>NC_086450.1:81039187-81356233 GCF_028390025.1 Pseudophryne corroboree | reverse complement strand
GGACACTACGCTGACAGACACAGCAAACCTTCTTGCCACAGCTCGCATTGATGTGCCATCCTGGATGTGCTGCACTACCTGAGCCACTTGTGTGGGTTTTAGCGAGGCCATACAGGCACGTGGAGTCCACATACACTACTGAGCCTCATTTTGACTTGTTTTAAGGACATTACATCAAAGTTGGATCAACCTGTAGTGTGTTTTTCCACTTTAATTTTGAGGGTGACTCCAAATCCAGACCTCCATGGGTTAATAAATTTGATTTCCATTGATAATTTTTGTGTGATTTTGTTGTTAGCACATTCAACTATGTAAAGAACAAAGTATTTAATAAGAATATTTCATTCATTCAGATCTAGGATGTGTTATTTTAGTGTTCCCCTTATTTTTTTGAGCAGTGTATATATATATATATATATATATATATATATATATGATCATCTCTATTAAAGAGGGGTGAGTGTGCTGTGTTAAGACTTTTATGGACCCTGTACCAGTTTACTTTACTTGGTTGAGTGCCTGCTCTGCTTGAACCTATGTGTATGTACAGATAATGTGGGAGAATGGACGGCACACAGATGTTGAAAACAGAAATAAATGGACACTGCTGTGGGTCTGATGCCAGCGTTTCAGGGCCTAGCCCTTTTATCAAGACATATATGTCCATTCTCCTACATTATACCTTCACCTGGGAAGGGAACCTGAGTACGCTGCATATATATGGGTCATTCCATGAAATATAGGACACAATGGGGGGAATTCAATTGTTTGAAAAGTCGGTTGGGTGTCTTTTTCTTTCCTGTCTATTAGATAGGAAAAAACAGACTCCCAACTGACTTTTCAAACAATTGAATACTCCCCAATACATGAAAATTGCATTTCACGTAACATTTTAGTATATTTATGCTGCTAAAAGATCATAGTGTATTATGTGATAATTGAAATTGATATATGTATCACGTATCAATTTCCCGCATGTGTAAACATTGAGCATATATGGAAGTTGTTGAAGTGGATGCAAAAAAACAGCTAATTTCTAAGTATTTTGGTTAACATTCAGATTTTTGTTTGTGTGTCAATCATATGTTTAGGGCAGTGGTGCTCAAACTGTATGCCGTGGCATCCTGGGGTGCCTCAAGGCACATGCAGGGGTGCCTTGGATTGGTGGTCCAGGACCAATTCAAATTATTTATGGTCAATGTAGTAGGTAAAACCAGTGCTGGTGGCTGCCAATCATAAAATACTTGGACAAACAGTATGAAATCTTGTCCCGCATCACACAATTGAACCTAAGTATAACATATAAACACAATTTATTTAATTTCATATTTCTTTCTAAATGTCTCAATAAGAAACTTTTGGCCACAGGGCACCATGAAAATAATTCTGAAACTCTAGGGTGCCGTGATTCAAAAACGTTTGAGAAGCACTGGTTTAGGGTCTTATAAGTGTATAGTATAACAATCATATTTGTAAAAATATCTAGGAGAGCATGTTTAAATAAATATATAAATCTCAGTTTTTATGTTCATTCTGTTGTACTGTAATCCAGTGTATAAACAATAAAATGTAACTACCAATTCTGTTTCTAAACATTAATTGACTACCTACCCCATATATTATTGTCATTCTTTTAAAATGTTATATTTCAGCTTCATTTTTGTGTGGTGCATTTAAACTTCTAAAAATTAACATGAAATGTAACATGAGTCACATGGAATTACCTATATATATATATATATATATATATTATTGCAATGCTACTATGCCATTTCAGAAACAAAACAAAAAATCAGGATTATTTACTGATTTAAAAAATTATTATATATGGAATTTATACTGTTGTAAATTCTGCAAAACTTCAGGTGGCATATATTGAAAATTGATACTGAGAAATAGATTATGAAAAGGGTATAAGCATGAAAAAAACGCAGCCAAAAGAAGTGATCTAGAAGAGAAAGTTACTGTTCAGGATAACAGTCTAGAACGTTGGTAGGAATGTGAACAGTTTGGGCAATAGGCCATGCATAGTAATACATCTTCATAATACATACGTTTCACAGTTAATGTTGCGCTGACGTTATCATTTCCACAGACAAATGTGTATTCAGCAGAATCTTCACTGCTTGTGTTCATAATGATCAATTGGTGAAGTTTACCCTGAACCACAATCTTAAATTTCTCGCTCATTTCAATTTCAACTCCATTTTTAAGCCAAATGGATGGCACGTTGAAGTGAGAGACTTCACACTGAAATGAAGCCGTTTTGGTTTCAGGAACTTCAACGCTCTTCATGGTCTTTGTAATATGTAAAGCTAAAGAGAAATAGGAGACATATATGAATTAATACACACTCACAGACTTAGAACACCCAACACAAACAAAAATGTAAATTAAATTTACGTAACAAATATTTTGTATGGATTATTCACATATATTTATTATCTTTGAAAGCAGCAAGAGATGGCCAAAGTGGCAAGCCGGAACTGCCCCACTTAATTACAAGGACATTAGAAAATGTCCTTGGGAATTAAGACATTAAACTTCTGTAGCATATGTACAGACAAGAATCCCATTCTCTTCACATCAACATCCTATGTAATCACTGCACTTTAATTACACCTGTTAACTATTATTTTTGAATTAGATGAATGGTGTTTTATCTCACTTCACTTTATTTCTTTACAAACTTTGATACATCCCCCCTATATAACTTACATTTAGAATATTATTTTAATCAATACTTTCCAATTGAATTTAAAAAAAAAAAAAGCTGAGGTTGATCTGTAGAATATTTCTAAACCATTAAACCACATATTTAAACAAAATTAGTGTTCAATTTTATAATTAGCGAACAGGATAATAAAATTAGAAAATGTCTTACTCTCTACAAATAGCTTAGCTTTGCACTCCAGTTGTCCAACCACAGCTGTGTATTCTCCAGTGTCTTCTGGAGTCACATTCTGCAAGACAAGCTTGTGGACCTTACGTTCTGATACAATTTTGTGCTTATCGCTTTGTTTCAGTTCTGAGTTTTTAAAGAACCATTTGACTGGTACAGTGTCATGAGACACACTAAGTTCAAAGGTAGCTGGGGTATTTTCCAATGCAGTGACATCCTTGGGTTTCTTGATGATTTTAACAGCTGAAAAAAAAAAATTTAATAAGTGGAATAATTATAATTTTAATCTATGCTGAAAAATAATAGATACAATAATGTATATCATTCATCTCATTGATATTTACATAAAACATTTTCAGACAGAACATATATATATATACAACTTATCATTCACAAAATAACCAAATGCTTGTCAGCTTAGCTAAAGTACATCAGTTCAAGATATATATATATATATATATATATAAATTGTAAGTAACTTACTCTCTACATGAAGTCTGGCATTAGCACCAATCTTGCCAAGCTTGAAGCTGTAGACAGACTCATCAGGCACGGCACAGTTTTTGACTCTCAAGGTATGCACTGGCCCCTCCACTGTGATCTCATACTTGTTATTGGATTCAAGTTCAACGCCATTTTTGATCCATTGGGCTCCTTTCACATCAGGATGAGTCAGCTCTACGCTGAAAATGGCTTCTTGTGTCTCAGTCACAGTCTGGTTCTTCAGTGTCTTCTTTATCTTGACAGCTAGAAGAAATGGTAGATCCGTAACATTACAAAACACCTACTCACCATCGTATGACGTAACAATGTTAAAGCCTTATTACAGTTGCCTACAATTTAACGTACTAGAAGTCTTTCTTGAGATTATAACCATAAAGGAGAGGATTTTGGAAATCTAACATCTCTTAGGGCCTATAATTATTTGATCTTGTGATCTTCTGTTAAAAATATTTACATTTTGTGAAACATAAACTATTATTATTATTATCATTATCATTATATGTAAATATAACTGCAATACTACACTTTTGATTATGTGAGAATTGGCACAGACTAAATAATAGGCCAGAACTACACATTTGTTTCAAACTTAAGAGGAATAGTAAACCACAAACCTTCAACTTTCAGCTTTGCGGAAGTTTTTGAGGTTGCTACTTGATAAGTGTACTCTCCAATATCTTCGAGCTTGCTGATAGGAATTATGACCTGTCTCTTGGCACCTACTGATACGCTTTTGATGCTGTCAGTGAAGCTTATTGGTTTTCCTTCTCTCAGCCATTGTCCTTTGGAGTCTGGGTTAGCCACTTCACACTCGAAAACAGCTGTCTGGGATTCAGCCACAGTGAGATCCACCAGTGGCTTGCTTATAGCACCCCCTTAGGGAATGAAAGGAAAGTACATTAGAAAAAATAAGTCAATGTTCCCTATGCTTTATTATGCATCTGTAGACTATATTTAGTTTTGCTTCATATTTTGCTTCTCCAGAATTATTTTCTTTATGCAAACTATAAAAGGGATGATATATAGTACCTGACACTGTAATTTGTCCACTAGTTTGCTTTTCTCCAGCAAAGAAGGTGTACTGTCCTTCCTCATCCTTCATCATGTCTGTAATTGTGAGTCTGTATATCTTGCCCTTGGATTCAATCTTGTATTTTGGGCTTGGCTTAAGCTCTTCATTTTTGAAAAGCCATAAAGCGTCAATTCCAGAATGGGAAAGTTCAACCTCCAAGGTGACATTCTGTGTCTCGGTGCATGTTCTGTCAGTGAGTCCTTTTATGATGGTGATTTCTGTAAGAAAGGAAATAGGTTATACAGTAATTGTAAAGGAGACAAAATGAGAAACATAATAAAACACAACTTGGGTTTAACAAAAAAAAGTAATATTACATAATTGCAATGGTCATGAATTAAGATGATTGCAATGGTCCAACTTATATTGCACTTTTAATGTAGTACAACGATAGAAACATACACAGCAATATAATACAATATAAACTGTATCAACACCAGTAAAGCTTCTTCTACAATTACTCTTTTTATTATTTAGGTAACACTTTCTCCATAGCACTACGATATGTATCCCCCATTTCAGTATAAACCCCTATACTGTCCTACTGATAAGTAATGATAGGATGAATAAGGGTGAGATATTGCAATGATTGCATGAATGGCGCGATTATCGTAACTATGATCATGTACAATACTTACCAGTATTTGTTACCAACGAAATCCATAATTGAAATCTTGCCTGGACAACTCAGAAATATTGAGTTGTCACAGCAAAGTCTTAACTCCTTGTTAACAACCCGGGTGATGTGATGTGTCTGCATGGCCATCAGGCTCCGCATACACTAGTGGGTACTATCGATAAGGATTCCTTCAGAAAACAATGGGGACTGATCTGCTACAGGACCACAGCAGGTATCAGAGATACAGTATCTGCTGTGGATCCTGAAGATACATGCAGAAGATCCTACAGTGATCTCACCCTTATTCTTTAAACTGGACATCTACTGAAACTGTACAGCTATTATGTCTTGAATACCCAGTGGCTATGTATTGATTGGAAAAGGGGCATGTGAATGGCCTTAAGGCAAAAGTTTATTTATACATTTACTCACTTTCCACAGTAAGGTTGCAGCTGGTTTCCACTTTACCAATCAATAGTTTGACATTTCCTTCATCAGAAGCATGAGTTCTGGAAAATACCAGTCTTTGCTTGGCTCCTTTGGCAATAGCCTGCACACGATCATCAAGTTTTATTGGCTGATCATTAATGGACCATTTGGCAGATGCCATATCAGGCACTGATACTTTGCATTCAAGTACAGCCTTCGTTCCTTCTATGGCATGAACGTCTTTAAGAGGGATGACAATCTCAACACCTGTGGAATGAGTAGAAAATAACTTGACTTTAGGACTGATCCTTTCATATACTATTTGGTATAAATTGTGATTTAAAAGTATGTATTCCTGATTAAATGTAGCACTCACTATAAACTGAAAGCTGTCCAGATGTGGAAAGATCAAGATCTGGTATAGTAAAGGTATATTTCCCAATATCTTCTGCTGTGGTGTCTTCAATAAGTAACATGTGAGAATGCTTGTCAATGACAATATGAATCCGATCACTTGGCTGGATCTCCTTTCCATCTTTCAGCCAGATCCCTTCTGCATTTTCAAGAGACACTTTCACTTCAAGTTGAGCAATGTCCCCCTCGCACACTTTCTGGTCTGAAAGCCCTTGTATGAGGGAAATAGGACGAGCTGTGTATATAAAAAAATAATATTGTAAGTTAAGTGACTAGAAAGGAAACCAATGATATTGGCTTTAGATTATACAGTACAAGAAAATAAACTTACGTTTCACTTTCATCTGAGCAGTGGTCTTTTTCCCAGCTACCACAAAGCTGTATTCTCCTTGGTCTTCCTTTGTAACATCTTTGACTGTAAGAACATGACGCCCTCTGCGGGATGTAGCCAAGTATTTGCCGTTAGGCTTTATCTCAGTATCACCATGATACCATTTACCCTCTGCGTCTTCAAGAGAAATAGCGCATTCTAGTTCTCCGGATTGTGTTTCTGGAACTTCGATGTCCTCAAGCTCTTTAGTAAACTCAATAGGAGTACCTATCATGGCAAGAAGTATTTTCTAGATTAAAGAACTTTTAAAAATGGGGCTGTTCTTACAGGTATAGTGCTATGATGTTACTATATTTTTACATGATTATATTAGTAATGACCATTACTTCAGAAAATAATAATTTGCTGAATTCCATTAGAGATTTGGCACACTTAGGGTGAGATTCAAATGATATATCACGCCCAATTTCCTTTCTAAAATGATCTCCGTTATCACGCATATTGCGCCCATAGTAATCAGGTTTAGCTGTGTAAAGGATTAGGTGCCTCGCTACTCCGGACGTAGCGAGCTGAAATAATGATACAACATCCCTGAGGGCAGAAACAGAATGAGTGTGGAAAGGGGTGAAAAGAATTAAATCCCGCCCATAGTATACTGTTTCTTTTTGTCCTACAGCTTTTAAAATAAAAATCATTTAATATTGTCTTCTCTGTTGTTGATCAAATATCGTTTAGAATAATTTGATAGTTTACAAATATTTATTGTTCTTATTACCTTCAACTATGAGTTTGGCAGTTGTCTTCACAGACTCATCTTCTTTCAAGATGCAGCTGTAATCATCAGCATCTGACATCTCAATTACAAGCACAGAAAGGAAATGGGCTTTTCTCTCAGAATGCATTCTGTACTTATCGCCAGAGTGAATCTCCACACCATTTTTGAACCATTTGACTTTCACAAATGGTTCTGAAGTTTCACACTCAAATGTTGCCATGGTGTCTTTTTCCTTTGCTGTCAGGTCTTGTAATTCTTCTGTGAAAGTAATCAACTGTTTTCCTGCATACAAAGAAAGGATATTATATCAGGACATAGCTCAACAATGTCAAAAGTATTGTTAGTAAGAGAGTTAACATTTAGATATATCTCACCTTGAACAAGCAGAAATGCGTGGCTTGAAGTTTCACCAGCTACATTGATGGCTTTCACCATAATGCTGGCTGAATCTTCTGCAACAACATCTCTAATGACCAGTTCACACACATTATCTTCTGGCCAGTACCAGTAGATGCGGTCTGACCTTTCAACCTTGACACCATTTTTAAACCACTGGCACTCTGGATCTGGTCTTCCCACTACACGGACACAGAAGTGAGCTTCTGCCCCCTGGGCAACTGTTTGGCTCTGGATTCTTTCCAAAATCTTGGGAGCTTCCATACTTGGTGATAGCTCAATTCTGTCTGGTTTGAAAGTGGGAATAGTAATTTTGCCTTCAACTTCTAATGCTTTCTTTTCCTCCTCAGTAAGTTCTTTGATATGGTGAAGAAGGTCATCTTTTGTCTTTCTAAGCATATCCTCATATGCTTCATCTTTCCTGCGTGATTTCAGCTCAACAGCAGTAATGGCTTCATAATACCCTTCCTCTGTCCTGCGCTTAAATTTGCTCCGTAGTTCTTCTGATTCTTCAGTGACTTTATCATGAGTGATTCTTTCAGCCCTTTTTAGTTTTACAAATTCTTTTGCCCCTGCATCAGCTGCTTTATCTAATTTCTTTACTTCAAATGGAAGTTTTCCTGCCTCAGTTGGGGGGGCTACAATTTTGGGCTCATGAGTTCTTCTAAGAACTGACCTAAAATCTTCTTTCTGCTGAATCTCTAGCTTTACTACATGTTCAGACACACCTTCAGGGTTTTCAGCAGTGACCTTAACTTCACCAGAATCATAGGATTTACAGTCAACAATTTCAAGGTAGTATATGCCATCATAGCGGAGTCTGAATCTTTTGCTTTTACGGATAAGCTGTCCGTTGAGGTACCAATTTACTTTAGGTTGAGGATATCCAGTAACACGACAACGGAACCTTGCAATTTCCCCTTCATAAACTCTTGCGGGTTCAGGGTACAAAACAATTTCTGGTTTTTGTTTTTCTTTGACATCATCTGATACTCCTGTCAGAGCACCCTCATGGGCCATCCTTTCCAGCTCTTCAATTCTCTGCATACCTCTTCTGCCTTCTGGCAACTGAGACTCTTCAACAAGACTCTTCTCATCTTTTACAATTAATGTAGCTGATGTGTGGTCTGTTCCATATTTGTTAGTTGCTCTACAAGTAATAACACCACTGTCTCTGGGGTAAGCTATCTCATAATCAAGACTGCAGTATCCAAACTCATTCACCATTCGAAGTCTGTTGGCTGCATCTAATGGCTTCCCATCATGGAGCCAATCAACAACCATAGTTGGGTCTCCAATTGGTGTAAGACGACACTCAAAGTGTGATGGCGCAAAGCGCTTAAGCCTCACTGAAGTGAGCTTCTTCTTAAAGAATGGCTTCTGCTGCTTTTCTTTGTCATAAAGATCACCTTCCTCCCATTGCTCCTGACCATACCGCAGATGTAAGGGCTCTAATTCTGGAGCTGCTATCTCTTTAGCTTTGTATGTTCCCTTTGGAATTATAAGTCTTCGCTCTGGTTCAGGTTCAGCAAACTCAACCTCTACATTTACTTTGCATCTTGTAGTGTCACGTCCAGCTTTGTTAATGGCAGTAGCAGTATACCATGCTGCATCATGGCTTATCGTAGATTCAATCTTAAGAGCTGCTTGCCCCTTTGTTCCATCAATTCTATAATTTAAAGATAATATGCATAATTATTTAAAAAACACATTTTCTTTATGCACAATAAAGGATAACATGATAAGCAGTGTACTCACTTTATATTGGGAAATTTGTGAGGAGCAATGATGTCACTATTCTTCAGCCATACAATATCTGGGTTGGGGTTGCCCAAAGCTTTCACTGACATTTCCAGTTTAGAGCCTTCTTTGACACTAACGTTTTTAAGTTTTTCCACAAACTGTGGTCTTTGCAGGTGTTCCTTTGCTATAGAAAATGTAAGACAGTTCAAATTAAGCTTCAATGCTACCTCGCAACATCACCAGAAGTCAGTTATTGCTAGAAATGTGTATACTTTACCTTCCACAGTCAATGTCATTGAGACTGAGGTTTTGCCAGCTCTGTTCTGAGCTATGACGGTCCATTCTCCAGAATCAGTTGGCATTGCTGGCACTATGATAAGGGACTGTGTTCCATCTTCCTTGACAACAATTTTATGTGTATAGTCATTGACAATTTGCTGACCTATAAAATATAATAAATTGTTAATATACATTCAACTCTTGCCAGTGTGATTAATTAATTTACTGTACTAGACTTTTTTTTAAATTGTTCAATGCTATCAACAGATCTATATATAATATTTCCACTAACTACTGTCCTGATTAGGATAAGCTATGCTGAATATGTCTTGCTATGAATACAATGGCTATGACCCAACAGCATTCAGAAGACACTGAAGTTGAATTTAGACATAACATTGTATGGACTACAGAAGTCTTTAGAATATATGCCAAATATGCATAAAGGAAAATGCATTATAATTACCATTGTGGAACCAATACGTTTCTGGCATTGGTCTTCCAACAACTTTCAAGTCAAATCTTGCTGTTTGACCTTCAACGCATTTAAAAGATGCAGGTTTTAAGACAAATACTGGTTTATATAATCTCTCCAACTGGGACTCATCAGTTTCATCCAATCGGCGAGCAGGAGAACGTGCAGGAGAGCGTCCAGGAGAGCGACTTGGTGACCTTGGAGATACAGACCTATTGGAATATAAAGCAGATTTGACTTTTAATGAGCTTAAGTATTGAAAGTTAATTCTGCTTTCATATATTTTGTTTAAAGCTCAACAACACTGCATAAATAAATGTGGACATTACCGTATTCTTTTAACAGCATCTGGAGCTGGTATGTAAGCTGGACCTCCAGTGGGTGCAACAGGCTCCACATACAATTTTCCTGAGCAAATGGCATTTCCCTTAAAATTACTGGCCAAGGCAGTATAAATTCCCTCATCTTCAGTAGATAAAATAGTGATGCGCAGACTGGCCCTTCCATCTTGTAAGGTTTCCATCTGGTAGCGTCCTCCCTGCTTTATACGTTTACCATCCTTGAACCATGCAATCTGCAAAAACAATGCAACAACAGCTTTGCTCAGTTGGTCTGTGAAGACATTTTTCTATGACAATCTAACAAGACAAGCACAAGAGTTAATTTAATGTCTAGATATCTTTATATAGTTATGTCTCATACTGTATTTTCTCTTCCAAAAAATAAAACAAGCCATTAAGTCTCCCTTGGTTAAGTCTAGTCTAAAACCGCAGATATTTTTTATAAGTGCCCTAGCTGAAGGTTTGATAGATAATCAGCAGACTGGCACTATTCATTACTCTTCGGGATAGCTAAAAAATAAAAAGTGTACAGTAAGAAACCTGTCAGTAAACTGAATTGGCCAATCTAAGCAGCAGCCCACCATTCTCATTGACATCTTTACTCTAAATCCAATTCCAACAATTCCCCTGGGAAAGAACAGGAGATGGGCCTAACTGGTCTTTCCCTTAAAATTCAAAGTAACAGTAGTGTTAAATCAACCTTCCCTGGTATCCTGAAATAGTTTAAAGCAAGCGAAAAAATTGTATTACTGGGGCATTCATAACACTGCAGCAGCTATTAACTGGCTTGAATTTGTGGTGGAGGAGGGGTGAGGGCTAGCGAGGGTCTAGTCATCTTGTACACACACCCCATCATTTCCCACAGTTTTTGCCCAGGACTTTAAGAACAACAGAGGATCCCCAAGAAAAATGGTTGCACACAGGAGACCATGCTTATGTACTGTATGCAGGAATACTTTATGTACCGTACCTTTGGTACTGGGTAACCAGACATTTTACAGTGGAAAGTGACACCCATTCCCTCAAGGATCTGGTAACTCTTTAGTCTTATGTCAAATCCTGACTCAATTATTTCCGTTTCGGGAACATCGATAATCATCTCCTCTCCATCCTCCTCCAGTAATTCCTCCAAGCTGATCTTAATAATTCTGTATTCAATTTCTTTGATAAGTTTCTCTTCAAATGCAGTTAGCCGATACTCCTGCAAATTAGTAATGAGAATAAAGGTGAAAGTGAATGAATTGCTAATGTATTCAGTAATAAATAGCACATCATTGTTAGCTCTACAGTAGTCTGTACAAAGTTTTAAAACATAAATTAACATGTTCTTTCCTCTTTTTTACATTTTAGTACTGGTATAGCCATTGTTATCCTACTAAGCTTAGCTTACTGTAACTTGATCAATAGGAATCTATTGTAATTAACTACTTTAAAGTACAGTTTTCTACTAGGATAACCAGCTAGATAATAATCAAGGATAAGATAAAGTAATAAACGTGGGATTTCTGTGGCTGCATCTGTAAGTATATCTCCATCTGTAACTACATAGAAACATAAACATAGACGAGGTAAACACAGGATTTCTAGAGAAGGGTTTCCAAATGCAATCTGCAATCTCCCACTCTGCAGAACATTGGAGGGAGAAAGAGAGAAAGAAAGAAAGAAAGAAAGAAAGAAAGAAAGAAAGAAAGAAAGAAAGAAAGAAAGAAAGAAAGAAAGAAAGAGAAGAAAAGAAAGAAAGAAAGAAAGAAAGAAAGAAAGAAAGAAAGAAAGAAAGAAAGAAAGAAAGAAAGAAAGAAAGAAAGAAAGAAAGAAGAGACTTCACTGCACTTTCTAATCACATTCTTCCATCTCATGGTAAGGCTCCTGTTTCTTCTTTATGGCAGCTACTCTATGGTCCAGTGCACCGATTGAGGGCTCAGTCTACACACACTGCAAACTTGGTAGAAGAAACTGCTACCACTGGTCAAGTGCAGCAGCTCTGCTCTGTCCATTAAAGTGCATGTTGTGTCAGCAGCTCTAGTAATCATATTATATACTACTGCTATTGTTCTCATAATTTGAGTACCTGACCAAGAGGAGGGGAGTTTCAGGACAACCGGAAACCCCCCTGACTTTGCCTGTGATAGAATCATAGAACTTGATGGCAGATAAGAACCACTTGGCCCATCTAATCTTCCCCTTTTTTAACCTTTAGGTAACCTCAACCCTATTTGATCCTTGGTTCTTTGTGAGGATATTCATATGCCTATCCCAAACATGTTTAAATTGCTCTACTGACTTAGCCTCAACCACCTCTGGCAGGAGGCTACTAGTTATTGTTTTGTCATATAGTCACAGATTTTCTAAGTGCACTTTGGAAGATGTTTATAGTTAACAGTCAAATTACCTCAGCATGAATTGTGGTTTTCACTAAAGTCGTATCCTTGGCCATCTTTTTTCTGATAAGGGCTTGTTCCCTTTCATATTCTTTATCATATTCAATCCGAGGAGCGGCTGGGGCAACCTCAGCTAGTTGTGGTTCGGGTACATATGGAGTAGGTTCTTCGTGCATCCTCATGTAAGAGTCATATTCATCTATTGATGATTTAAAAATATATGGGGAAATAATTTAATAGATATGTACATTTTGACTATCAGACTGCATTTCACCATCGCTGTTTTCTTTACCTTCCTCCAGCAGTCGAGTGGTTTCAGTAACTTCTCCATGTTTGTTACGGACGACAATGCTATATTCCCCAGCATCATCGGCAAATGTCATAGAAATCTCAAGCTTGCATTCTCCAGTATCCTTGTTATATGATAATTTATATCTGTAAATAAAAAGACCAGTGTTATACAGTATCATTATTTTGTTGTTACATAGTGTCTCATGATTATTAGTGTATATACAGATTTCCCTAATACACCTAGTGTCAATACACCATAGTGCCCCAAGAACTGGAGCATTATTTACATGTTGCTGGCACTTGAGGTTGGCAACAGGAAGCTTTTCAGAAAATGGAAGCTTGTCAGCCCTGTTTTCTGTGCATGCTGAAGTCAGTGGCTGTGTCCTTGGATGCAGCGTTACTGGCCTAGGCAGTGTGATTTCACCGGACATCCTGAGTAACCTCATGATGTCCAACGTTACTCAGATGTCCAATGTTACTCAGATGTCCAATGTTCACACAGTAAATCCGTTGCTGCACCTACAGGTGCAGAACTGGATTACAGAAGCTGGCAGTTGGTGTATTTTTACTTAAGACGCCTCCTCCGGCTTTTTGCATCATTTTGCACAGCTGCTGCGTACAATAGTGCAACAGCGGTGCCATTAATGTCCACCTCTGAATCCTCCCCAAAGTTATTAAAATAATTTTTAATTTGATTAAAAAGATAATATTAATGATTTGAACAGCATATTATTATTACCTGTATCCAGCACTTAGAGGAACGCCAGCCTTTTTCCAATATATGTGTGGCTTGGGGATTCCTCCAATCTGACAGTCAAATATGATTCTGCCTCCCTCAACCAACTTCTGAATGGTGGGTTTTCTGATGAAGAAAGGGGCTACTCCTTCTCCAGTTTCTTCAGGAGCAGTCACCTCTACTTCCATCTTTTGCTCCTCAATGTACCTGCAATGAGTTTGCCCATGTGATATATAACTAACACTTAGCAGTTTACACCATGTTTCCATTGTATTGTACAGTCTTATTTCAGAATCGATGTCAAAATCTTATTTTTCAATTCAAATCTAAATTAAAATGTAACCGTCAGTTACCAAAAGCGCCTGACATAATTTCAGTTTAACCAATAACCATGGCATTCAAGTGGAATCAGTGACATCAACGTGGCTGCCATTTTGGGAGTGGAATAACAATTAATAAGTGAGCAACCTATCAATAAACTAGAAAACCGTGACATTGCTGAAGGACTTTTTCTAGAACAGCTGTTTATCACACTTTGTGCTTCAGCAAGTAACACTGGCTCCCCTTATTATTGGTTCACCCCACAAGATGGTTGCCTTCACTGTGGTAGGTGCAGGGCTACCGACAGCTCTGCTAAGCCCCAGTACTTGGGAGGGTGTGTGGCCAACTTGGGGAGGTGTGGCCAGGCCACCTCCTTACTATCAGATTGAAAATATAGTATTGGGGGGGAGGGGCTGGTGGCTCAGGGCAGGCTGATAAGAGGGACAGATCCAGGTTGGCGTCGCACCCCCCCCCCCCTCGCACCTTTAACCCAGATAGAAAGGACTGACTATAGCTGTAACTGCCTCTCTCCCCAGCCCAGCACAATACAGCAGTAGGCTCTTTCTCCCTGCCTAAATTGTGAAGTGCTGGTGCCGGTTGTGTGTGTGTGTGTGTGTGTGTGTGTGTGTGTGTGGGGGGGGGGGGGGCAACAGGGCCATTATGGACATGGGCCCCCACTGGACCTTTCCAACAGGCCCAGGTACAGAGTATACATTCCCGTCTTCTTGGCGGCTCTGTGTAGGTAACATCAGGGCCGACTTAAGGGCCACATGGGCCTTCGGCAGAGAATATGTTTGGGCCTATACTGAGATGGGGAGGAGATGTGGCCAGTGCTTTGTGGGTGTGGCCAGAGCCACATCGGCATGCACACCCCCTACACTATCAGGCACATTGTCTCCTTAAATACAGTATATATTTTTGTAAGAAAACTAGAAAAACTATTTTAATAGTTTTGTATTATGGTTGATTGTGTGGCCATAATGAATGGGGTAATAAATGATGATGATGACATTAATGTAGTTAATAAAGGTGGGCCATACTTTTTATAAAGGCTTATAAAGGTGGGCCATACTTTTTTACATGAAAACATGTTCACAACTATTCATAGAAAATTCATTAAAGAAAACTGAAAAAATTATTACTGTTTCTCTTCTGTCATTTTTTCAGTAACCGTTTCTCTGGCTTCATATTCTTCAGAAACTATAAAAAAAGAAACAAATCATCAAAGTGTAATTATACTTAGAATATTTCATCATCTATTGTCTATAGTTTATACAATTTTCATAATCTATTATGCTATGATATACATGCATAGAGTATTAGGATGAGGCCTATCTGGACACAGCTCAGGATATTGCATGGACCACTATATAATGCTCAGCATGGTGCTAATATGTATACAATACTGTATATACAATACATACAGTACCCAACTCCAACTTTCTCCATAGAGGAAAAATACTGTAAGCTCTAGGCAAAGTTACACACTGTAAGGAGCTCCTGGCTTCTCATCACCAAACATTTTCTCTTTCACTCTTCAGAGATTTTATAAAGATTAAAGAGAGGTGGATTCCTCCAGCAAGAACACCACATGCCCGTGGAAATGCGCTGATTGTAACAATCTCTCCACACAATGGGGCAGATGTATTAACCTGGAGAAGGCATAAGGAAGTGATAAACCAGTGATATGTGCAAGGTGATAAAGGCACCAGCCAATCAGCTCCAATATGTAAATTAACAGTTAGGATCTGATTGGCTGGTGCCTTTATCACCTTGCTCATATCACTGGTTTATCACTTCCTTATGCCTTCTCCAGGTTAATACATCTGCCCCAATATGAGGGGTATTTATCAAAGCTTGGAGATAAATAATCTGCAGATAAATAAAGCACTAACCAATCAGTTCCTAACTTCCTACCTGTCATTTTTCAAGCACAGCCTGTAACATGAGAGTTAGAAGCTGATTGGTTAGTGCTTTATTTCTCTCCACTTTATGTCTCTCCATACTTTGATAAATACCTACTATGTATCTCAATTTCTCCACACTGCGGGAAAACTCTTACACAGAGTAACCTCCTATTAAACCCTCATTCATCTAATATAGCAGGAGAAGAGTTTCACTCTCCCAGAAGAACACCACCTTTAGGCCATCTATCTTCACTGAGGTTTACTCACAGCTCTGATGGCCTGCTCTAGCCTACCTACAGCCTAACCCACCACGTTTGTCATGAAGATCAATAGAACTAAAAGGCTTCATTCTCACACAAATATACCATAAGTAGATTTGTCCTTTTCATATTGTTTGCACTTATATAATGATGTGATGAAACACACATTAAGAATTATGACCCAAATGTCTTAAGTCTTAAAAGGTGATAAAGGGGAGAGTGACAAAGAGTGATAAAAAAAAACCCCAGCCAATCAGCTTCCTAACTGCCAAGTTACGGGATGTGTTTGAAAAATGACAGTTAGGAAGCTGATTGGCTGGTACTGTACTTTATCACTCTTTATCACTCTCCACTCTATTACTTTTTAAGGCTTAATACATTTGGGCCTATATGTACAATTAGGAGAACATATTACCAGCAACAGCCACTGTGGTACGTATTGGCAGTTATCTGTGTAAGACACATCAACAACCCTCGGTGGGTAGCTTAAAGGTGGATTTTGCTCCCATGCATGCTCTGAGTATGTAGACGGTATAAAACTGATCTACGGTACAAGCCGATTGCACTATCTTTACAAAACTACCTTTGAACAAATGTAATACTTTAGATCATTGCACCATCAACGTATTGCTATCCAATATTACCAAAGACAGCACAACTACTGTGTGGCATAGTACATTGGTGCCTGTGCAACAATATGCCACTCAGCACTCACTGATAACATCAAATACCCAAGTCGCCTCACTGCTGTACTCTCCAGGCATAGTTAGATTATTAACTAAATAACATAGGCTCCCACCTAGGGCCCAGTGGACATTCAAAGGCCCAGAGTACTCTAACCTACTAAGTCTTGAGGTTTTAAGACAAATGGAGTGGGTATGGAAATAGAACCCAGAAAGTTGCCTAAGGCCCATGCTTTGAATCCATCAAACAGTAGCAAAGACAATGTACTTGCAGTTTTCACACTTAGCCATATTTATTCAGATTTGGCAACATGAGGCGTAGCTGAGATAAACACAATGCACAACAGTTTCGGAGTAACCGCCTTCCACAGGTGCAAAACATGTGCAAGTGCGCTGGATTTTACTCTGTATTTACTACTCTACGCACTATTACGCACACAAATGCAGCATAGAAAAAAATGTAAAAGATACGTATGCAGTAATTACATGTTCTACAGTGCCAGTTACACAACATAAGACAACTATTATACACTAAGTAGATTTTACAGTAATACACACACCAAGTATATTAAATACTCTTCCCATCTTATAGAAATAGACACAGGTCCTAATTTAGACCTGATCACAGAAGCAACAGTTTTCTCTAATGGGCAAAACCATGTGCAGTGCAGGTGGGGCAGATATAACACATGCAGAGATATGGGTGGGGTATGTAAAAATAAAGCAGCCAGTATTTACCCTGCACAGAAACAATATAACCCATCCAAATCTCACTCTCTCTGCACGTTATATCTGCACCACCTGCAGTGCACATGGGGGGTCATTCCGAGTTGATTGCTCACTGACGATTTTCGCAGTGCAGCGATCAGGTGAAAAAATGGGATTTATGCGCATGCATATGCCCCGCAATGCGCACGCGCGACGTACGGGTACAAAGCCCTTTGTGGTTGTGCTCAGGTTCGAGCGAAGTTTTTCTTCGCACTGACGTCCGCAAGAAGATTGACAGGAAGGGGGCGTTTCTGGGTGTCAACTGACCGTTTTCAGAGAGTGTTTGCAAAAATGCAGGCGTGTCTGAAAAAACACAGGCGTGGCTGGGCGTTCGCTGGGCGGGTGTATGACGTCAAATCCGGACAAGAATAGGTTGAAGTGATCGCAAGTGCTGACAAGGTTCAGAGCTACTCTGAAACTGCACAAACTGTTTTTGCAGAGCTCGGCTGCACAAGCGTTCGCACTTCTGCTAAGCTAAAATACAGTGCCGTAACTAGGTGTGTGCCGATGGTGCCTTGCCCACAGCGCACATGCTCTGAAGGCGCCCCAACGGCAGCACATACCCCCACCCCGCACGGGCCGCAGTCACTGTTCACTTGTTCAGTGCTGCCGTCTGCCCTCTGCCAGCTGCCGGAGCCAACTCTGAGAGCCGCATTCCCCCACCACACTGCCACACTCTTTGGTCTTTGGGTCCCACTGATGTCTGCCTCCCGCTGCCGCCTCTGCAGAGGACTCAGGATCATGCTGCAGCGGCCAGCTACCGGGTCTCTGCCTCCTCTGCCGTTGATGCCGGATCGCAGGTGAGGGTGAGTATAACTCTCTCTCTTTCTCTCTCTCTCTCCCTCCCATAAAGGGGGGACCTGCCTGCCACAATGTGTAAAAAAATAAAAATAAAGGGGGACTGCCTTCCATGATATGTAAAAAAGGGGGGCTGCCTGCCATGTCTAAAAAAGGGGGACTGCCTGCCATAATGTGTCAAAAAAGGGGGACTGCCTGCCATAATGTGTCAAAAAAGGCGGACTGCCTGTCATAATGTGTCAAAAAAAGGGGGACTGTCTGCCATGATGTTTAAAAAAGAGGGACTGTCTGCCATGATGTGTAAAAAAGGAGACTGCCTGCCATGATGTGTAAAAAATGGGGACTGCCTGCCATAATGTGTAAAAAATAGGGATTGCCTGCCATAATGTGTAAAAAATGGGGACTGTCTGCCATGATGTGCAAGAAATGGGGACTGCCAGCCATAATATGTAAAAAAGGGGGACTGCCTGCTATAATGTGTAAAAAAGGGGGACTGCCTGCCATAATGTGTAAAAAAAAAAGGGGGACTCTGCCTGCCGTGTTGTGTAAAAGGGAGCTATGCCTGCAGTAATGTGTAAAAGGGAGCTCTGTGGCCACACCCCTTCCCCATGAAGCCACGCCCCTATATTTTTGACACACCTGAAGAGCGCACTGGCCCTTATTTGTATATGGGGGGGGCGCTGATGCTGTTTATTGCACACAGCGCTAAAATGTCTAGTTACAGCACTGCTAAAATACACTCCCCAGTGGGCTGTGGCATAGCGTTTGCACGGCTGCTAAAACTAGCTAGCGAGCGATCAACTCGGAATGACCCCCATGGTTTTGCCAATTAGAGAAAGATTTTGCTGCTGCGATCAGGTCTGAATTAGGCTCATAGTTCCACGTAAACATGATACACTTGTACATATGTATACTGTAGCCAAATAATGGTAAAGACATACTTGACAAAAACACATAGTGCCAGACACAGGAGGAGATTTATCATAGCTTGGAAACAGATAAAGTACTAGCCAATCAGCTTCTGTTATTTTATAAGCTGTTTGGCTGGTACTATCTCTCTCCACTATATCTCATTCCAAGCTTTGATAAATCTACTCCCTAGTTCTACATCTTTGATTAAAATGTCACACAATATTTCACAAAGACCAGGTTACAATTGCTAGCATCTACTGGACACAAATCATATAAGAATGAATGCAACAAAACAAGCTACAGTATTAATATTATGAGTATTGCAGTATGATTATACAAAATTAACTAAATAAATATAGCCAAATGAAACACGTTACATTATCTTCAATACAACAGAATAGATATCTCTTTATTAAACATAACCCAAAATATGAAATTAAACAAGTGACTTGTCCCTCGTTTAAAAAAGAATATAGCGAACAAACAAGCTGTTTCTATAAAAGCCCTGGGGAGGGATGTAATGAAGTCCGAATTTGGCGTCCATGCGGGATGCCGGTCAAACTCCTTTTTTTTAAAGGGGCAATCGTTTACAAGGCTAAACCATGCCTAGTAAATGGAGAAGCTTAGTGGATATACCACAATAGAACTGCACTCAACCCCTAAGGTGTGTGTGTTTAGCTAACGAATGCACATCAGATGTAATAAAGGATAATGTATGAACAGACCCAAATTTGAGTTTGCCCTTGGATATAGAAATCACAAAAATAACAATATGATGCAAATTAATTGTTGTGAGCCACTGTATTTATTGTATACTGGCCAATCTAAAGGTGTGCGGTTAATGCCCAGGATGGGCGATATTGTCTCTTATAAAGTCCATGCAGGTGGGCAATATTGTCTCTTATAATGTTCATGCAGGTTATAATACAGACTGCGCCGTCCCACACATCTGCTGTTGAAAAGTCTTTAGGAAAAAATAATAATAATAACAAATGCTGGTGTTGGTGAAAAATCTTTAAAACCTTCACGATGCGCTGAGCTTACGGTGGTGGCATAAGTGGGGTAAAAAAGGGTGTCTCCGGACTGGTTTCCTCTCTCTGCCCCTGCTGCCCATGGTGCGTCCTTGTTCAGACGCCCCCCGGGTGCAGGTCGGTCAGAGAGGTGGACCTGTCTAGCGGCGGGGAAAGGATTCAGATGCCGCTCTGCAGAGCAGCTAGCTGCACCTCTCCCACCGCTTACAGAGAACTCACCTGTCGCCCGCTCCAGCCGCACGCCGCGCTCCGTCACCGGCTTCCTCCGCTGTCTGGTATCCTAGCAGCTCTGCTGGCTTCCGGGTTGGTCCGGTCACGTGACCGGGTCTTTTCGATGTGGGAAAGAGTCTTCCTGATGAAGTCTTTGAATCTGTAGTGGTTCTTTCTTTGTAGTTCCTCCAACGCGTTTCAACCTTTCGGTCTTCCTCTGGGAGTGCTTGAAGTGTCTAGATTCACATGATTTATATGTTTCTGAGGGGGCCATACCAGTTCTGATTGGATGAAGGATTGTATCAATGATTGGGCCTCTGACCTGTCTATCAAACTAGACCTGTTCTGATTTGTATGTTTCTGAGTGGGCCATACCAGTTCTGATTGGATGAAGGATTGTATCACTAATTGAGCCTCTGACCTGTCTATCAAACCAGACCACTCAGAAACATACAAATCAGAACAGGTCTGGTTTGATAGACAGGTCAGAGGCTCAATCAGTGATACAATCCTTCATCCAATCAGAACTGGTATGGCCCACTCAGAAACATACAAAACAGAACAGGTCTAGTTTGATAGACAGGTCAGAGGCCCAATCAGTGATACAATCCTTCATCCAATCAGAACTGGTATGGCCCCCTCAGAAACATATAAATCATGTCAATCTAGACACTTCAAGCACTCCCAGAGGAAGACCGAAAGGTTGAAACGCGTTGGTGGAACTACAAAGAAAGAACCACTACAGATTCAAAGACTTCATCAGGAAGACTCTTTCCCACGTCGAAAAGACCCGGTCACGTGACCGGACCAACCCGGAAGCCAGCAGCGCTGCTAGGATACCAGACAGCGGAGGAAGCCGGTGACGGAGCGCGGCGTGCGGCTGGAGCGGGCGACAGGTGAGTTCTCTGTAAGCGGTGGGAGAGGTGCAGCTAGCCGCTCTGCAAAGCGGCATCTGAATCCTTTCCCCGCCACTAGACAGGTCCACCTCTCTGACCGACCTGCACCCGGGGGGCGTCTGAACAAGGACGCACCACGGGCAGCAGGGGCAGAGAGAGGAAACCAGTCCGGAGACACCCTTTTTTACCCCACTTATGCCACCACCGTAAACTCAGGGCATCGTGAAGGTTTTAAAGATTTTTTACCAACACCAGCATTTGTAATTATTATTATTTTTTCCTAAAGACTTTTCAACAGCAGATGTGTGGGACGCCGCAGTCTGTATTATAACCTGCATGAACTTTATAAGAGACAATATCGCCCACCTGCATGAACTTTATAAGAGACAATATCGCCCACCCTGGGCATTAACCGCACACCTTTAGATTGGCCAGTATACAATAAATACAGTGGCTCACAACAATTAATTTGCATCATATTGTTATTTTTGTGATTTCTACAGTATATCCAAGTGCAAACTCAAATTTGGGTCTGTTCATACATTATCCTTTATTACATCTGATGTGCGTTCGTTAGCTAAACACACACACCTTAGGGGTTGAGTGCAGTTCTATTGTGGTATATCCACTAAGCTTCTCCATTCACATATAGGTGGGTTGGAACACCCATCAGAACGAGCAGCACACCCCGGCTAGCTATAGAATAAAGACACTCAGTGCGCAGAACCCTCCAATTTATAGCATGCCTAGTAAATGTTTGCCTCTTTAAAAGAAATGTCCAATTTCGCTGGCATCCTGCACTGCTGGCAAACTCGGACTTCATTAAATCCTGACCATGCTAACAATTGCAAATATATATGTGCATGTAGCTCAAGAAGTAATTGGAAAAGATATAGAAAACAAGCAAATACCGGTATATCCCATTCTTTAACACAAACTTTTACAGTTATTATTCTGAATGTTACAAATTGCCTTTTCTTAGCTTGATTCAACGGATGGCGGTCATTAGGTCGAAATGAGTTAGGTCGACATACATTGGGTCGACATGAGTTTTTCACAATTTTTAAATTTTTTTGACCTTTTTCATACTTAACGATCCACGTGGACTACAATTGGGAACGGTAACCTGCCCCAAGCATGGCTAGTGAAGCGAGCCATGCGAGGTGACACGGTGCACTAATTGGGGTTCCCCGTCACTTTTTGAATAAAATTACACAAAAAAAGTTTAAAAAACCTCATGTCGGCCTTTTTCCATGTCGACCTAACACATGTCGACCTAATAACTGCGTCAACCTAGTAATCATGTTGACCTAATTGATGTCAACCAAACGTGGTCGACCCAATGTTTGTCAATCTAACTCATGTTGACCTGATGAACCACACCCGATTCAACATGCTATTCATTGTTAGTTTTTGTATTAAAATAGTTTCAGCAAAGACGCCTAAGCATAATTATATATTCCAAACACATGGTATGACTGTCACTGTCCAGTTGTCTTCTGTATTTATAGACAGCTCGTAAAATGCAGCCCTTCTCAACATTCCGCACTTTTGCTATTTTGATCCATCATCCAGAATAAACTTAGACAGGGAGCGTAGCCTTACCTTGTACAAGGAGATAGCATGATGTGCTAATTGTGCCAGCCTCGTTGGCAGCTGTGCACGTAAATCGTCCGCTGTCTTCAGCAAATGCCTCACGAATTACGAGTCGGGAAATCTCTTCTTCAAAGGTGATTTGGAAATCAATTGAATTTTCAATTCGGTAATCCTCACGGTACCACACCACAGTTGGTGAAGGGTAACCAGAAATGTTACACTCCAAGGTAACAGACTCGCCTTCGAGGACTGTTACATCTTTCAAGCCCTGTTTGCAAAAAATATATATATATAGTATAATATAGAATAGCATATATCATGCAAGTAATAATTAAGCACATGGACATTTAAAACATCCAATTAATTTCCATATTTATCACCACCTGCGTCAGACTTTTGCCTATGAGAAAACAATATGTTAAATGTTTCGATGCATTAAAGTTTTCATTTAAATTCTGTTTAATATTCTGCTACAGTAATACTGTATAAAATGGTGGCTGCTTAATCAATTAAATATTCCTTCACAGGTGCATGAAAGGGAAGGGTTATTCTACCAATATATATGTTTATTCTAGACAAGAAAAGAAGGAAAAATACAGTATTTCCCCATCACACTGAAAAAGATCAGCAATGAGATTTGAATAGTACATGACAACAGAAATACAGAGATCTCAGTTTGCATATATTTGTAAAGATATGATTGAGCCGCAAGGCCGCATCAAGGAATCTCTGTTTCTGGCTGTCCCCGATGCTAAGTAATAATAGCAGCCACTCGGGGTCATATAATTGCATAATGTTATGCTACATGATAATACATTGATAAATCTATTAATATTCTGCTGTAACTACTTGCCCAGCTTGAATATAATAAGTTAGGTTTGCTTTGAAACTTTTTTTTTTACTGCCTCCTGCAAACTGAAACCTTCTTATATATATATATATATATATATACACACTATTGTATAACAGTCAGTCATCTACCTCTAGGAATAATTAAGGAGCCACTACCTCTACTATTTCCACAATTCGGGATTAAGATATAAGATAAATATTGGATGAGATCCAAGTGAAGCTCTAGGCATCATTCTGAAGCTGTACTTACAGTAACTATAGTTGGTGGAGACATGGGAGCTTCTGCTGGTCCAGGCACCCGGGCTGCCTCTTCAGCCTGAAACATATGGAATAGTGTAAGCTTTTCTATAGGACCAGTTTCTAAAAATAACCATCATTCGAGAACTGGGGTAAAGAATTTCTTCTGCTTATGGTCATGTTAGAAGCGTAGAAAAGCACTATTAATACTCCTGTCAGTAAGGAGCAGTGAAGAGTAAGGAGATATTGTTGATGAGCAGGGAGAAAGACTAGTTTGTTATAGCTTTTTCACTATGATAAGAACCAAAGAAGAGCAATGAGTTTCTGGAGAACCAACCTCATAGCGATACTGAACTCTTTCTTCACGCGCTAAACCGCCTGAAATGCTCACACTTATGTCCCTTTTCGTTTCAACATCAAAGCGGCTTTTATAAGCATCAGTCGTCTCTACCAAAGGAAAGGGTTGGGAGATGACTTTTTCGGGCGGCGCTTGAGGTTCAGCTGGCTTTAAATGTGGAGCCCTCACTGGCTTGGTAATCTTCTGCGAAGTCGCCGTGGTTAACTCTTTTTCCAGGCTCGCTATAGCAGATCCTGCAATGGACACCTGAGCCACCCAAGAGGAAATCTGTTACGATACGTTCACGTTTCGGTACATTTTAAAGATGCGCCCTGCTTTCCCCCCCCCTACATTTTGTTTCACGTTGGACAAAAAATCCTTGTCAGTCAATCATTCATATGGGTTTATTCCTTTCGTACTTTGGTTTAGTGTTATATTTTGGTTTCTTTTCAAATATGTACAATTATGCTACACTTATGCATATGTGATGGGCTTCAAAACGGCATGTAAGCCAAGAAGCAACTAAATATATTTAGGGGGGTGTTTATAAAAGCTTGGAGAGGGATAAAGTGGAAAGCAATAAACAATCAGCATTTAACTCTCACTTTACAGGCTGTGTTTGAAAAATGACAGGAGCTGCTTGGTTAGTACTTTATCTCTCTTTATTATCGCTCTCCATGCTTTGATCAATACCCCCCTCATAATCATATGTACCTGGAGACTTTTCCCAGTAAATTAACGACTTACTTTACTGTAGTACTTTTCCTATTCAACTGGGTATACCTATTTTTAAGTTGCCTATATATCAATAAACCCAATGGTCCCATTGCAATTTAAAAATCTAACTCGCCGCCTTATTCTGAACATATTGGAATATATTATCATTGCACCAGGGCATTTGCTTCAATGAGCAGCTGTCCCCTCGAAGCATAACATTGTTATCAGCGTCAATTCAATTAAATTTCCAGTGACTTGTTACTGGACACCACCTCAATATCTGTCTGCACATATACCATCTATTATTGATGTGGGTAATATTCCAGAGCACCTCTATGAAGATTTTGATCTCTAAGAGGCTCATTTATGAATGAGTGATAAAACTCACTGTGAATGATAAAACTTGTTGTGTATGATAGATGGTGCTCCAGCCAATCAGCTCCTAGCTGTCATGTGTTCAGCTCCTAACGGTCATGTGTTTGAAAAATGACAGTTGGAAGCTGATTGGATGGAGCACCATTTATCATACGCAATGAGTTTTACCATTCACAATGAGTTTTATCGTTTGTTGATAAATGGGCTCCTATGTGTCTCCACCCATTTCATAGCCATCATCAGAAATTGAATTTCCCCCCTTATGGCGGGATGTAATGAAGTCCGAGTTGGCCAAAGGTGCGTGTTCCAGGCCGGACTTGGAATTTTTTTTTAAAGTGCCAATCATTTACAAGGCATTGCTTTGTCTTGTACATGATTGCTGCGTTAAAAAAACATCAGAGTTTGTCCGGGAACACTCACCTCCAGCCAACTCGGACTTCATTACATCCTGCCATAAGGTGGGAAATTCAATTTCTGATGATGGCTATGAAATGGAGGCTGGATGTAACTTCATTACATCCGGCCCCTAGACTCCAAATGGCATTGTTAGGGTGTGTACACATGGTGAGATATTTTCTTTCGATTTTGACTATATAGTCAAAATCGCAAGAAAAGTTAGTGCAGATCGCAAGGTAAAAGTCACCTTGCGATCCCGATTCGAGCCCGATGCGCGGCCCTGCCAGGTCGGCATCACAAGAAAAGACAGACTGTGCAGGCAAGTCAATCCTTGTTAGATCGGTGTACTATCTAGTTCATCTCACATGTCAATGACATCTCACATAATCCAAAATCTCACATAAGCCAAAATCATAAGCACACATAGTCCATATCTCAAGAAAAGTTAGTCAAAATCTGTGCTATCTGGGCTCCGGGGAGTTCAAGGGAAATCGCAAGTGAAAATCGGACATAGCAAGGATCTCACCGTGTGTACACATCCTCTGTGTGTAGAGCCTCACACTGCCTTCCCATATTGTGATATATACTATTGCTGTATATGAAGAGATTTTGGGGGTGATTCTGAGTTGTTCGCTCGCTAGCTGCTTTTAGCAGCATTGCACACGCTAAGCCTGCGTTTTTCCGCACACTCCCATAAAACGGCCAGTTTCCGACCAGAAACACCCACTTCCTGTCAATCACACTACGATCAGCACAGCGATGAAAAAGCTTTGTTATGCCATGAGTAAAATACCTAACTTTTGTGTAAAATAACTAAGCGCATGCGCTCTGCGAACCTTGCGCATGCGCAGTAAGCGACTAATCGCATTATAGCGAAAATCGGCAACAAGCGAACCACTCGGAATGACCCTCTTTGTTTCAGATCAAAAGCTCTTCATAAATATTGTAATATAATATTAGTATGCAACACTGCCACCAAATGGAAAGGCCATCAGAGGAACTTCACCCGCCAAAAATGCTACTTGAGCCTATGACTACTAAGTTAGTCAGCATTATACAATATAATGGAAAAGTACTACAGAATATAAGATTATTGTCAGAATTATGGGTTCTCCTAACAGACAGTATATGCATTGTAAAGTTTTCTGTCAAACACGAAAGGAATATCTTCAAAGAGTATTTATTTTTCCAGGCTGAATAAACCTAAATTGTCCATTAAACGCAGCTGAGGAAAATGAAAGAGCACCTTTAAATTGAGCACAGGGAGGGAAGCACTGAAGATTTGCCGCACACAGAACAGACAGGACAAGTTGAAACACCAGAAAACAAAGTAAAGACAATCAGCCGAGGGAGTTGTTATTTACAGAAAAGGGAAAAAATAATAATGTAAAGGCTGTTTTCTTATATATTAAAGGAATATTGCAGCTGAAATAAAAGTATATATTAAAATACAAAATATGTTAATGATCAGACTTTTTAGTATGCAGTAAAACAACTGCAACGTTAAAGAAGATAAGTATATATTTCCATTTTGTTATAGTAATATAAAAGACGAAGGGCCAAATGTAATAGGCTGCGAGTTGCGGCAAGTGCCAAGATTTCAGCATTCTAGCCGCAAGGTTTAAAACGGCATTTTTAAAAAAAGCAAAACCAGGTTGGTTTAGATATAAAAGAAATAAACAAAAATTGCCACTTGCATTTGGCCCGAAGATGTTTTAATTAATTTATATTTAGTTCCAGTTTATTGTGTATGTCAGGCATAAAGTTACAAATATCCATTTGTTAGCGCAAAGCAAATTAATAAATGTATCAATTAATCTAATTGGAATATAAGCAATTTACATTGCATTTGATTCAACGGTTTCCTGTGCGTATATATTAAATGGATATTTGTGCCAATATTTGTGACAACATAATGACAATGGTTTAGTGAAGCCACAAAACCAATAATGTAGTGGAATGTAGTATCGTCAGTTGTGGCAATATACGTTGCCTGATATACGTCACTCAGGTCTTACCTCATGTACATGCTCAGATTTAGGTACTGTAACCTTAGCAACAGTAAAATGAGGAATTGGTGTGTGGGGGAGAGTTGGCTCCAATTGGACAACTGGTACGGTTGGAGGTTCTGGAATTCTTTTAATCTACATTAATCAATAAAGTTTTGTTGATGTTTGGATCACATACAATATAAAACGTAATATTATCAGAATAAAAATGTCTGGGCCTAACCTGTGGGACAGGTGATGGAACAACCGGTGATGGAACAATAGGTGATGGAACGTGTTGGACAGGGAGAATTTTTGGTACTGTTGGGACATGGACTTCGGTAACTTGTATGGGTTTAGTGACAACTTGTCGCTCAGGTGAGAAATCAATGGTTTTTCTAGCAGAAACATGCTCTCTGTATTCATATTGCTGAGCTATTTCTTCTGCATAACCTTCTTCGGTGTATTCAGGTTGTCTAACACGGGCAAGATCAACTGCGGCAACAACTGTAGCCACAGCTCCCGCTTTCTTCCCAGCTCCAATCTAAAGACAACATTGACAGAGTTCATACAAACCTCCACGGGGAAAAGATGAAGAGAAGGTACAAAACACTTGCAAGAAACATGGAAACAATCAACGGTATAAATACAGCACATTCACTATCGCATTGCTGGAAGGTATGACTCAGTCCACTTGCACTGCAGAGGGGACGGGGCATTGATGATGCAATTTGCCGACAACTGAGTCATCATGGCCTCACTCCTACCAGAGTGATGAAATTATTTATGGCAAAACACCACTGAAGCGGGGCCATGATGAGGCAAATTGCGTCGCCATGCCCCCTGCTTTTGACACCTAGATCTCCCCTACAAGGTTTTGGAAATGTGCTTCTTTTATATGCTGCAAAACAAAAGGTACAGTATAGAAAGTATCTAAAATGTAATTTAAAGCACTTATTAAATTGGTGGTATGACAACGCCACTTGTGGCTTATTTTTGAGTATTCTTGGAACTTCATTAAACATTCCACTTTGTTCTTCAAACTAAAATAGGATTTTTCTATAATAATCTGAAAACATGTATACATTTAAAACACAGATACACAAATACATCACGAAAGATAACAGCTCATATAAAACAAGGCCAGCTCCCTGTTGTTATATGGCCAAACAGTAATAGCATGCGGGTGGTTTGCAGGTGCAAGATCGCAAAGGGCAAATCATAAAGAGTGGAGTGAGAAGTGGAGACTAGAGAATGAAGTGTCCGGTGGGGAGGATGATAACGGTGCGCCGGATGTGACCACACTGATGTTACCTCCTCCATCTCTGCTGGCCCATCAGATATGGCTAGCATGTCTTCTTCGAGAAGAGTCCGGCTCCGCGCTTGCTGCACTGCGGCCAGAACTGTAGCCACAGCCAATACTTTCTCTGAATCATAAGTCATCTGTGCGGCCATCAAACGTACACATTAACACACCCATTTAGCCGCTTGATACTCCAAAATAAAAGGTTGCTTGCATAAGATCACAGATTGTTTCAAATGGTCAAAACCTAAATCCATACATACAGTTGTGGCCAATGCCAGAGGCTGTTTACCTGATTTAATTCTGTGCCGGAATTTGGAGATTCCTTTACAAACAAATACCCCACAGGGACGTTGGTAACGCCAGTGGCACTGGTCACAAGATTTTAGTTAGTAAACATTCCTTACAATATGACTAGATCTTTCAAAAAGTAAATCATTAAAATAAAACCGTATGTATTATCCTTTGCAGTTCTGTCAATAGGAGACAGGGGTTACGTGTTACTTGCGCATATCCAGCAGTTGAATTCACCTGTTCTTGGACTGCGTGTATTTGTTCACGCTTGGTTGCAACACCTTCTACCGTCCTTGTGACTGTCTCTTGTCTGCTTTTTTCGCTGGACACAACTACAGCGCTTATAGAAGTTTTCTCAGCTTCTTTCCTTACCTGATATTTACAAAAGAAAAGTTTGGCTTGTATTAAGAAAAAGGAAAAATACTGCTGAAGATGGCGAGCAGAAAAATATAAATCAATGGATGAATGGGTGAGATGGAACTGAGCATGGATACGCATGTTAAATTGGTGAAGATGATGACGCAATGATGAAAGTCAGTGAAGCGTATGTAGCAAGCTCTAGTTATGTTTTTGCCGGTGAAACAGGGACAAGCTGGACTGGGACGTGACTATACCTAAGTTCTTTAGGGGGATTTTTAGGGATTTGCAACATCAAGAAAAATTTCTCCACAAAAGGAAAGGGAGAACTAAATTGTTGAAAAAGTAGCTTAATTAGAAAAATGAGCTGTCAATCCGGGTCCTAAACAAAGGTCCCATATCTGGAAGCAGATAAATCTATTGACAGCTTATCTTCCCAAGCGATGACACGTCACTTGACATCATTCACTACATCATGTGACCCAGAGATGTCCAGCTCCATATACGAGGTGGTAGAAAGGTTACTAAAGCCTGATGTAGGGGCCTGTGGTAAATACCTCCCAGTCTAAAGGGTGCCAGCCTGCCCCTGGTTTAGCTGCGTTCTGCATTAAATGCTATAACAGCTTGGCTTCATTTTCTACCTGTTCATGGACAGGCTGTATTTGCACTGCAGACACTGTTGTCCTTTTAGCAGACACTTCAGTCGGAGTAGGTTCTCTCACTCTGGCCAGGTCAACAGCAGCAACTACTGTGGCAACAGCTGCTGTTTTCCCTGTCCCGTGCACCTGTATCAGCCACATTAAAATACATGTTTCACAAGTAAAATGGAACAAAACTTATGTTCAAGTCAACGATGCAAATAAGAATGTATATTTCTGAGCAATCATTTATTATTGTTTTACCTTAAATTCTCTACATTAATCATTATTTTAGTGGCAACGTAGACTTATGTCATTACCTCTTTGGCTTCCATTCTGGTAGTTGTCACCTGCGTCTTCTCTTCCCACCTTTGCTCAGTCTTTATCTGTGAAGCTGTAGAAGACACAAATACCTCCTGCTTCCATGGGGGCGGAACCTCAGCACCAGCCAGTGTCGGGGTACCTCTTGCAGGGGAAGGAGACTTCACTGATCTGATCGGAGAGCTAGACAGTCCTCTTCCAGCCGGAGAGACTGACCTAATGGTTATATGAATGTATTGCTGTTTAACTCACCAAAAGACATGAGTTTATACATAGATGGAGGAGAACATTTACAGTATAGGAACATGTTACCTAAAGGCTATAATCAACTAACTTTGTTTAGGTACGATTTATCAACGCAAGAAAATCTTAGGGGCATATGTATTAATATGCCAAGCAATCAGCTATTAAAGTACCTTTGATACATACAGAGGAGTCCTGCCTAATCTTACTCGCTATTGCGGATCTGTGTGCTGCTGTATTTTACAACCACTTTTGCAAGCATGCATCATCTGTGTTAGTGTGTGCCCTGCTCACGGATCCAGATGGAGACACCACACTCAGGGCCCCATTTAAGAATGTTACTTAATACTGGAGACATCATTAGATTAGTATCACAGTAATCCTATAAAAAATGTTGCCAGTATTTAACACAATCTACCACTCCAGTAAGGTCCCATGGTCTCCCTCCTTCTCCTATGTCCTCCAGCCTAATACCGCTTCAACACCACAGCCCGGGTCACTGAACATGGGTTTCAAGCCGTGTCACAACAGCTTGAAACACGTTCATACAATAAGCTGGACACGGGATATTGCTGGTGCGTCACCTCTGTCAACGCTTGGAGATGACTGTCTCCTAGCGTCACTGAGCCTTCCATAGGGTTTAAACAGTACCCAGGTCAGATGACCTGGGGGTTACACACTCACACTGCCCTGTAACTCGGGTCTTTCCCAGACCAACCCGGGTTGGATTCCCAGGTCACTGAACCCAGTCCAACCCTTTTGCATCCAAGTTGCAAGCGGAGTTAAACTGGCAATAACCCAGGTTTTTGCAGCAGTGTGACAAGGGTATAACTGAAAGCAACGGGTCGCTGGTTAATGTGCTTGCATGACGGCCATCATTGCATTTCCACATGGCGCTAATAAGCATAGTCTGGAAGACTTAATTGAAACTGGGAAAGCTTTTGCTTGATCCCAATGGGGACTGCACTGCTAACACCATCTATGCTGTAGATGGTGTAAGCGGTACTGTCACAAACAGCGTAAAATGTACTGCTGTTTGCTAAATACAAAATGGATGCCTTAACTCCTTTAGCAACTGATTAAGGATTATGGCCCTGAATCAGTAGGAGTTGCAAGTCTGCTAAAATCCAGTTTTCAGACACCTGCGCTTGTCCGAAGCGAGCATGCATGTCTGTTAAAGTCCACTTTTTGGCCACCTGTGCATTTGCAGCGTGCATGGACTTTCAGGATTACGATCGCATCCCAAAAGGATGCAATTGCAATTTGGTTGACAGCAGCGGGTAAGCGGCAAAGCAGCGTTAGGGGAGAGTGGTCCGGAAAACACAGGTGTATCCATACTGTTTTACGAGTGGCCGCATGATGTCACACATTTGCGATCGGTAATTAGCATGCTGGGTGACCTTTCCCTGTGCTGGGTGGCCCCCATCATGCGATCGTAAGCAGTTGCAGTTTTGCTATTTTAGCAAATCTGCAATTGAAGCTGAAGTAGGCCCTATGTTTTGTTTTGTTTTAAATGCAGATTCATTTGCAGGTCCTAGCTCCGCATTAGTAGGAAGTTGGAACCTTTGTGCTATGCACTTGTTTCCATCTGTTCCCCTGGACAGAGTGCACACCCATACAGACCTTGTGATAGCAGCTGTAACATTGTGGATGTGTCTATTTGCATTTGCTCCTTGTGGAAAGGACCTGGATGTGACATCAAGTGAGGGAGGAAATGGTCTTCTGCCCTTACAACATGTATTTGTTTTCTCCAGTCTCCATTTGTTGTACATTATTTTGTTGTAGCTATGCTGCATTGGACCCTCGCGGGCTCGCTACGTTTCAGGTACAATGTCTCGCTCCACTTAACTCGCCACAGGTTACTATTCCAAATACTTTGTGACATGGACCCAGTGACTTATGGGAAAGGTCCTCTCAACTAAGGGAAACTAGACGCTACCGTAACATTGTAACAAGTGCTTAGTTTTCTCTTGTTACTGTCAATACATTCACTTTGGTTTGTACTACTACTGTTTATAACTGCTGAAAGAACCTTATCTTTATTACATATAGCAGACTGTTGCATTAACATACTGTTATCTTTTCAAAACAGGGGACACCAACACGTCTGCATGTACTTATTTTATTAATGAAAGACACATTCTAGTAGTTTCTCTTTTCTCTTATATCATGCCCTGGCATGTGCACATCTAGCAGGAATCTATTACAGGCGCCAATCCACGCTGAATTGCATCATTGTGGCCCTGCCCCCAGCTATACAATGACAGTAAGTATATTAGCCTAGAAATGCCCAAAAAGTATTTATCTAGAACACAGGTTCTCAAACTCGGTCCTCAGGACCCCACACGGTTCATGTTTTGCAGGTCACCTGTAGATTTTTCAAATGTGACAGTTATTGCTACACAGTGCACCTGCTGGGTGACATGGAAAACATGAACCGTGTGGGGTTCTGAGGACCAAGTTTGAGAACCACTGGTCTAGAAAACAATGGTCTGCTGTGTTTTTTATCTTTATTTTTTTTCAATGCAGAGCAATATTTTCTTACTAATAATGATTATTCCTTTTTTACGTACAAATTGAAGGGGGTTTCCAATTCCAAAGCCAAACAATGTCTGAAATGCACATTGGAGTGTGTATGTATTATGAATATAAACAATGGAACATTCAGGGACATCTAATTGTATGGGCTCACTAGGTTAACTGCATAAGGCCCCATGAGTCTAGAGGCCTTTGAACAGGGGCAAACTGGGCACCCCAGGTTGGTGAATCTCAAGCTTTATGGATGGTAGGCAGGTAGAGAATGCTTGCCAGCCGCTCTGATTGTGAATTACATCCATCAGAGTGGCGGAACAGCCATACAGTAAATTGCTGTCAGCATGATGATTGGTGGAAGGCAGGGGCTATCCACCAATCAGAGTGTTAACAGCCATTCACTATATCTAAGCATGTGGAGTAACAGTGGGGGACAGCAGGAGGGGTAAGAGGGGAAAGTTACGATTTTATAATAAACAATATTCCTGTGAATGGGTGGGCAGGGGCCCCAGTGCTTTGCTTTGTACAGGCCTACAATGCTGTTAAGATGACCTTGCACAAATATTGTGAGTGGTGTGAAGTAAGAGGAATACAGCATACTACAAAAAACTACTATACATTATTTTCAGTGTCTCTGCATAAAAGCATATATGAAAAGACATTTCTATTCACACTGAGAGATAGACATTAAATTATATAGCCTGTTGGGCAGCAGTTAAAAGTATACATTTATTACTGAAATAACCTATACATGCACTGATGAAAATGCTGCATTCTAGAAAACAACCAGGAGATGGCATTAGTGTAATACTTAAATGAATGCAAAATAACTAGTCACTTACTGTATAAATTTACTATAAAACTAATCAACAAATATATTTATACACAAAGCAGCTACATTTTCTGATTTGCATTCATGACATCATCACTTTGACACGTTGCTTTAGTCGGCTAATTTGTGGCTCTATTGTTATTATTATTATTATTATTATATTTAGTAATAGTAGAAGAAGTACTGTAGTAGTATTATAATAATAATAATAATAATTTTATTTATATAGCGCTCTTTCTCCCATAGGACTCAAGGCGCTTAACAGATACATAGCATAATATAGTACAGGAAATAATGAAGTACATTTTCATAAAATACAGAAGCATGAAGATACTAAAAGGGACAATTATGGGAATGCTTGAGTAAACAGAAAAGTCTTGAGTCTACTTTTGAAGGATTCTATAGTTGGGGCCTCTCGCACTGTGCGGGGAAGTGAGTTCCATAGAGTCGGAGCCGCATGACTAAAAGCTCGACCCCCTGATGAATTACGGGAGATTCTAGGTACTGCTAAAAGTCCTTCATCTACAGATCGCAGTAATCGAGTGGGGCAGTATGGGGTCAGAAGCTGTTTGAGGTACCTTGGGCCTTGGTCATGTAATGCTTTGAAACTCAGTAAGCCAATCTTGAAGATGATTCGCCATCGTACAGGCAGCCAGTGAAGGGAGTAGAGGATGGGTATTGTGTGAAGCACCTGGCTGGCTGACAAGGTTTGCTGGGAATTGTTGTTCCACAACAGCTGGAAAGTGCAGATTGCATAAACCCATATGACAGGATTATGAGAAATGTATGTGTTGTTTTAATTCACTATATGAGAAGCATTTTAGTTTCCTGCTATAAGTTACAGTATTTAGTTGCTGGAATGATAGGAAGGGAGGTAAAAAATAATTGGGGAAATTTATGGAACAGCACCTTTTTGGCACTTCATAATCTGCCGCACATTGCCAGCGATTATTATCCCCAAACCGCGGGGTAGTTAATGAAAATAGAAATAGGGTATGTGGCAGTTATAAATCCCCTAAATGGTGCATAGTTTGCAGATTGGACTAACTGCATGCTAATACTGAATGGAAAATATCCAGTTTTTATTAGAGATGAGCGGGTTCGGTTTCTCTGAATCCGAACCCGCCAGAACTTCATGTTTTTTTTCACGGGTCCGAGCGACTCGGATCTTCCCGCCTTGCTCGGTTAACCCGAGCGCGCCCGAACGTCATCATGACGCTGTCGGATTCTCGCGAGGCTCGGATTCTATCGCGAGACTCGGATTCTATATAAGGAGCCGCGCGTCGCCGCCATTTTCACACGTGCATTGAGATTGATAGGGAGAGGACGTGGCTGGCGTCCTCTCCGTTTAGAATTAGAATAGATTAGAGAGACACTTGATTTACTAATTTTGGGGAGCATTAGGAGTATAGTGTACAGTGCAGAGTTTTGCTGATAGTGACCAGTGACCACCACTTTTATTTATAATCCGTTCTCTGCCTGAAAAAAGCGATACACAGCACACAGTGACTCAGTCACATACCATATCTGTGTGCACTGCTCAGGCTCAGGCCAGTGTGCTGCATCATCTATTATCTATATATAATATTATATATATCTGTTTGACTGCTCAGCTCACACAGCTTATAATTGTGGGGGAGACTGGGGAGCACTACTGCAGTGCCAGTTATAGGTTATAGCAGGAGCCAGGAGTACATAATATAATCCGTTCTCTGCCTGAAAAAAGCGATACACAGTGACTCAGTCACATACCATATCTGTGTGCACTGCTCAGGCTCAGGCCAGTGTGCTGCATCATCTATTATCTATATATAATATTATATATATCTGTCTGACTGCTCAGCTCACACAGCTTATAATTGTGGGGGAGACTGGGGAGCACTACTGCAGTGCCAGTTATAGGTTATAGCAGGAGCCAGGAGTACATAATATATTATATAGTGAGTGACCACCAGACACACAGTGCAGTTTATTTAATATATCCGTTCTCTGCCTGAAAAAAGCGATACACACAGTGACTCAGTCAGTCACATACCATATCTGTGTGCACTGCTCAGGCTCAGGCCAGTGTGCTGCATCATCTATATATATTATATATCTGTCTGACTGCTCAGCTCACACAGCTTATAATTGTGGGGGAGACTGGGGAGCACTACTGCAGTGCCAGTTATAGGTTATAGCAGGAGCCAGGAGTACATAATATTATATTAAAATTAAACAGTGCACACTTTTCCTGCAGGAGTGCCACTGCCAGTGTGACTAGTGACCAGTGACCTGACCACCAGTATATAATATTAGTAGTATACTATCTCTTTATCAACCAGTCTATATTAGCAGCAGACACAGTACAGTGCGGTAGTTCACGGCTGTGGCTACCTCTGTGTCGGCACTCGGCAGCCCGTCCATAATTGTATATACCAGTGACCTAACCGTGGTTTTTTTTTCTTTCTTTATACATACATACTAGTTACGAGTATACTATCTCTTTATCAACCAGTCTATATATTAGCAGCAGACACAGTACAGTGCGGTAGTTCACGGCTGTGGCTACCTCTGTGTCGGCACTCGGCAGCCCGTCCATAATTGTATATACCACCTAACCGTGGTTTTTTTTTCTTTCTTTATACATACATACTAGTTACGAGTATACTATCTCTTTATCAACCAGTCTATATATTAGCAGCAGACACAGTACAGTGCGGTAGTTCACGGCTGTGGCTACCTCTGTGTCGGCACTCGGCAGCCCGTCCATAATTGTATATACCACCTAACCGTGGTTTTTTTTTCTTTCTTTATACATACATACTAGTTACGAGTATACTATCTCTTTATCAACCAGTCTATATATTAGCAGCAGACACAGTACAGTGCGGTAGTTCACGGCTGTGGCTACCTCTGTGTCGGCACTCGTCAGCCCGTCCATAATTGTATATACCACCTAACCGTGGTTTTTTTTTCTTTCTTTATACATACATACTAGTTACGAGTATACTATCTCTTTATCAACCAGTCTATATATTAGCAGCAGACACAGTACAGTGCGGTAGTTCACGGCTGTGGCTACCTCTGTGTCGGCACTCGGCAGCCCGTCCATAATTGTATATACCACCTAACCGTGGTTTTTTTTTCTTTCTTTATACATACATACTAGTTACGAGTATACTATCTCTTTATCAACCAGTCTATATATTAGCAGCAGACACAGTACAGTGCGGTAGTTCACGGCTGTGGCTACCTCTGTGTCGGCACTCGGCAGCCCGTCCATAATTGTATACTAGTATCCAATCCATCCATCTCCATTGTTTACCTGAGGTGCCTTTTAGTTGTGCCTATTAAAATATGGAGAACAAAAATGTTGAGGTTCCAAAATTAGGGAAAGATCAAGATCCACTTCCACCTCGTGCTGAAGCTGCTGCCACTAGTCATGGCCGAGACGATGAAATGCCAGCAACGTCGTCTGCCAAGGCCGATGCCCAATGTCATAGTACAGAGCATGTCAAATCCAAAACACCAAATATCAGTAAAAAGCCTCTTTTTTTCTTTGCGTCATGTGCTGTTTGGGGAGGGTTTTTTGGAAGGGACATCCTGCGTGACACTGCAGTGCCACTCCTAGATGTGCCCGGTGTTTGTGTCGGCCACTAGGGTCGCTAATCTTACTCACACAGCTACCTCATTGCGCCTCTTTTTTTCTTTGCGTCATGTGCTGTTTGGGGAGGGTTTTTTGGAAGGGACATCCTGCGTGACACTGCAGTGCCACTCCTAGATGGGCCCGGTGTTTGTGTCGGCCACTAGGGTCGCTAATCTTACTCACACAGTCAGCTACCTCATTGCGCCTCTTTTTTTCTTTGCGTCATGTGCTGTTTGGGGAGGGTTTTTTGGAAGGGCCATCCTGCGTGACACTGCAGTGCCACTCCTAGATGGGCCCGGTGTTTGTGTCGGCCACTAGGGTCGCTAATCTTACTCACACAGCTACCTCATTGCGCCTCTTTTTTTCTTTGCGTCATGTGCTGTTTGGGGAGGGTTTTTTGGAAGGGCCATCCTGCGTGACACTGCAGTGCCACTCCTAGATGGGCCCGGTGTTTGTGTCGGCCACTAGGGTCGCTAATCTTACTCACACAGCTACCTCATTGCGCCTCTTTTTTTCTTTGCGTCATGTGCTGTTTGGGGAGGGTTTTTTGGAAGGGACATCCTGCGTGACACTGCAGTGCCACTCCTAGATGGGCCCGGTGTTTGTGTCGGCCACTAGGGTCGCTTATCTTACTCACACAGCGACCTCGGTGCAAATTTTAGGACTAAAAATAATATTGTGAGGTGTGAGGTATTCAGAATAGACTGAAAATGAGTGTAAATTATGGTTTTTGAGGTTAATAATACTTTGGGATCAAAATGACCCCCAAATTCTATGATTTAAGCTGTTTTTTAGTGTTTTTGGAAAAAAACACCCGAATCCAAAACACACCCGAATACGACAAAAAAAATTCGGTGAGGTTTTGCCAAAACGCGTTCGAACCCAAAACACGGCCGCGGAACCGAACCCAAAACCAAAACACAAAACCCGAAAAATTTCAGGCGCTCATCTCTAGTTTTTATACCAACATTCTCTATCGGGACCTAGGGATAGATGTCATTAGGCCTGTCCTCTCTAGGTGTGGAGACCCCAAACTTTTTAGGACCCCCCTAGAAGATAAAATACTGGTGGACATTCCTGCAAGTACTCTAAATAGGTGAAGTACATTAATGATACATGTTCTTTCTTTCTTTCTTTCTTTCTTTCTTTCTTTCTTTCTTTTTTTCTTTCTTTCTTTCTTTCTTTCTTTCTTTCTTTCTTTCTTTCTTTCTTTCTTCCTTTCTCCATGTGATTTAAGCAATCTCATCTATTAAAATCAGATCTAAAAAATGCCTTTTTTTCTGGCACATTCCGCAGGTAAATAGGTGAAGTACATTAACGAAACATCTTGCTCTCACGCTCTTTCTTTCTTTCTTTCTTTCTTTCTTTCTTTCTTTCTTTCTTTCTTTCTTTCTTTCTTTCTTTCTTTCTTTCTTTCTTTCTTTCCTTCTTTCTTTCTTTCTTTCTTTCTTTCTATCTTTCTTTCTTCCTTTCTTCCTTTCGATTTAAGCAATCTCATCTATTAGAATCAGATCTAAAAAATGCCTTTTTATCTGGCACATTCAAAAATTCTGCAGTTCAAAACATATTCTTATGGTTTGGTCTATGGTAAATCTAATGGTTCCCTAATTGTGGATAAGATCGTCAGAAAATGTGCAGTTTGCAAAGTTACAATTCAGTAAATAGCTCCCCCAGAGTTTGTGCTGGCCCTCTTACAAGAGACTTCAAATGCTAATAAAGAAAACTGTAGTCACACCACTACCAAGTGCTCAAATTTTGACACACCAATGGCTAGCAGCAAAATATATTAGCGAGCCACGCATTTTACATTTGCAATTCCCATTTATTGATGATTGGATGTCTAAGATCTTCTAGTTTTCTGCAACAAGGTTACAGATAACTGCCCACAGTTACACCTTACATTGTTAGGAATGTGGCATTGATATAGCCTTTAATAAATTATATTGGGATTATTTTCTCATTAACGAACCTTTCCAACATTGCACATACAGTCACAAACTGCTACAATTCTTTGGAAAGTCATAGTTTACAGAACATAGACAACTTATAGACACAATGTTATTAGTTAACTTTTTAGTACTACACAGTACAGTATATCAAATTCATAATGTATACAGTTTACATCCAGTTACAACTCTATTGTTACCTGACAGGTGAAGGTATGGGCGCTTTCACCGGTCTGACAGGAGAAGGAGACTGCCGCACGGGCGACGGAGACTGTTGTCTTGCCATCTGGATCTTGGCAGAGATCACTGGCGGCGTTGGAGATTTGGATGTAGGCTTTGGAGGAATTCTGGGAGGAGTTTTATGTGGCAGCTGCAGTCCTGCAGCACCTTCGATAGTCATTTCAACTGTGGTACTGGATCGTGCATCAAAATGAGCCTCTACTCTCTGCAAAAAGGGAGGAAACGTGGTACCAGGTGAATTATGTGCACGGCCTCAATGTGGCCATTATTTTAGTTATGGAACAGGAGAAATAAAGAAATGTGTGCATTATACAGTAAATAAAATGATTTACTAATTAAAAACTTTAAAAAAACAAACTTGTGGATGGGATAGCTGAACTACAGACAAAACTACCAATTTTTTAAAAAAATGAAAAAAATTAAAAAAATTACAGTAATATCTATATTGTGCAGAGCTTTATAGCCACCCAATGATAATACCATGTGGAGATAAATTCTATGGGGACATACTGGGTAGTGGGGAGAGTAGGGACAATTTGACACACCTTCAATTTGCATATTTTCCAGAAACAATATCTAAAAAAATGGCGCAAAATTACCTTTTCGAAACGTGCTTGTCTTGTTTGGGAAATCTGAGCAGTCGATACAATTGTTTTCGTCTTTTTGGCAGGTATTTCTTCTTCAGCTAGTTTTAAAATTAGAGAGATTATGTAATATCCGGAATTGATTTAAAAATATGTGTTTACATAATAAACAACAAATATTTATGCCAGTGCAAAAACAAAAAGTGCTCTAATAATGTTTTCATTCTAATAAATGACAGTAACCTAATTTTACTCACTAAGAAAGGTTGTGTGCAATAAATTATTATTTGCTATATATACGCATTAATATATATAGCATTCAATTTTAAGCCATGTGCTCTTATAACCCATCAATAAAAAAATTGTCTTTATTACCACATGCTGAGGTTACAGTATATTGATGATATATCTGGCTAATTAACAGATGAAAGGATTGGCAGATATTCTCATACTCAAGTGTCAATGTTGGTATACATAATTCTGAGCTAAACACGGAATGAAGTACCTTGAACTGTGAGTTCAGCTGTTGAAGTAGCACGTCCGACATTATTAGTTGCATTTACGGAATAGGTTCCGGAATCTTCTGGGTAAGCTTCTGCAATAATTAAACTGTAGAGGTCTCCATCTTGAAGGATCTGAAAATCTTGGGAGCCATGGATTTCAGCTCCCTCCCTGTAGAACTTCACCACAGGTGTAGGGATTCCAGTTACTCTTACGTCAAGTCGAACTTGACTGCCTTGTCTTACTGTCGTAGTTTGTAGTCTTTGTGTGAAATTTGGTGGTGCTGTTTCGGCTGCGGAGGGCAAATTTGAAAATGTATCAAACTAAAAATGAAGTGTTAAATGTTTCCCAAGCACAGCCCTTAAGGCACACTAACATTCAAGGTTTTAAGGGTAGCCATACTTAAGCACAGGTGACTTAAATAGTCTCTCAGTTATTTTGAATTAAGCATCTGTGCTCAAGCATGGATATCATGAAAACATGTATTTCTTGTCTGTGTTGAGGACCAAGGTTGGAATACACGTTAAAGTAACTATAGTCAGTTATATGTGAGGTTCAAATGCTAAGCATATTAATACATTTGTGGCATTTTGGCAAAATGTGTTACACAAATTTTTAAACATGTCATACAGTATGTTATGCAAAAGCTATTTGTACAGATGGAGCCATCTTCATCTTGTCCTTTAATGGGAGTAACTGAGATTGGGCAGTCGGACTTAATCCCCTGCTGTAATGACTTAATCCCCTGATGTATTGTTCTCTGTATTGTATTGCAGCTGAGAACAATATATGAAGGCTTTATGCTAATAAACCATGGTGTGCCTAGGTGCAGCAGAGAAGCTAGGCAAAGTGTGAACTGCAAGCATTATATTATTGCAAAATATCAGTCACACATTCGTACCGGTAACAAGTAGCTCAGCGGTACTAGTTGCTTGTCCGGCTCCATTGGCGGCTCTTAGAGAGTATCTTCCACTGTGTGCTGCTGTGGCGGCAGGGATCACAAGTTTAGCGCGGCCATCGCTAAACGTGACCTGCACACCTGGCAGTGTTGCAGCAGAAATAACCTGGCCATCTCTGAACCAGCTCACCTCTGGAACTGGAAAACCTATGGAAACAACAGAGAAAAAAAAGAACAATTATACATTTTACATACATACTGTAAGCTGAAGTTGCACAAAAATATAAGATATTTCTCCAAACACGCAATGAATGGTATAGTCCCACATAGTCCTAGGTGATTATAATACACACAGTACATTTTAGAAAATACTTTGGAAACACAAGTGACTGCAATGATAAATTAAGAGGGAAATCCAGGAGCAGGGAATTTTGTCCCTCCTGGAATGGGTCATATTGGGAGATATGAAATGTATATGACAAAAGACACTGTCTCATGTACAGTATAATTCTAGAATGTCATCAGCCCAAGACAGAATCCATACATTGAAAAAGCTCAATTTTCTGGAGACGTGCGGTCCAGTTCTCCACCAGAAATTTACAACCACCTGAATTTTGTGGATCCGAACAAAAACCGAGTTTGGGATTGCAAAAATGACAAGATTTTAGCTGTTTTTATCTATTTTTATCAATGATTTTCAATTTTTTATTCGATATAAAACCGCGCCAAAATCCAAATCTGTACCGAAACACTTGAGGGTGATTTTACCAAAACCAAAGACGCTCACATCTCTAGTATTTTCCCGTACCCTCCACTGGTAGCCTCAATATTGTGTGGGGGTGCTTGATGTTACTTGGACAGAGACGTTTCATATGAATTCATGACAGCACCACCAATGTATGTTTCATACGAATAATCACTCTTGCCTACCTGACCCTCTCCATGAGGGAGAAAATGCTCTGTTCCTGGACTTTCCTGGTAATGTATGATTGCCATCACCTGTGGTGAGCTAGTTAAGTGATAAGGAAGGTGTTTCACCACAGGTGATGGCAATCATACATTACCAGGAAAGTCCAGGAACAGAGGATGTTCTCCCTCATGGAGAGGGTCAGGTAGGCAAGTATGCGAATAATCCAAGTGAATTTATTAGCTAGGAGATACAGTATATGCTTAGCAAGACTTCAAATCTCCTTAACAGGCTCCTGGGAAAATGTAACAAACCTTCTACTTATCATTTTATAGAGGAATGTACTTGATAAATGATAGCTATAAGCCAATTGGTTCCTGTCTGAGGTTGCCAGACCATCTCTTTAACAAGGGACTCATGAATTATACAGAATCTGTGGCTGGCTGTGTCTCCATTTCACCTGGTTTTCATCAGCCACAGAACATGTGTAATTCATGTGTCCCTTATTAAAGGGATGATCTTGCAGTCCTTTTTCTATCGGCAGGTCCGCCGAGAGGGGGGGAGCGGGTTACCAATTACCCAATCCTGGCTTGTTGGAGGGGCCAGGCAGGGACAGCCTCTTACACCAGCCCAGCTACTGTGTGCTGGGCTGCAGTGAGCCTGGAGAGGTTGCTGCCGCCAGCAGCAGCATACGTCTCTGTCTGTGTTAGTAGGGGAAAGTGATCACATTGATCGCGCTCCCCCCTCCGGATTTGTCCCTGACTGAGGGGCTCAGTGTGCACCCTTGCTCGGTGAGCAGTTCCGCACTTCAAATACCTTTTTTCTTCATGTCTACAACTATTAGGCCCTACCCCCAAAATTTTACACAGGTCGGCCAATGCTGTATTCAGCATTGCCTATCGTCATCTATTCCACTTGTCCACTTCTCCACTCTTTAGAATGTTTGATACATTTCTCCCTCTATAATTAAAATGACTACAGAATTCTATAGATCCCTGCACGCTCACACACATTTGCTTCCAATATAGCCACAGATGCGTGCGCCCAGATTTTGTCTGGGAGTCCAAGTATTGTACCATGATAGAGACACAATATTTCCTGTTGCCTGATGCCCACACTTAGAATTAGATTAAGTAAAGTTTCTTAGGGTGGGATGTACTAAATGAAAAATGCAGTAAAAGTAAAAAAAAAAAAAGTTTGTTGGTTTTACCGCAATTTCAAATGTACTTAGACTTGGCCGCCCGCATATCGTTGCGGAGGGTATCGCCATCTTTTTATGGCAATACCCTATAGAAGCCTATGGGCTTCTTTCCGCATCCCGTCGCACCCGCAGCCCAGTGCCGCACCCGCCACCAAGCACCGCTCCTGAACCCCCTCATGTGTGTCCTGTCAATCCTTCTGGTTCGGCTCCACGATCCCCCATCTCCTCCTTCCCTGCAACACAGCCATTTCTCCTTCTGGCTGCAATGCAGGAGGAGGAGGAGCCTAGGGACTCCCTGCACATGTCACTTCCCGGGGCTGGCAGGTGATGGACCACACAAAGACCCCCTGCCAGCCTTCTCATAGGTATCGCAGGGGGCCTCTGTCATCGCTTTCAAATTAAAAGTGTTACCCATAGCAACCAATGAGGTTTTGTCCATCATTTTCTAGGATGCAAAAGAGAAGTAATAAAATCTGGTTGCTATAGGCAACACCATCACGTTACAACTTTAGATGCTTTAGTAGATCTTCCCCTTACAGTCTAATTCAGTCACTACACATCAGGGTATGTCACCCATATGAAAGCTGCCACATGACGGGGAATTTATGTAATGCCTAAGGACGAGCACTTAGAATACAGCCTGCACAGAAAAGAATGGTGAGATAATTAATTCCCAAAATTGCAGTAATATTGGTAGAGATCCTGACTGCTGGGCTCCCAGGTGTTTCTTGTTCTGAGAGCTAACACCAATACTTAGCAAACAGTATATGCTACCACTGCCTTGTTTAAAATCAGTGAATGCTACATACAGTACAGCCGTCACACATGGAGTTTATTCATGAAGCAGTGAAAACACTGGAGAAATAGACTAGTGGAGAAGTTGGTAACCATTCAGCATCTCCCTTACATTTTATAGACGGTACTTGATAAAGGCTTCCTTCAAAGCTGATTGGTTGCCATAGGCAACCTCCTCCACTGTTTTCACTGCTTCATGAATAGACCCCATATTATAAATGTTGGCAAGATGCCGTGCTAATATAAAAAGGACTGTGTAAATATTTACAGAAGTTTTCATATTCTGACAAGTAATTGGACATTGGACAATACTACGATAGTTACTTGGTGGATGACCTCATACAAAATAGTAATTACTCCCACAATCAAATAAAAATACTGTGCTTACTGTATCTCAGATTTTACAATCCTATTCTGGTCAACTCATACAGCATATAAATGAATTTATTTCTCTCATTGGTTTTAGAAGCGCTTTCACATACGGCACCTTTCAATGTGAGTATAGTCAGGGCTGTAACTAGATGTGTGTGGAGTGTGCCACCGCACATAGCGCTGTTGGGTAGGGGGCGCTGTTGGCAGCACTTGGGAATTATCTGTTTTGATTACTTTCACTTGCAGCTTGCCCCATTTTTGAAGTACAGCAATTCCAGACCACTCCTGCCTCCTATCTCCATCCCCTTCCTTGCTAATATCTACAGTATACAACATTCATAAATTTAACTAGATAACTTTGTTATTCAGCCACGCTGTGGTCTATTTACTGAGCCTTGGATAGAGATAAAGTCGATGGAGATAAAGTACCAGCCAATCAGCCCCTAACTGTCATTTTTTAAACCCAGTCTATAACATGTCAGTTAGGAGAGGATTGGCTGGTACTTTATCTCCGCAGACTTTATCTCCAACCAAGACTTAGTAAATAGACCCCACTGTCCTTTATTACATTTCAAGATGCTGACATACTCAGAATTTAAACCCACTGCTTATGGCATTGCAGTCAGACACTCTATTTATTGAGCTATCTGCACATGCATAAAAAGCTACAGAGGGCTAAACTAGAGAATTCTAACTATTTGAAACTTACCTTGCACTTTGTGAAAATTTGATCAGCATTGCAGCTGAGCAGATCTATGTAGTGTGTGGCTCCAAGGGATTGGATGTGTGGCTGCACACTACATAGATCTTCTCAATTGCAATGCTCATTATTTTTTTACAAAGAACATGTAGCTTCATATTGTTAGAAATCTTGTGTTTTTTTTATTCAGGATCAAATACTTTAGATCAATGATTAGGATGTCTGACTAGAATACAACAGGTTATAGGTATGAATCCTGGGTATGGCAGAATATTGAAACGTGTTCTTTAATAAAGGGTATTGTGGGCCTAATTCAGCTAATCTGAGAAACTGCAGTTGTCTGCAAGTAGAAAGGAGCTGCACTGACAGAAAGAAAAAACACCTCATGCAAATTTGCGATTGCATCACAGATCGCTAATACATTCGCAGATGCATACACAACTTCCGGAATATTGAATATTTAAGATCCACTGCAGAAAAAACGAGACAAATCCCTCACAACTGGAAACACCATCAACCCTATCTCTATAAAGAGGACACCGTGTTAAATGAGGATCCCAAACCTGGCTGGTTTTGAGCAAAACATCAGAGACACTCTTAAGGGACTACACCTCTAGCGGTCCTCGGGTAAAGGGCATTGGTGTGACTGCGCTGTCAGTCTGTCTCCATCTGCTATATGTTCCAGGCTTAATAATAGGAACGGATGCTAATGTGATAGGCAGTTACAATTATTTGACCCATATTTGTTGTTTTTATTGTCTTAAATTGTTTTCGTATTCTATATCCAACTTTTAATGAGGCCTAAATTCATGTTTTATTAAATTGCAAATTCTTTATCACTCAATCCTTCTTATCAGAATTTACATTCAATATTTCAATTAGTGCTGCTATTTTTCTCTTTGGTTTTCCTTTAAGTTTTGTATTGTGTCTGTGTCAGTAAGTTTTGCATTGTGTGTATGTGTCAGTAAGTGGTGTTTGTGTAAGTTTTATGTTGTGCCGTGTGTGTCAGTAAGTAGTGTGTGTCAGTATGTTTTGTGTTGTGTGTGTGTCAGTCCTGCAAGTGTGGCGGTACGCTCCGGTACGGCGTACCATTAAAAATGTGTCCGCCAGTACGCCATACCCCCGCCACACACCACCAAGCTCCTAGGTCTTGATCGGAGGTGCCGCCAGCACCTTCTTCCTTTGTCAGGAAAAGGACTGCTGGGAGCGTGAAGGTGATGTCAGAACCCTCCCGCACCTGGCAGAAAAAAAGTGACGGTGGGGTGCAGGCCAAGTGGTGAGTGGGTGGGATTAAGTATACCAGTTGTTGGGATCCCGGCACACAGTACACCGGCGCCGGAATCCCGACAACCGGCATACCGACATCTTTTCTCCCTCTTGGGGGTCCACGACCCCCCTGGAGGGAGAATAGATAGCGTGGCGCCGCAGCGAGCCCGCATGGGGCTCATTTGCGCTCACCGCGCTGTTGGCAAGCCGGCGCTCAGGATCCCAGCGCCGGTATTCTGCCCGCCGGGCTCCCAGCCACTGGCAACTCATACTACACCCCGGTGAGTAACTCTAATGGTCGAGACCCCACCCCACAAGTACAATGAGGCGGCACTCCCGAGTTTTGTTGGTGCAATAAGATTTATTGATCCTAAATCTTACTTAATAAATCTTAGTGCACCAGCAAGACTCGGGAGTGCAGCCTCATTGTACTCTATCCACAGCTTGAAAACCCGAAAGGAGGGCACTGGAGCAAATATTCACATCAAAACAGGATGAGTGCTGGGTACACAGCTTATATATAATATTTTTTATTCTATAACCAGGGTCACATCCTGCTGTCTTTGTCTCTGTAGTCCGCAGGGACAGGAGGCATCTGTGCCATGGATTCACATAATATATAGCCATTCCACCTAGTGTCACATGGTCACATCCCTTAATGACATGACCACACCCACGGCATGCAGGTACAGTACCACTGAGAAAAAAATTGTGTCAGTAAGAAGTGTCTGTCAGTAAGTAGTGTCTGTGTCAGTACATTTTGCATGGTGCCAGTGTCAGTAAGTTTTGTGTTGTGTGTGTCAGTAAGTCAGTAAGTAGTATTTTTGTGAGTATGTTTTGCATGTGTGTGTGCGTGTGTGTGTGTGTGTGTGTGTGTGTGTGTGTATGTGTCTGTGTGTGTGTGTGTGTGTCAGTAAGTGCTGTCTGTGTCAGTAAGTTTTGTGTTTTGCCGTGTGTGTGTCAGTAAGTAGTGTCTGTCAGTAAGTGGTGTCAGTGTCAGTAATACCCCTTTCACACCGCAAAAATAACCTGGTATAGCCGGGTCGACATGTTTCGATGTGCGTTGTGAAAGGGGTCATGGGCGAATATCGGGTCGCCTGCTCCAGTAATTCAATAAATACCGGGTCAGGTGCAGTGTGAACAGGTTACCCAGGTTGATGCAACCCGGGACCCGTTCACTGCATAGGGAATGGCGGCGCGGAGATGATCTCATCTCCCAGCACCGCCTCCGCACCCGCCTCTGATGCAGACTCTAAATTGACGGGTCGGGTTGGCGGTGTGTAGGGTCCAAGGCCGGGTCCCACCCAGGAATGGACCCATTTCCAATTCCCAGGTGGGATCCGGCATTGTGATGTGAGAGTGGTATAAGTATTGTGTAGTGTGTGTGTGTGTCAGTAATACCCCTTTCACATCGCACAAATAACTCGGTATCGACACAGCATATTGCCGTGTCGACACGGGTCAGGGTGTGATGTGAAAGCACTTTCGCCGAATTAGCGGATCGCCTGACCTGGTAATTCAACCCGGTATAAAAGAAGGATTATACCCGGGTTGAATACCGGGTCAGGCGCAGTGTGAATGGGAGCCACGTCGATGCGACACGGTTCCCATTCACAGCATAGGGAGAGGCGGCGCAGGAGATGAGCTCATCTCCCAGCGCTGCCTCCACCCCCGCCCCTGCTGCTGCTGCGCTCCTCCGCTGCTAATGGCAACCGACCCGGTATATTGCCGGGTCGGAAAGCCATCAAAGGAGACCAAATGCTGGATCCCACCCGGTAAGGACACGTTTCTCTTACCGGGTGGGATCCGGCATTTGCGATGTGAAAGCGGTATTAGTAATGTCTGTGTCAGTAAGTTTATCTGTGTTGTGCGTGTGTGTCAGTCAGTAATATCTATCAGTAAGTGGTGTCTGTGTCGGTAAGTTTTGTGTTTATCTGTGTTGTGCGTGTGTGTTAGTAAGTAGTGTCTGTCAGTAAGTGGTGACTGTGTCACTCACATGGCATAGGCCACACGCCCTATTTAGACCACACCCACACCACACTGATTACACCCCCACATCACTAGTCACACCACCGCAGCGCTTGTCACACCTCCTGCCAGGGCACACAATAGGCCCTTCCTAAATTTCAGCTTCAGGCCCATAAGGACCTTAATCTGGCACTGGCCATCGGGTAGATGCACAGACTACCTATCTGCAAGCAGCAAAGGCAAATTAAAACTAGTGATGTAGAATTTACATCTCTCAAGTCTCAACTAGCTCCAGATGTGGGAAAATCGAACAGATTTGAGGATCAATAAAAGATGGTCAAATTATTAGAACCAGTTTCACAATGGGGGGCCTGGCAGCAGTGCAGTCTGTTCTGGGTGGAGGGTGTGCACAGATTATAGGTATAACTTTGACCTGCTCCAACTTTTGGTTGAACAAATCATAACAATTGTTTTTTATTTAACCCCCCATGGTGTGGCTCAGTCCATACAATTGTTGCATCAGTTAGAAAAGATAACCTAAAGAAATGATGGTGGCATTTTATTTGGCGTCAAATAATACTCCATTTTATTGTGTTAAAATTTTTTATGATATATCTTTGTAGATAATTACCCTGACAACTGTACTATTAGCATCAAATGGCATCACCAGACAGCAAATACAGTGATATTTACTCAAAGTAACAAAACACTTTTATCAATAACTGCAAAAATATTTAAATGATAATTTAAAAAAAAAGATCATAGTGCAGTACTCATAAATCAGTATGTTCAACATTTTTCAACATTTACGGCGAGGTTAAATGGGGTCCAAGATCGCCGGAGGTGCGGGATACCGACCGCCCTCGGACGTTTTTTTTAAAGGGGCAATCACCTATTGCTTTGGCAATCTCGGAGTACATTACATCCAACCGTTTAAATTTTTTCTGGCACCGTCTCCACAGAATGCACTTTCATGGGGTGGTATTCATGTGACCGGCGGTCTGCTGACCGACAGTCACATGACCTCCCCCACCATCCCGGCTCAGTATCCCGATGGTCGGCATGCCAACCAACAGGGACTATTTCCACTCGTGGGTGTCCACGACACCCATAGAGTGGGAATAGAACCCGTGGTGACCGCAGGTCGCCACCGAGCCCGCAAGGGGCTTGCTGCACTCGCCCCTCCTTGCCGGGATACCGGCGTCGGTATGCTGCCGGGATCCCGGCGTCGGTAAGCTGACCGGCGGTCAGGAGACCGCCGGTCAGCCATACTACACCCCTTTCATGTAGGAATATACTGGCTACAGTTCAAATCAAGCATTTGCATCCTAATATGCTGTGAATATCGGGCATAATTCCGAGCTGTACCCAAACCCGATGGTTTACATACATCTCCGATGTTAGGCAAACTGCACATGCACAGGATCTGTACTGCGCGTGTGCCGGTCTACACCTGCAGCATTAGTATATTATTGCGTAGCCACTGTGTGCAAAGTCGCAGCGGCTGTGCAATAGAGTCCATTTGTATCAGACCCATCATTCAATAATGAATACCCTAAGTAAACGTATATCTGCAGCTATGGAAACCCCAACCAAATATGCATCACCTCCATGATGATTGGTCAATATAATCAAGCCAAATGATAGATACCATTCCTGAGGATGTGATCTGATACTTCCACTAGCTATCAGTCCTCACCATGTGCCTAACAGCAGTAATCTGATATTAGATACAAGATCTGTCAAAGAAACATAGGCCCAGATTTATCAAGCCTTGGAGAGTGATAAATTGCACGGTTATGCCAACCAGCTCCTAACTGCCATGTCACAAGCTGTGTTTGAAAAATGACAGGAGCTGATTTGTTGGTACTTTATCACCGTGCGCTTTATCTCTCTCCAAATCTTGATAAGTCGGGCCATAGAACCATAGAATTTGATGGCAGATAAGAACCACTTGGCCCATCTAGTCTGCCCCTCTTTTTTATCCTTAGGTAACCTCAACCCTTTTTGATCCTTAGTTCTTTGTAAGGATATTCATATGCCTATCCCAAGCATGTTTAAATTGCTCTACTGTCTTAGCCTCTACCACCTCTGATGGGAGGCTATGCCACTTATTCACTACCCTCACTCTGAAGGCATTTTTCCTCAAGTTTCCCCTGAACCTCCCCCCCTCCAGTCTCAGAATCAGTATCACAGTGCACTCGTGTGCAGCTATTTTAGCAGCTAAATTATTCTAATCCTAATCGTCCCAAACAGGGGCATAATCAAGAGAGCCGGGGGTCTGAGTGTAGTCTCTGTCCGGACCCCCTCCCTCTCTCTAGCCGGCAGCTCTGCTCAGTGCTCTCAGCACTAGAAGACGCTGTCACTGTAGCAGAGTCTACTACGTATACGCAGGTCTCTGGGGAAATGGCGTGGTGGCCATTTTCCCAGTAATTTCCCTAGTGCGCATGCACAAATGCAGGAAAAATGGCCACCACAACATTTTCCCTGTGAATTTGCTGTTCTGCGGCTGCCATTGCTGGACTCAGGAAAGGTTAGTATAGAAGAAATAGGTGCAGGTTGTGCGGTGTAGGTCCTGCCTGGACCCAGGGGTCCGTGTGAAACTTTTGCACTAATACTGGGCATACACTGGGCTAGATGCATTATCGTTTGGGGAGTGATAAAATGGAGAAAGAAAGTGTCAGCCAATCAGGTCCTGACTGCCATGTCACAGGATGTGTTTGAAAAATGGCAGTTACTTAGGAGCTGATTGGCTGGCACTTTTTCACTCTCCATTTTATCACTTTCCAAGCGATGATGCATCTGGCTTGTTGGATAAAATGGCTGTCAAACTGACAGACTCACACCTGTCAGATATCATGGTCATACATGTATGTATGGCCACAAGAATAGATGCCTGCATTTCTCCCCTGGGTAGGAGACCGTACTCCGTTCCTCCGCTGTCAAGGAACAGGGGACATGTCAGCCAAAGTAGGGCATACACTGCGCGTTGCATCAGATTTGCCACACTATACAATTATCTGGGTGAACCCGCCAATATTAGGAGGATCGTCCAGTTAATTGTATAATGTATGCTCAGCCAATGTCCTCAATCTAATGTTTAAAGCTGACCAACTGCAGTTCAGTTCCTAATATATAATAGAGGTAATACAATTTATAACTATTCTTGGGGGTGATTCAGAGCTATTGCAAAGTATTGATTATTGGTACTTTGCGTATGTGCAGAACCTGTTCTGTGCTTACACGAACAGGTCCTGCAACGTAGCGAGAAACCCGGCATCAGCCTATCAGTAATTGACAGTCTGGTACCATTTCAGTACGGGGGGGAGGGTTGCGATGTCCTCCGTTTGAGAAAAGGAACAGAGGAAATGTCAGTCAGCCGAGGTAGGGCGGCTTGCACGGCACCTAGGATGCAGGTCAGGTCACAAATGCAACAGGAGGCATCTACTTGTAATGGACGCCTCCTGTTGCATCACCATACAGCGCTATTACTGCTGCTTTCAAGGAAGCAGCAGTGATCGCAACTCCAACCATATCTGAATCAGACCCCTTATTCCACGCAAAACACAAACACCTAATCAACGCTAAAACAGATGTATTAACTCATAAGCAATGATTTGCCTGCACTATTGTCATATCTTAAACAAAAAGATACTGTATTAACAACAGAATAAGAAACTGTTCTGATTTTTTCTATTAGTCACATAGGGGGACATGTATCAAACCTTGGAGAGATATAAAGCAGAGAGATAAAGTACAGTACCAAGCAATCAGCTGCTGTCATTTTTCAACAACAGCCTGTTAAATGATAGCAAGGAACTGATTGGTTGGTGCTTTTATCTCTCTCCAAGGTTTGATACATCTCCCCCATAATGCTGTTTTTTTTTTTATATCAGATATTGAGATTCCGCTATTTAATTGTATACTAAGCTGGTCCCTTTGAAAAAAGAGGGCTGAAATCCTTAATGGCACTTCTAGTAAACCGATTGCTGCCTTCTTGGTCCAACGTTGGACTTATCCCAGGTAGTTCAAAAGTGGAACAGAAAGAGTTGTGGTGGTGTGGACTAGATGGCGCTATCGCTCAAGCGGTGATGGTGAATATGAGAGTGCTCAAAAAAATACTTAGCTGTGCCGTCTCCGGACGAAAAGTCAAGGATGTTCTATGTTCAATTTGTGATGGAGAGCTCAACCGTGTTTGAAAAATAGGAAATGAAACAGAAGTATACAATGTGTAGTATTGTCGCGTGAAACAAAATGAAGAAATACGTAGTCTATGGTTTTTGCCGATATAGGCTAGTAGGCTTCACTAGGCAATGTAAATGGTCAGAGAATTGGTGATCAACCAACCGGTTGAGCTCTCCATCATGCATTGAACATAGAACATCCTTGACTTTTCGTCCGGAGACGGCACAGCTAAGTATTTTTTTGAGCACTCTCATATTCACCATCACCGCTTGAGCGATAGCGCCATCTAGTCCACACCACCACAACTCTTTCTAAGCCGGTCCCTTGTATTTATATTTATGTTGTGATCATTTTATTGGAATATTATCAAATGTATATGAGTTTTGCTTATTTTGCTCATTTGTTTAGGTTACCTCTGAGCCAATAGCTCTTTTTAAACACCACATCCAGTATATATTCATATTTTGTTTTTTTTTGTTTTTTAAATAAAGTACCAGTATTACTTATATCCAGCAGTAAAATATTGTTTAAGAACACAAAGACAGTATAATATATAATAACACCTTATGGCTCATTTCAAACAAATGTTATGTCATTATAACATCATTGAGCAATGCTAGTTTCCTTATAATGTATATATGTGAGAGACGGGAAAAAAACAAACATGGTAGTTAACACATTTCTAGTCTTTTTCCTGTTCATTCACATCTCGCTGTCAGTATGTGGAAAGTGCAATCTCAGTCAGTTTCTATTTTGGAAAAGACAGCTGCAGACAAGGGGCTGTGATTGACAGAACAATTTGTTGGAGCCATGACAGATCTGGGAGATGTGGGCAGGGGATCAACACGTCAAACCTTTTATAGAGCAACAGCTGTCTGCATATAGCTTTATAGAGGATCAGCTTTACTGAAATAGCCCAGCGCAACCGCTTCCAACACCATCTGATCTTTTGAACTTAACTTTAATTTGTCATCATTGCATTGTGTGTGCTGCCAAAATCAGATCACTGATCATTTACACTGCTGGGGTCCGGCCACACTCGATAGAACAGATTCAGTATCCAAATTTTGGAAATGCTCTGCTATGAGCTCCATAAGGTACAGTAACTTGTAGATATGTTATAAAAACTACATTTAGGGCGGTTCCGGTATGAATGGTCGACCATGTTATGGTCGACAGTCATTAAGTCGACCACTATTGGTCGACATTGACATGGTCGACATGGACACATGGTCGACACATGAAATGGTCGACACTTGAAAGGTCGACGCATGAAAAGGTCGACATGAGGTTGTTGTTTTTTTGTGTCGTTTTTTTCGTAAAGTGACTGGGAACCCCAATTAGTGCACCGCGTCCCCTCGCATGGCTCGCTTCGCTTGCCATGCTTCGGGCATGGTGCCTTCGCTTCGCTCGGCACAGATTACCGTTCCAATCGTAGTCCACGTGGATCGTAAAGTATGGAAAAGTTCCCCAAAAGGAAAAAAAGTTAAAAAAATCATGTCGACCTTTTCATGTGTCGACCTTTCATGTGTAGACCATTTTCACGCGTCGACCATGTGTCCATGTCGACCATGTCAATGTCGACAAATAGTGGTCGACCTAATGACTGTCGACCATAACATGGTAGACCATGTGAACGGATACCATTTAGGGCAGGGGTTAGAAACAGGGGCTCAAGCACTTAGGGTTGCCAAAACGCAATTGCAGATGAAATGTTTTTTTTACATTTGAATTAAATATTGTAAAGGTTATACTAAGGATAGCAACAATCTGATCAGTAATAGTGTTTAAAACTAAAAACTCCCTTGTAACTTTGAATGGTTTGACTGCACATCATCTTGGTGCATGTACATAACATATTCTGGAAATGTAAAAATATGAATATATACAGTTATGTGTTCCAAATGGTATACGATTCACCATAATGTACAGTATACTGTATAAGTCTTGCAGCGGCGCATGCGGGGGGGGGGGGGGGGGTGAGTACCTAGAATCCCCAAATGACAACAATCTGAGCCCCATGTCTTCGCGGTGTAATGCTGCTATTTGCGAGTGTCATTTTATCTCCACCCCACCCATACACCCACAAATTGCACCATTATGCCACAAGGGGGCCTAATGACACAATTTAAATGACTCAGGAGTTGCTGCAGGTAAATGTAAGAGGATAGATTAGATAGATAGATAGATAGATAGATAGATAGATAGATAGATAGATAGATAGATAGATAGATAGATAGATAGATAGATAGATAGATAGATAGATAGCACTACGGATGGCGTAGTGGTTAGCATTACTGCCTCACAGCACTGAGGTCATGGGTTTGATTCCCACCATGGCCCTAACTGTGCGGAGTTTGTATATTCTCCCCGTACTTGCGTGGTAGGTTAATTGGCTCCCAATAAAATTAACCCTAGCGTGAATGTTTCTGTGTGTATATGTGATAGGGAATATAGATTGTAAGCTCCACTGGGGCAGGGACTGATGTGAATGGGCAAATATTCTCTGTAAAGCGCAGCAGAATATGTGTGCGCTATATAAATAACTGGTAATAAATAATAGATAGATAGATAGATAGATAGATAGATAGATAGATAGATAGATAGATAGATAGAAATACAAGATGGCCAGTCCAGCTCTGCCCCCATACCACCTTGTAAATACTGGTTTTGTCCCTTAGTTTTAAATAACATATATATCATTAAAACATACTGTATATTGAATTTATAATTCAATTTGGGGAAATTTTACTTAATTGCCAGTATTTATCAGGCAGTCTGCACAAAGCTGTGTGTATTCTCTGCTTGACAGGAAAGCCTTGCCATTTTATAAATGTAAAATTACATGTTTTGCCAATGTATAAATACAGAGGTTCAGAGAATAGAATCCATATTGGCACATTACATTCTTCCGTAACTTAAATGCAGGGGTGTATCTACCTATTGGCCAGGATGGCACTCGCCAGGGGCGCCAGGCAAGGAGGGGGCGCCGTCTGGCTGTGCCATCCATGGCCAGGGGGTAGAACCAAGTGGTACTGTTAGACTTGGTGACTGTATGTAAGTGCCAGCACCAGTGTCCGGCAGCAGCGCACAGCAGCTCGCTTGTAATCAGACACAACATAAACTACAGATCCCAGCAGCCCTTGTTGCCGGGAGCTCCGGGAGCTGTAGTTTACTTTGAGTCTGATTGATCACTAGAGCGGAGCTGTGCTGCTGGATACTGGCATCGGCAGTGACAGACAGTCACCAGGTACAGTCAGAGCCAGATTATGGGGAGGTGAGGGGGGCAGGTCGAGGCACAGGACTACATACACTGCCCTGCATTGGGTTAGGGTCGTGGACTGAGTGGAAGCACGGGGTTGGGACAACACGACACTCACTGCCAGGCAGCCCAGCAGCATGGAGGAGAGGGAGAGAGGACAATGAGCTACTAAAGTACATGCAGTCAGCGTACCCTGTCTGTAATGTGGGGGGTGGGGGGGACACTATATAGTCTGTCTGTCTGTATGTGTGTCTGTGACTGAATTTATGTATGTGTGACTATGTATGAATGAAATGAATGTATGTTTGTGTGTGTATAAGTATCTACTGTATTTATGTGAATAAGTGTGTAACAATGGGGGTAATTCTGAGTTGATCGCAGCAGGAACTTTGTTAGCAGTTGGGCAAAACCATGTGCACTGCAGAGGAGGCAGATATAACATGTGCAGAGAGAGTTAGATTTGGTTGTGGTGTGTTCAATCTGCAATCTAAATTGCAGTGTAAAAATAAAGCAGCCAGTATTTACCCTGCACAGAAACAAAATAACCCACCCAAATCTAACTCTCCATGCACATGTTATATCTGCCCCCCCACCCCCACCCCGCAGTGCACATGGTTTTGCACAACTGCTAAAAAAATTCCTGCTGCGATCAACTTGGAATGTACAGTATGTATGTGACTGTATTTGTATATACTGCATGTGTGACTGTACTGTATATAATATGTATGTGTTTTGTGTGTGGCTATGTATGTAAGTGTATATGTGTCTGCCTATGGGCAGGATCAGATATACTAATGGCAAATGTGGTTTGACCGTATTCCCCATATAAAATTAGGAATATATTTATTAGCACTTCCATTTTCATTTCCAGTTTCTATTTGCATTCCCCATATGCCCTTTATAGACTGTGTTTTCTATAGGGGTATGACTGTGCGGCATAACGTGAATAAGAGACACTACTGTGTGGTGTAATGTGAGTAATGGACACTACTGTGCGGTGTAATGTGATACTGTGTGGCATTATATGAACTGGAAGTACAATTGTGTGGCCATGCCCCTTCCCTTCCCCACAAGGCCACATTTCTTTTTTGACACACCTCCCTTATTTCAAATATGTGTGTGTGTGTGGGGGGGGGGGGGGGGGGCTGCCCCTGACTTTGACAGGGGCGCTCGAACCCCTACATACACCCCTGCTTGAATGATCTTACTTTTCTCATATAGGCTCCTTCTAATTTATTATAAAGTAAGTGCTTGAATGGAGGCACAATATTTGTGCTAATAAACAGCCCGCTATTCAGTATAGAAGTACTATGACAAGACATTAAGGCCATAGAAGGAATAGCACCATAGTCCAAAATATAATGTGCACAAACTTTGTTTCATGCCCAGAATCACTACAAAATATTGTATAGAATTCCATTCAGACTAACTTGAAACAGGGGATGGGAGACTCAACTGCTGTATATATATATATATATATATATATATACACACCTAATAGAACAGATATGTGTCTGTGGCCAAAACTAAAAGAGTCTGTGACAGTTGCTTCACATTTCTAATAGATGATATCAGCACACCGAAATAAACTAGATTGGCAGATGGTACAGTAGATGCATCATTGGAGAGTGCTAAAATGGAGAGAGAAATAGCATCAGCCAATCAGCTCCTAACTGCCATGTTACAGGCTGTGTTTGAAAAATTACAATTAGGAGCTGATTGGCTGGCACTGAACTTTATCACCCTCCACTTTCTCTCTCTCCAAGCGATGACGTGTCTGATTATAATAGGAGCTATTAGAATAATAATAACAACGTAATCATTATAAAACACGGTCGTACATGAATCATTGCTATTGTTTTACGCAATGAACACAGCCGTAAGAACTGTTGTCCCAGCACTATTCAACACTTTGAAAATTGGTACTGTAATAATGTAAATATTCACAGAAAGTGTTCATCGATATAACACTAACTCTGGGGTAGGGAACCTGTGACCCTCCAGCTGCTGTGGAACTACACATCCCGGCATCCCCTGCCACAGTTTTAGCATGCCCCAACAGCAAACCTGTGACAGGGCATGCTGTGATGTGTAGTTCCATAGCAGCTGGAGTGCGACAGGTTGCCTACCTCTGTACTAAATTACTTTTACTTGAGAACTATTTACAGATGTAGCCACTCTTATCCATACTGCAATATGGCCACATGTGCACACTCGCCTTAGTACGACTGGAAGCTAAAAGTGCGACTTAGTACGCCAAGCTTTGGCTATTCACACACGTGATCAGCTCCATAAAAAGCTCACATCACGCCAAATGAGTCGCGTCAGGCGGCTAGGCGCAGGATGAGTGAGCATGGCTACATCTGTATGTCCCAGAATTCCAGTCTATCATGTGTCACTATGAGAATATTGCTCACAATACTCTGTATATAGAATTACTTCCATTACCTGTTGTTATATAAACTCTAATGTTAATGTAATAATGATAAAAAACCAAATCAGATCAAGCAATTTAATGAAAATATTTTAGCCCTTAGCAGTATCTGCAACATGTCTTCATTCTACACAATAATCACCACAATAATTAATATACAGTAGTAATACATTTCTGTTATTGATTTCTAATTAAAAAATACATAGAAAAATTTCCTTACCACTAATCCGAGCCTCAAAGGTTGCGGCACTACCCTCCAGTGCCACAACACTTTGTACCGGCTGTATAAACGTCGGTGCTTGCGTAGCCATCTTTTAGGCACTCTAAAGAGAAAAAACATAATATATAAAGATAAAATCTCATCACGGTCTTCTACTGTATTTCCAATTGCTGAATGCATGTAACTATCCCACTTGTTTTAGTTTGCTTTTAAAAAAAAAAAATCAAATAAATGTTTAGTATGTTTTATATTACATTAGAAACATGGTTCCATTCATAGCATGGACACATTTTAATTCTGACTTATTAAGTATGGGTATCAGATCATGAACACAAGTAATGTAAGTTTAATTTTTATTTGGGGGGCAGCAGAAAGAGTGTGAAGACTATAGACAGTAGCTGAGGGATATAGGGGGAGATGTACTGTATCAAACCTTGGAGAGAGATACAGTACAGTGAAGATAGATTAATGGGGCTATGTAGTAAGCCTATGTGCAGAGACTCACATGTCATACTACAATATACTCCAGAGTTTTGATTATATAAATGAATAGAACAATACAAAGATAATATTAAGAATTTATAAATATATCACCTCACTGCTGAGCCTTGGAGAAAGCTAAAGTGGTGAGAGATAAAGTATCAGCGAATCAGCTCCTGACTTCCATGTCACAAGCTGTGTTTGAAAAATGACAGCTAGGAGGTGGTTGGTTGGTTGGTTGGTTGGTTGGTTGGTTGGTACTTTATCACTCTCCACTTTATCTCCATCCAAGGTTTGATACCCTGTACGTCTCCCCCTTAGAGTAAAAAAAAACACTTAGGGTGGGATTCAAATAATATATCACGGCCAATTTCCTTTCTAAATGATCTCCGTTATTGCGCATATTGCGCCCATAGTAATCAGGTTTAGCTGTGTAAAGGGTTGGGTGCCTCGCTACTCCGGGGGTAGTGAGCTGAAATAATGATACCACGCCCCTGAGGGCAGAAACAGAACGGGTGTGGAAAGGGGTGAAAAGAATTGAATCCCGCCCTTAGTCCTTCACGGTACTAGAATGTATAAGAAAGTAAATAAAACAGTATAGAGTCAACTGTATTTCAGAATATGTCTGAATAAACTGAACATTAAGGCACATAAATGTATTTTATGATACTGTTTAAAATACTTAATCCAAGCCATATTTATTTAAATCCACAATTACAACACATACTGTACAGCTTCATAAAGACCAGTTCAGTTTAAGTTTTAATTGGCATCATAAAATGCTTATCTCTAGTAATAAAACCTTTTTAGTTATTTTACAACCCAATTAGTCTTATAATAATTTATTTCCTGGTTGCTCTTTACTGCAGAAACTCTCATAAATACAAAAAAATATATATTTAATTTTTATTAATTACATACATTTAATTGTATGCTATTTCATGGGCAAGAACCATTTATTCTGGTATTTGGCTGAATTTTAGCTTCCATTAAACAATGTTTTACTGTATGTGGCAAGCTATAAACTGTAAATCCCCCCCCCCCCCCCCACAAAAAAAAAAAAAAATGATATAAGAATTATCAAATTGTAAAACAAATTTGTAAAAAAGTTTAAACTATTTGTGGAAAGAAGATTTAATAATGAAAACAAATGTAATTAAAAGGGAAGCAGTGAGGGAAGTAATAATAAGGGTATATCATGTATTTGTTTAATCAAGAAAGATCACAAAAGGGCATGTTCTAAAATTAGCAGTCAGGGCTGTGATTGACAGGAGACAAGTGGTCCCAGTAGGGATGTTATAGATACGGGAGCAGATGATTCCCATAAAAAGTCATTGGAGTTTAGCTAATGCCTTCTGCATCTTATCAGAGTTATTCCTGGCAGTGCCCTGTCTGTGAGTAATAGAACCCTGACAGTTTATTTCATTTCAGCAAAAAGTTCTGTAAACTTTTTTTAACACCTTCTTCCATTTTTAAAACTACATTTCTCAACCGGCATAATACAACAATTTGGACATACTGTAAGACATTTGAAACTTTTTGTTCTCCTTTTTTTTTTAAATATGAACTTTTGTGAATTACTCTATGTATACTTTTTTTTATTTTTAGCACATAGTGATAGATAATACATTGTACTGCATTTTATTATATAATATATATTATATACACACATACCAATTAAGCTATAAACATAATATGTAAGGATTTTTTTTATAACACAGATAAATGTATAAATATTGCTACAGTTGTTGTTACTGTGTAAATATATTTAAATAAATAGTGTTTTTTTTTATTAAATATGGGCCCAAAAGATAACATATCCCAACAATGAAAAATAAACTGACTACTGACCTGATGTCTTCAGAGTGCCTTAAAATGGTTGGGACTGAGCCCAAGACTTAGTTGGAAAACGACGTCCTTATCCCAAAGAATAATGTTAGACAATCCCAGTGTGTAAATGGTTGGGCCTCTGTGCCTAGAAAACAAAACTACACAGGGTTTGGCTGTGTGTAGTTTTGTTTTTCTAAGCAATCCCTACACCCGAGGCAAGGCTGGGGATGCACGCACTGCTCAGAAGTGCTAACATGGTGCTTTTACTTTATATACCCCAGATCTGCTGACAGCCCAGCATCGTCACTGCATGGGCTGTCCCTATTGCTCAGCCACAGCATGGGATGCTGGGAGTGGGTGGTCTATTTTATGTAATGTCACACCTGTCTACATGACTGCTAGTTCTAAATTTGGCATTCTTAAATTTGTCTTTACTGAGGGATCCCAGCATGTGCACAGGGGTTGGGTAGGGATAGTTCAAGCTATGTATCTATCTATCTGTAAATCTTTATATATATATATATATATATATATATATATATATCAGATACCAGCTCTCTGGGATGGATTTCCTCTCCTCTCCTCTATGCATCAAGAACCAGGCGGCACTCCACAGATTTTGTTAAATAAAAAGTGTATTACATGCAACTCAAAAATTTACAGACATAGTGGACACCAACGTTTCAATGTCACCTGGGCGGTGGCTGTAAGCAGGACAGTGAGTGCCATTATAACACGTGGATATATATATATATATATATATATATACAGGTTGAGTATCCCTTATCCAAAATGCTTGGGACCAGAAGTATTTTGGATATCGGATTTTGCATACCATAATGAGATATCATGGTGATGGGACCTAAGTTTAAGCACAGAATACATTTATGTTACATATACACCTTATACACACAGCCTGAAGGTCATTTTAGCCAATATTTTTTATAACTTTGTGCATCAAACAAAGTGTGTGTACAGTCACACAATTCATTTATGTTTCACATACACCTTATACAAACAGCCTGAAGGTCATTTAATACAATATTTTAATAACGTTGTGTATTACATAAAGTTTGTGTACATTGAGTCATCAGAAAACAAAGGTTTCACTTTCTCGGTCTCACTCAAAAAATTCCGTATTTCGGAATATTTGGATATGGGATACTCAACCTGTATATATATATATATATATATATATATATGTATATATATATATATATATATATATATATATATAATTTTTTATTTTTTATTCTGTCCTGGTACATTTACATTATCACATATCTATTAACTGAAATGAAGTTAGGTATGAGGACAGGTGTAGTAGGGTATGCCGGCGGCCGGGCTCCCGGCGACCAGCATACCGGCGCCAGAAGCCCGACCGCCAGCATACTGACAGCTGGGCGAGCGCAAATTAACCCCTTGCGGGCACGGTGGCGCGATACACATGCGGGATCCGGACTGAAAGTCGACAGTAACTGGTTGACAATGTCTAGGTCGACCACTATTGGTCGACAGTAACTATGTCGACAGGGTGTCTAGGTCGACAGGGTCTTTAGGTCGACATGTTCTAGGTCAACAGGTCAAAAGGTCGACATGAGTTTTTCACAATTTTTATTGAACCTTTTCATACTTAACGATCCACGTGGACTACGATTGGAACGGTAATCTGTGCCGAGCGAAGCAGTAGCGGAGCGAAGGCACCATGCCCGAAGCATGGCGAGCAAAGCGAGCCATGCGAGGGGACGCGGTGCACTAATTGGGGTGCACTAATTGGGGTTCCCGGTCACTCTACGAAGAAAACGACACCAAAATAACATTAAAAACTCATGTCGACCTTTTGACCTGTCGACCTAGAACATGTCGACCTAAAGACCCTGTCGACCTAGTTACTGTCGACCAATAGTGGTCGACCTAGACATTGTCGACCTAGTTACTGTCGACTTTCAATACCACACCCATGCACGCCACACTATCTATTCTCCCTCCAGGGGGGTTGTGGACCCCCAAGAGGGAGAAAAAGTGTTGGTATGCCAGCTGTCGGGATTCCGGCACTGGTATACTGTGCGCCGGGATCCAGACAGCCGGCAACCTGAAGACCACCCATGAGAACAATCACTCCTATAGATAATGTAAATGTATCACTGTATAAATCATTCAAATAAGTATGGACTTCCTTTATTAAAAACTGCTAATTTCTAATCTATGACTACAATTTTACAGTCTAAGTCGTATAGGGAGCAAATATTGTATAAAAGTAGATTGTCGCGCCCAGGGTAAACCCTAGAGGCTGCAGTCTGCCCTACTATTAGTTTCATTTTTGGAATTAGACAAATTACTGAGTTTAGATTTTATATACATTTAACATAAAATTAAACAAAAAATTCGACTTAGATTTCCTTAGCACTGTAGAAATATATGGATGTGCTATAGATAAATACAGTTTGATTTATTAAAAGAAAAAAATGTGGAAATTTTCATTTAATTGAAAAGCAGACCTGAAAACATTGCTGTTTGCTAGTAAATACACAGTATCTCTAGATAGATAGATAGATAGATAGATAGATAGATAGATAGATAGATAGATAGATAGATAGATAGATAGATAGATTTCTGCCGTTCCTCTTGCTTTTCCTCGTCCTTGGAATATGTGAGTATCTGTAGAGTCGGTCAGAGTAGACAGGTAACTGCTACTGACCAAAATGATTGCCATGACAGTGAACTTGGACAGGGCCGAAACTAGGATTTTCAGCGCCCGGGGCAAGGCAGTAATTTGGCACCCCTCACCACCACCACCACCCCCCACAAATGAAAAAATACAGAAATAAAATAAAACAGATTGTAATAAAAATACAAATTAACAGAAAAAAATATAAAACGGCATGGGTGTATGGCAGGTGTATAATATACAGCAATGAGTACACTACCATCCCTCTATCACAGACACTAGTGCAGCATATGATATGAGGACTGTACACTGACAGTGCATGGAGGCAGCTGCAGCCAGGAATGGGTGTACGGTGCAATTAACTGACCTGGAGATGCTGCTCATTACACTGCAGGTGTGCCTGTCCCACCGCTTGGAACTTGTAGTACCCCTCCCCTGTGTTATATAATGCACGAATGCGGCAGCTGCCTACCTCTGGCCCCGGGTGTCTCTCCTTATGCTGGTTGCACAGGCAGGTGGAGCAGTCATCACCCACAGCCGACTGCTGTTCACCGCACCCGGCTCTTCCTGCACTCCTGCTTGCTGCACACGAAGCCCGGAGTGAGCCCGGGGCAGCCAGTGCTGATTGGCTGCTGTCATCACCCAGGCCCGGGGCGTCACTGCGGAGGCGTCGGCTCTCCCAGGTAGCGGCTGACAGTCAGTGCCCGGTAATTGGCTGGCCGTGGCGGCGTGTAAACTGTGCGCCAGTCTCAGCGGTTTATTCAGTCCAGTGCGTCCGGCTCCTTGCAGCCGCAGGGGGAGGCCGGTGTTAAGGCATTAAAGTGACTGTCCTGGCGCCCCCTCTGATCCAGTGCCCGGGTCACATGCCACCCTAGCCCCCCCCCCCCCTAGTTGCGGCCTTGACTTGGAATTGGTCTAGGTGACAGGTCTTTCTCTTCTCATTATTATGTTATTCTTGCCTCCATTCAGTCTGGTTACCTGTGTCCTGTATATACTCTTAATTTGCTTCTTTAATATGTTACTTTATACATATTCTATTATAGCAAACAAAAATCTTAAAATCCATCCACTCACTACTCGTGAAAAACAGCTTAGCCGTGTTTTGCATATTGTGCCAAATTGAGCAAAATAGCAAAGATGTAAGTGGACACATCTGTATATCACTGCCCACTCTGAACTGTTGAACTTGGCTTGTCTGACTGTTCTCTAGCTGTCAATTCCTTTCATTGGTTATTATATAGTCTACCTATAGCCCCTCTGCATATACTATTATCCTTTGGTCCATGTTGGCTCCTGTTCTGGGATTCCACTCTCCACAAGATCTAAGAGTAGAGAGAAAGGATATATATTATATTGTGGATATAAAGAAGATTTGAGGGAATGTAAACAGAGAAGGCCTTTGATAGGGTGGACTGGTCCTTTATGTGGCCTACTTGTTAAGATTTTTAAACAATCTGCTTTGGTTTTAGCAAATTCCCTATTAAGGATGACATGAGACCGGGGTGTCCTTTTTCACCTCTACTATTTGATCTCATCATAAATCCTCTTGCAACCAAGCTCCATCTTAATCTAAACATCTCAGGTACACAGGACACCCACTGTGGCCACAAGTTGGCTTTATATGCAGATGCCGTGCTCCTCACAATTACCAGCCCCAGTCTCTTCCTCCTTGCTTAATGAACTACTTACATATGAGGCGGAATTCAATTGTTTTTTCCGCCGCAGTCACTAGATGGCACCCAAACTGAGCTACCCAATTGTAGCTCCTGCGTCTGCATGTCAGCTTGGCACCCCCTGGGGGTGGCAAGCTGAAATGCACAAAAAGTGACCCATTTGGGCACCTGAATGGTACTTTTTGTGATCGCGTCAAGCACTTTCATCGGGATTAGCTACATTACGTGGCTAAACCCGACCTTTATGGGCACGATCAGCATGAAAACTATATACAATTGAATATCGGCCATGCGATCTCCCTTCACTTTAGACGGGAGGTCGGGCACAATAATCAATTGAATACCACCTATGGTATTCTATCAAACTCAAAATTAATTCTGATAAAACAGAAGCACTTTTCTTAAATGTAGACCCCTCCATACTTCACCTCCGAATAACCAATTACAATTTATAATGGTGAATCTAAAAATACCTAGGTGTTTACCTCCAGCTGTTGTTGAACAAACCATCCCAGCATGCCTTGCCACAGTTGTAGCATTCCCTAACAGCAAAACTGTGACAGGGCATGCTGGAACATGTAGTTTCACAACAGCTGATGATCCACAAGTTGGCCTGGCCTGAACTACAGTATAGGCACCACATTTTTTTTCTATTAGATAGGATGCATTAATGCAGTTCAAATGAACATGAGGTTTCTTTACTTCTTCCAAAGCCTCCCAGTTCATGTCTATCCTCCTTTTTTATAAAGCTCCAACAAGCCATCTCAAAATATGTTTTGTCCGGTAAATGCACTAGATTGCACTGCTTTAAATTTTGTACAAGTATAGTAAGGGTTTACTTAATTTTAAGAAATATTATTTTGCTTCCCTTATCTCCCAGGAAGTCTTTGCATATGTCCACATTTATCTTAGAATTTGGGCACATCTAGAGGTGGCCTTCCTTGGCATCCACTCTTTATACATACCTTTTTAGACTCAAGTACTCTTTTATCAGAACCCATATGGTAATATCTTTTTCAAATGTCTTCAGGTTAGAAATTTGTATACCCCCTTAGTAGGCATCAGCAGTTCTATAGACCCTTTCTTGGCTTTCATGAGTTGATATTGTATTAAGTTGGATTTTTCAATCACAATAAACCTGAGGAAGACTCACAAGAGCTGTCTTGGGAAACATACAGAGGCGAAATCTATGGACCTGGATACATGGACTCAGATTAAAGAGAACTACAAAACGATTAATCTGCATTCAAATCAAGGAACACATTTTAACAGCTGCACATGATAGGGGTGCATTAAGAGAGGAGGGGGCATGTTGGCCATTTCCCCAATGAATTTCCCCACTGTGCAAGCGCGAAACGCCCAGAAAATGTCCATATGGAATTTTCCCAGTGATTTGTACAGCGTTGCTGCCACTAAAGTGGGACTCCTGAAGAGTAAGTGTTCAAGAAATGGTTGCAGGGTGTGTGGTGTGTGCGTCCTGGACACAGGACCCCATGTGAACTACACACCTTGCACCCATTATAGATACACCTCCTGACACAAGTGGTACTTGGTTCCCACCTGATTTTGAACCATCAACCCTCTGGCCACAGCTGGAGGGACTTTGGTCAGGATAGTACACCTGCGCACACGTCATGCGTGGAACTTAGCTCTCTTCTGGGATTTCATCCATAACTTGATCTATAACATCACAATAATTCATCTATATTTTTGTCTATAATATTCACTTTTGTCTTTTGTCCAGAATGTACTTAACCACTCCCAGATATTCATCCGCAACATACAGTACTTAATGTCACCAAGTTCTCAATTGCTGCAAACTGAAGCAAGAACTTCCTTTATCCAATGCAATGATAAATCCCTTTCGGAGTATATTTCACCTTGAACAACATATCACTAGTAATCACCATGAATGCTCTCATATGTTTAGACCTCTGGAATCTCACATTATGAGGCTCTGGCACAGAACTGATTATGTTCCAACCTAATCTCCAACAGACCCACCTTTATATTAGTCCTCTCCCTTCTTTCCCATGCTACCTTTACCCTGAGTCCCTTTTTTGCTTTTCCTCTCACCCTAGAACCCAGCCTTTCCCACTCAACTCTCTTCCTGCTTATTCCTTCTTCCTCTTCTCCATTAGGCAACAATTTAGATTACTTCATGTTAATATTAGGCTTACAGTATGTTACCATGTGGCTTTATATTTTGCCTTTTATCTTATTTGTTATATAATTTCACTACTGTTGCTCCTTTACCCACTATTCATTGTAACTCCATTCCTCATTTTCTCCTTTTGCTTTCTGTATCCCCTGCTTAATTTTTATTGAAAAATCTCAATAAAATTTCATTCAAAATGTTAAATAAAATAGCAAGAGGATATCTGAGACCTGCAAGAGTGAAGGATGGGGTGAATGAAATATATGGGGGTGTGGATATGAGATCTGCAGAAGAGAGAGGAGGGGAAGGACATTTCAGTTGGTGAAAGATGCAAGACATTAAATCATATTTACCTCTCTATCTGAGGTTTCTGGGGTGTTTGTTTATGTGTCAGTTACATTCCGACAGCATGAGATACAGTTTAGACATCAAAGTGTTTAATAGTTTGACACAGATGGAAGCTAAATGACTTTCATTAAGCACGTCTTAATCTACTTAGCAGGAGGTGACTGGCTCTAACAATATTACGTAACACTAGGAGTACATTGTAATGCTTTGGCACTTTGCCCTTTTAAACTTAACTTTCCTTGTAAAATAAAATCCAATTCATATTGGTCTAGAAGATGATATTACACATGGCTCTGCATTTTTGGATCTCGTTGACACGCTACTCACTGGAACTGTTACCTAAGGGGTGTAATGAAGAGCTATTTGTAGCCTCATTTTTTATTTTTTAAATATTTACGACCAACAGTCTCACGAGGATATGTCACCGCATGACCAGTCTGACGCCACCATAAACTCTACATAATAAGAATAATAATCTAGCAGCATAAATGGGCAGGAAAGAATCTGTTTTCTTCCCCTCTGATCTGAACATTGGTTAGGCTGTATATAGTCTCCATCCGAGCCCTCTACTCTCTAGCTGGCAGCATAGTCTGTGTGAGCAATAGAAGACTCTAGCGCCGTGCTACAGTCTTCTGCTCATGGGCAGGTCTCCGGGAAAATGGAGCAGTGGCCATTTTCCCAGTGATCTTCCTACTGTGCATGCGTAAAGCACCAGGAAAATGTCTGCCACTCCATTTTCCTGGCAATTTTACAGCGCTGCTGAAGCAGACGTGGTTCTCCGGACAAGTGAGTACTGCTGAAATAGGTGCTGTGTGTGTAGTGTGGACCCTCCTGGACCTGAGGGCCTGTGTGCACTGCCCATATTGCACCCATTATAAATACGCCACTGATTACTGGTTCTCTATAGGGGCCAGGTCAATTGTACACCCCTGATGCACCTAACTGGGACCACAACAGCAAGATTCAATATGACTCACGTCATCAAGACCCTGGATCGCCCAGTTGGGAGTTTCCAGGACATACCAGGAGAGTAGGTAAACAAGCTTTGTAATGAAATAAAACAATATACCACAGTCTGTACGCTCTACAAATAGCTGTTTAACTCCATGTTAATTGTAGAGTTTATCATAATTATTTTGAAGAGAGTAAAAACAAGACACATTCAAGTCACTATAGTAACACACACACACACACACACACACACACACACACACACACACACACACACACACACACACACACACACACACACACACATACCACCATATGTAACACTGTGTAAAGATCTGTACCTCTCTAACCCCTGTGCACCTCTTCTTGTGTACTTTCTGGTATGGACAAAGTGTAATAATATAAGAATCTCCTATATATTTGCCTTGTGACTTTGTGCCTGGCGTTCTAACGCTGGGTGGAGTCACAGGGCTGGGGTGAGTTAGCAGCTCCTGCCCTGTCCCAGCACACCACTAGCAGAACGGGAGCAGCAGCCACACAATCCCCCCAGCATCCCCAGCCACAAGCCACCAGTGCACGGACGCCCCACAGTGCCTGGTAGTGGTAACCATGCACCCCTCCCTAGGATTACCCCCCAAAACAGCCACCTACACCCCAAATCACGCACACCCTGCACACCCTCACCCCACAGCTCCCAACACGCCCTCCGCACAGGCCCCCCTCCTACCTGCATGCCCCCACAGTGCCAGATATACAATGCCCCACAGTGCCAGCTATACAATGCCCCCACTTTCCAGCTATACAATGCCCCCACAGTGCCAGATAGACATTGCCCCCACAGTGACAGCTATACATTACCCCCACACTGCCAGCCATACATTGCCCCCACAGTGCCAGCTATACAGTGCCCCAGAATGCCAGCTATACAATGCCTCCACTTTCCAGCTATACAATGCCCCCACAGTGCCAGCTATACAATGCCCCCACAGTGCCACATAGACATTGCCCCCACAGTGCCAGCTGTACAATGCCCCCACCGTGCCAGCTAGACATTGCCCCCACAGTGCCAGCTATACAATGCCCCCACAGTGCCAGATAGACATTGCCCCCACAGTGCCAGCTATACAATGCCCCCACAGTGCCAGCTATACATAACCCCCACAGTGTCAGCTATACAATGCCTCACTGTGCCAGCTATACATTGCCCCCACAGTGCCAGATAGACATTGCCCCCACAGTGCCAGCTATACAATGCCCCCACAGTGCCAGCTAGACATTGCCCCCACAGTGCCAGATATACAATGCCGACACTGTGCCAGATATACAATGCCGACACTGTGCCACTCTGCCTGAGATTAAAAAAAAGGGTCTCCCTGTGTAACCCCTGGCAGGAGAGATTACAATACAGCTACAGCCTCCCCACCAATTGTCCTTACATACAGAACTTATTACTCCCCCTGCCCGCACCACACCCATCTCTCCTCAACCCACGCACCCGCCCCTTCCCCACCCATGCACCCACAGCGCCCCCGCACCACCACCCTCATCCGCTGCTCCCACCCGCAACTCCTCCCGACCCCCTACTCCCCCCCCTCCCACACACACACACACACACACACACACACACACCTGCCCATCCCCCACCCGTGGCACCCACACCCTGGCCCCTCCCTCACCTGCATCGCCCACTGACCCCCTTCCTCATCCGCTTGCCTGTTGTAATGTGTAAAATGGGGACTCTTGCCTGCCTTAATGTGTAAAATGGGGACTCTTGCCTGCCATAATGTGTAAAATGGGGACTCTTGCCTGTCGTAATGTGTAAAATGGGGACTCTTGCCTGCCGTAATGTGTAAAATGGGGACTCTTGCCTGCCGTAATGTGTAAAATGGAGATTCTTGCCTGCTGTAATGTGTAAAATGGGGACTCTTGCCTGCCGTAATGTGTAAAATGGGGACTCTTGCCTGCCATAATGTGTAAAATGGGCACTCTTGCCTGCCATAATGTGTAAAATGGGGACTCTTGCCTGCCGTAATGTGTAAAATGGGGACTCTTGCCTGCCGTAATGTGTAAAATGGGGACTCTTGCCTGCCGTAATGTGTAAAATGGGGACTCTTGCCTGCCGTAATGTGTAAAATGGGGACTCTTGCCTGCCGTAATGTGTAAAATGGTGATTTAGTGTATCAAGGCCATTGCAGTGTGTGGCATAATATGGTGCAGGGGGCATTACTGTGTGGGGCTTATTATGGTGGATTTATTATTTTTTTCCTGTGGTGCCGGTGATCTGTTGGTCCAGGGGCAACAATTGGGGTGTGAGGTCATCTTTTCACACAAGCCCACTCCCATTTTACAGAAATCACGCACATTTTAACAAGGCCACTCCCCCTTGTCATGCATGCACACAAAAACATTTTTTATATTTGGGGTGGGGGTTTTTTTTTATGTCAATGGGGGGAAACATTTTTAAGACTCCCACTGGGGTCCAAAATGGCTACAAACAGCTCTCAGGTAATACTCCACATAATACAAATATTAAACCCCAGGAAGGTGTGCAGGGGTTAAGGGGGCGTAGCCCCTTGCGATGGTGTGAAGAGCGCCCGTAGGGCGCGATGAACCACCTAGTGTTTCAGTAAAACATTAAAAGCAGTCAAAAAATAATTTCAATAGTTAGAAAGATCTACTGACAGGATGACTTGTATTGACATCTGTACTACTTCAGTGGATAAACCCCCAACACATTTGTAAATGTATAAGACAAATGTGCACAATACAAAGATGACAAGATACAGCCAGTGATGACTGGGTAAGGATAAAAGTATTCCTTTATTGATACAATACAAACAGACAACAACTATATAAACAGCATAATCATAAACAGAATGATCACAACACAGCCAGCCGCAAACATTCTAGAGTGACATTTACTGTACTTATTTAAATCCCAGGTTCTCTTACGGTAACTTCTCAGAAGAGGTCAACACCTGCTATCACAGTGACAACAAAGTGATAACAAATGGACAGTACAGGCAAGATAGGAGAGATGGTCGAACAAACTGTAAACGGAACTGTCATCTGTGAAACCTTAACCCAGATCCCAACTTTACTTACAGTATAGCCCACCAAGACAAGGTCACATGAGACATACAATCAGACCCCTGATATAGATTTAATTAAACAAAATATTAATAATCTTTATTCCTATTTGTTTTCAGAATCAGAATCAGCTTTATTGGCCAGGTATACTACGAATTTGTCTTCAGTTTGCTATACAACAACCAAGTAGGTAACAGATAAGCAGGTGGGGGGGGGCAGGTAAAGTCATACAGATAGGAATACCGTAGGGACACAAGTGAGTTACATGTACGTCTAGTCAGTCAATGTTCAGGAGTTCAGCAGGTGGACCGCTTGGAGAAAGAAACTTTTGAGGCATCTGGTGGACCTGGCGGGGACGGCCCTGTAACGCCTGCCTGAAGGAAGCAAGTTAAACATGCTGTGGCCGGGGTGTAGCTGGTCCTTTACTATCTTCGTTGCCCGCTTTTTAGCTCAGGTACAGGTCCTGGACTGAGGGAAGCTCAGCCCCGATGATCTTCTCTGTGGTTCTGACCACCTTTTGAAGCCTGCATCTGTCCCTCGCGCTGGCAGAGCTGTACCATACCAGTATGGTGAGCACAGTACCAACTCCACAATCGCGGAGTAGAAGAGGAGCAGAAGCTTCAGTGGGATGTTGAACTTCCTTATAATAAGAATAATAATCTAGCAGCATAAATGGGCAGGAAAGAAACTGTTTTCTTCCCCTCTGATCTGAACATTGGTTAGGCTGTATGTAGTCTCCATCCGGGCCCTCTATTCTCTAACTGGCAGCATAGTCTGTGTGAGCACTAGAAGACTCTAGCGCCGTGCTACAGTCTTCTGCTCATGTGCAGGTCTCTGGGAAAATGGAGCAGTGGCCATTTTCCCAGTGATCTTCCTACTGTGCATGCGTAAAGCACTGGTAAAATGTCTGCCACTCCATTTTCCTGGCAATTTTACAGCGCTGCTGAAGCAGATGTGGTTCTCCGGATAAGTGAGTACTGCTGAAATGGGTGCTGTGTGTGTAGTGTAGACCCTCCTGGACCTGAGGGTCTGTGTGCACTGCCCATATTCCACCCATTATAAATACGCCACTGATTACTGGTTCTCTATAGGGGCCAGGTCAATTGTACACCCCTGATGCACCTAACTGGGACCACAACAGCAAGATTCAATACGAATTACGTCATCAAGACCCTGGATCGCCCAGTTGGGAGTTTCCAGGACATACAAGGAGAGTAGGTAAACAAGGTTTGTAATGAAATAAAACAATATACCACAGTCTGTACGCTCTACAAATAGCTGTTTAACTCCATGTTAATTGTAGAGTTTATCATAATTATTTTGAAGAGAGTAAAAACAAGACACATTCAAGTCACTATAGTAACACACACACACACACACACACACACACACACACACACACACACACACACACACATATCCCACAATATGTAACACTGTGTAAAGATCTGTACCTCTCTAACCCCTGTGCACCTCTTCTTGTGTACTTTCTGGTATGGACAAAGGTGGTCATTCCGAGTTGTTCGCTCGTTAATTTTTTTTCGCAACGGAGTGATTAGTCGCTAATGCGCATGCGCAATGTCCGCAGTGTGACTGCGCCAAGTAAATTTGCTATGCAGTTAGGTATTTTACTCACGGCATTACAAGGTTTTTTCTTCGTTCTGGTGATCGTAATGTGATTGACAGGAAGTGGGTGTTTCTGTGCGGAAACTGGCCGTTTTATGGGTGTGTGTGAAAAAACGCTACCGTTTCTGGGAAAAACATGGGAGTGGCCGGAGAAACGGGGGAGTGTCTGGGCGAACGCTGGGTGTGTTTGTGACATCAAACCAGGAACAACAAGCACTGAACTGATCGCAGATGCCGAGCAAGCGTGGAGCTACTCAGAAACTGCTAAGAAGTGTCTATTCGCAATTCTGCTAATCTTTCGTTCGCAATTTTGATAAGCTTAGATTCACTCCCAGTAGGAGGCGGCTTAGCGTGTGCCAAGCTGCTAAAAGCGGCCTGCGAGCGAACAACTCGGAAGGAGGGCCAAAGTGTAATAATATAAGAATGTTTCAGTAAAACATTAAAAGCAGCCAATAAATAATTTCAATAGTTGGAATGATCTACTGACAGGATCACTTGTATTGAAATCTGTATTTCAATAAAAATAAATTACTACTACTTCAGTGGATAAACCCCCAACACATTTGTAAATGTATAAGACAAATGTGCACAATACAAAGATGACAAGATACAGCCAGTGATGACTGGGTAAGGATAAAACTAGTATTCCTTTATTGATACAATACAAATAGACAACAACTATATAAACAGCATAATCATAAACAGAATGATCACAACACAGCCAGCCGCAAACATACTAGAGTGACATTTACTGTACTTATTTAAATCCCAGGTTCTCTTACGGTAACTTCTCAGAAGAGGTCAACACCTGCTATCACAGTGACAACAAAGTGATAACAAATGGACAGTACAGACAAGATAGGAGAGATGGTCGAACAAACTGTAAACGGAACTGTCATCTGTGAAACCTTAACCCAGATCCCAACTTTACTTACAGTATAGCCAACCATGACAAGGTCACATGAGACATACAATCAGACCCCTGATATAGATTTAATTAAACAAAATATTAATAATCTTTATTACTATTTGTTTTCAGAATCAGAATCAGCTTTATTGGCCAGGTATACTACGAATTTATCTTAAGTTTGCTATACAACAACCAAGTAGGTAACAGATAAGCAGGTGGGGGAAGGTGGGGGGGTGGGGGGGAAGGTAAAGTCATACAGATAGGAATACCGTGGGACACAAGTGAGTTACATGTACGTCTAGTCAGTCAATGTTCAGGAGTTCAACAGGTGGACCACTTGGAGAGAGAAACTTTTGAGGCATCTGGTGGACCTGGCGGGGACGGCCCTGTAACGCCTGCCTGAAGGAAGCAAGTTAAACATGCTGTGGCCGGGGTGTAGCTGGTCTTTTACTATCTTCGTTGCTTGCTTTTTAGCTCTGGACAGGTACAGGTCCTGGACTGAGGGAAGCTCAGCCACGATGATTTTCTCTGCGGTTCTGATCACCTTTTGGAGCCTACATCTGGCCCTCGCGCTGGCAGAGCTGTACCATACCAGTATGGAGGAGCACAGTACCAACTCCACAATCGCGGAGTAGAAGAGGAGCAGAAGCTTCAGTGGGATGTTGAACTTCCTTAGTTGCCTGAGGAAGAACAACCTCTGCTGCGCTTTCCCAAAAGTGGCATTAGCGTTGGACCACCATTTAAGATCCCGGGAGATTGTAGACCCTAGAAACTTGAAGGAGTCCACTAGCGATACCACACTGTCAGCAATCGTTAGCGGAGGTGCACTAGCTAACTTCTTCCTGAAGTCCACTATCATCTTGACAGTTTTGAAGGGGTTGAGCTCAAGGTTGTTTTGGCTGCACCCCTGGGCCAACCGGTCTACTTCCCGTCTATAGGCCGATTTGTCCCCGCCCTTGATGAGGCCGATGAGGGTGGTGTCATTGGCAAATTTGATATTTACTGATTGCGCCTCTGAGTTGCAGTTATTTGTGTACAGGGAGAAGAGCAGGGGTGAGAGGACACAGCCCTGAGGGGCCCCTGTACTAGTGGACCGCGCTTGAGAGGTGAATTTCCTCGCTTTCACCACCTGTGTACCATCTGTCAGGAAGTCTACTATCCAGGAACAGGCAGTTTCTGGGACCCCTAGGCAAAGTAATTTAGGGTGGAGGATGCTGGGGACGATGGTATTGAAGGCCAAGCTGAAGTCGACAAGCAGGACCCTCAAGTAGGTACCGGGAATGTCTGGGTGCTGTAGAATGTAGTGCAGACCCTGGTTGACTGCATCCTCGATACACCGATTCGATTGATAGGTGAACTGTAGGGGGTCCAGTCACAGTTTTCAGGTGATTCAAAACCAGACTCTTGAATGTTTTCATGACCACAGACGTCAGTGCTATCGGCCTGTAGTCATAATTGCCAATACATATAATGAATAAGTAAATCAATAGTGAATAAACTGTTTCAGATAAATTATCTTTTTATTCCGAAAACTATCTGTTTTGGCATTGTTATTTACATAGCGCAGGGCGGATTGGTCATAGGCCCCAGTGGGAAGATCCCTGGTGGGTCGAAGTACATGTGGGCCTGTTTTGTTTGTTGACATGTGAGGGATGGTGCTGTCGCCATGGTTACATGGTATACCTCTGGTGCTGTCCATGTGAGGCCACTTCTACAGATTTTCCAGGGCCACTTTCAGTTCTTAATCCGACCCTGCATTAGCAATATATTTACTATAGCATTCTGTATGTCATAATTTTTTTGTGCTGTGTAAATAACCTTTATTCATGTTTAGTAAAGTTGGCAATTCTGCATTAAAAAGTCCCTAATGTCCAGGAACAATCCCATATTTTAATGATTAGTCATTGGGAATGCTGGGGCATACGCAGGATTTTCTGGGGGTTCTGATGAGAGCAGGCACCTTGCATCATTAGACCCCACCCTGTTGCATTGTAATGCCACAATTTGTGGGGAAAAGGGGAAGGGGCGGACTTAGTCATATTGCCCTGCCCCCTTACTTTGGACAGTATGGGGGGTTTTGGTCCATCATGGAGGAGTCTTGAGAACCAGAAATAATACCCTGCATGCCCCATTGGAATGTCCCTATTTTTTGTACTAACAAGGTGCACAGTACAGTTCCCATTTTCTACATGTTAGATGCCATAATTAACAACTAGCAATTAACAACTAGTGTAATTCTCTAGGCTTTACAATAATCAAATGGCAACAAATGACACTTATCACACACAGTAACATAATGGGGACTGTAGTCATGGATGTTAGGAGCAATCTTGGGCCCCTACTGCTGCATCTTGGTTGCATCAGGTTGGAGGCTGCACCTCCCTGCAGACTCTGGGTCCTAAAGCCTAGAATATTCTAGAACAAGATCAGAGGCAGCACACAGTGCCTGTGATTGAGCAGGTACCATCCACTCACCGTACAGTAAGGAATAATGGACTGTAATTCATAGATGTTGTGAGAGATGCAGAGATGGAAGTAAATCTATATACAGTAGTAAGCCTAAATTCTCATTGGTGTGACTTGCACCTGCCCTACATACACTTATGTCCAGGTCTACAAAGTACACATTTAACTGATCACCCTGATCACCCCCTCCCCCCCCCCCCCCGCCACCCCAGTTGCACCTTTTCAGTCACAAGTGTGCAATGCAAAATGCTTATCGCTATGCATAGTCTGTAATTGTGTGTGCCCATGTGCAGTGTGAAACCACACAATATGTTCTCTGTAAGCATGTGTACATCCAACTCTGCACCTGCCTCATTATTTTTATTTGTGGAAATGGAGTATTGAAAGCAGGAGACATTAGAATTATGAGTTGAGGGTAGGGTTAGGAGACACAGACATTTGGAGGGGGTGTAGTATGTGTTTCCGGCGGTCGGAATCCTGTTTTCCTGTAACAAAAAATACATTAATAAAGCAAGGTAAGCAAACAGTAAAACAAATCAACATTTCTCAAAAGTATTTCAGTCCACATTTTGTCATGAACATATTCAGCAAGTGATTACAGTCCCTTTGTCAACATTTCAGCAGCATTGCTCTCGCTTGCTATGCAACCCACATTGGCAGACTTGTTCTCCACTAACTCACGGATAAAGTCATGTCTAATGGCAATGTGTTTGGACCGTCCATAATGCTTTGTGCTGGAAGACCAATCAATTGCTCCCTTGTTATCACATGTAATGTTGATAGTCTAACTGTGGTAAAGAGGGCTAAACTCACATAAAGACTCCTTTATCCATAAAGCTTTTATTGCAGTTTCTGTAAGTGCCATGTACTCCACCTCAGTGGTGGATAGGGCAACAGCGGGTTGCTTTCTGCTCGCCCAGTTGATGGTTGTGCCTGTCAAAATGAACAAATATCCTGTGTAGGAACAATGGTCATCCTCATCTGATCCTCATCACAGAAAACTTCCAAAGTCGTACATTTTGACTTTGTAAACATCAACTTTAATGAACTTGTACCTTTTAAGTACTTTAAGATTCTTTTGACTGCAATTCAGTGTTGCCTCCCAGGGTTAATTTCAAACTATCTTGCCTGGCTCACTGCATGTGTGATGTCGGGGCGAGTCCCAATACCTGCATACATAAAGCTACCAACAGCATTTTGATAAGGAACCTCTCTTATTTCCTCTATCTCCTCTTGGCTGGTTGGTGTCATGACCTTTACCATATTCATGCTTTTCTCAATAGGAGTGCTCACTGGTTTTGCATCAGACATTCCATACTTGCTAAGTATTGCTTCAATATATGTTTGTTGATCAATTGTAACAGTCACATCTTTCAGGTTTTGTACAATCCTCATGCCTAAAAAATGATTTGCAGGGCCTAAATCCTTTAGCTTGAATCTTGCTTCAGCTGCTGTTTTACATCAGTAATGTGCTCTTCCTGACCTGCTAGCAATAGATCATCCACATACACAACTACAGTATGATGAACTGCTTTTCTTCTATAGTTTTGTGATATAAGCAGTGATCAGTCTCTGACCTAACAAAGTTCATCTCTAGCAGCACAGCATCCAGCTTTACATACCAACAACGACCAATTTGCTTTAGGACGTACAAAGATTTCTTTAAGAGGCAAACTTTTCCCTGTTGGAACATACTCTCGTCATAATGTTCAGGTGGTTCCATATAAATCTCCTCAATTAACTCTCCATTGAGGAATGCAGAATCAAAGTCTAACTGGTATAACAATAAATCATGAAGTGTAGCAATGGCAATGACTAACCTCAAGGTGCTGTACCTTGCGACAGGTGAAAAGATATCTCTGTAGTCGATACCAGATTTTTGTGTTTAGCCTTTGGCAACAAGATGGGCTTTTTAATGATCAATAGTCCCATCCGCATTCAGCTTTCTGCAAAGACCCACTTGTTCTTGATTGTCTTACGGTTATTCAGCCTGTGAACTACAGTCCATGTACTGTTATCATCCAGAGTTGACAGCTCTGTATCTATTGCTGACTTCCATTCTGTCCAGTCGCTACTTGATTTTGCTTTCTGTATATTTTGGGGCTCACAGTAAGCTATATTTGCATATTTCTCACTGTATCTTTTAGATGGAACATCTTTATTGCTCCTCATGGAACTTCTGTTTCCTGATTGGGTATCCACATTAACTGTTTCAGGTTCAGACATGCTTTCTGGTGCCTGTACATCCAGCAATACATATTGTTGCTGTGATTCTTGTTCCACTGTTACAGTGAGTGGTGCTGTCTCATGGAACACTACATCTCTAGACTTTAGAAGACGTTTGTTTGTAATGTCCCAAAGCTGTATCCTTTGCTTTCTTCACATTATCCTAGCATAATACATTCCATTGACTTTGGATCTAATTTCCAGCTTTTCTCCTTAGATATATGTGCATAATCTTTACAGCCAAAGACACAGAAATGATTGACAGCTGGCTTTTTCATGGAATACACCTCCAGTGGCGTTTTACCTTTTACGGCTACTGTGGGTGCACAGTTTTAAGATATACTGCAGTACACACTGCCTTGGCCCAAAAGCTTTTCTCCAGGCCTGTGTCACTTAACATAGTACGTGCTCTCTCAACAATTGTACAATTTGCACGCTCAATCGCACTGTTGCTCTGGCGTGTAAGCACTTGTTAGTTGATGCTGCATGCCATATCTTTTCAGGAACTGTGCTAAAACTCTGTTGTCATACTCTCCGCCATAGTCGGATCTGAAGATTTTCTTATATTCCACAATTTTTTTTTTAAATTGCGTATTTTTTATTGAAAGTTTTAAATGAACATCCCAAAAAGAATAATATGAAATAAAAAAAATAAAATAATAAAACGTATACATATAAAACAAACAATACCGGCAGGTATAGTAAAGTATGCAGGATGCAATCAGAAGTACGGTCAGACAGGAGACACAGAATACAAATGCAGTACACCTCTAATAGTACAGGATATACAATACGCCCCACATTATAGCAATAAGCAGTAAGAGTAAGAGCCCACAGGCGCCATGTGAGCTCACACATTGAGGATAAAATGATAAAATTAAAATAAAAAAAGACTGACCCATGAGGCGTAGAAAAATACAAAAGTATTGGCACTGCAAACTATAGATAAAACACCTGCCTGAGTATACAGAAAGAAAAAAAAAATAAGAAATAATTAAAATCCTAAGACCCCTGCTGCTTATAGAGATAAAACAAAAATCTCTACAATACAGAACAGAAAACAAAACCCCCCAAAACAAACCACCTCAAAACCCCCCAAAACAAACCACCTCAAAAACCCCCACCCTGTATAGCCTATCCCCAACCTAGGTATACCTGGATCCCCAAACCCTCCCCACCCCCCATTAAACTACGTGACCTAACTGTCTAACACCCCCCTCCCTCCCTTCCCTAATATGAGGATAAATGAAAAAAATAAGTGACTGGGGCAAATAAACAAAAAAAAGAAGAAATATAGCCAAACAGTAAATAGAGTAGATCTCCCTCATATGAGAATAAAAAATAAAAATAAAAAATTAATATGCAAATATGGAGATATGATAAGCGACCCGGAAATATAAGGAACAGTGCTGGTAGCACCCTACAGATACAACAGTATATAGGGATATGTAACCCTTAAATAAGCGATGGTCAAATAAAACATATCTTAGAACCATCAAATAACGAAATTATATCAATGGTAAGACATACAAAAAAACAGAATAGAACATAGTATTTAAGAAAGTATCAACAATAAAATAGAACACAGCCAAGGACCCGGTAACCAGTGAGGTATTATACAGACTTGGAAAGAAAGAAAATCAGTCCGGAGAATAAGCCCACTCTGGAATCAAGTCATTTAGCGGTACACGAACAGTAGTCAGGAAGGTAGTGGAGCCAGCAACCATCCCGCACAGCATTAGCCAGATAGATAAGAGGATAGGCCACAGTTCCACAGTAAATGTAGACTGGAGAACCAGCCCTCTCCCAAACATCACAATTAACTGCGAAATGATACAATACCGTTCTCCCCCATTATCAAGGAGGTCACACTGTGGACCCTCAAAGAAAATTGCAATGGAGGTCCATACAGTCACCAACGATGAGACGGAGGCAGTCACCGACATCCCACACGCCATCACCCACTGCAAATAACGGTGAATATGCGCAGGAAGAATCCGCAAATCCCCCATTTTGTTCACAATGTGTTCGTCGGAGGAACCTCCAGCATTAAGCATCGACTATAGCGGAGCGGCAGGCCCCGCAGATACAAGCTCCCCCAAAGGTTCCGAGGGTAGCAGCACCGGCGGGCAGGTGGACCCCACAGGGGAACCAGTTACTGCAACAGTCTCTACTCCAAACATATTAAGAACCCTTTGCTCGGATTCCGCGATAGCCTTCAGGATGATTGAGACCGAATGTCCAGAAATATGAACAGGATTAAACATGGCTGCAGGGGGAAGAAGCAATATACTGTAGGAGCAAGAGGAAGATCCACTGGTAGAAAGGGAGCAGAGTTATACACACAGGAGCTTGGCTCATCCAAAGAACGCAGGGGTGTGAGTACAGCACATGTGTTCTAGAGGTGAGAGGGAGCCAGGCATACAGTGCTCTTCCCTGCACTACGGTTCTAGTTAAAGCTCTGTCCCAAATTCACAGGGAGTGTTGTCTCTGTAATACTATGTGCTCAGTAATATCCGCACCAGGGGAGAAGGGGACAGGCAGTGGAATGTGTGCAGTGTATAATACAAGCTCACCAGCCCTGAGCACACTGGCCCCAGCAGCTGAGTGAGGGCAGAGCTGCAGCAGGAGCACCAGCCACACTGAGAGCAGAGTCTGCCTCAGGATACAGTCACAGCATACCTCCCAACTGTCCCGATTTCGCGGGACAGTCCCGTTTTTTTGGGTCTGTCCCGCTGTCCCTCCCGCGGGCCGCAGTGTCCCACGGTGGGGAGGGAACAGTTGGGAGGCTCCTGATCACTCACTGCTCTGCTCAGTTGAGAGCAGAGCAGCGGTGAATAGACGCTGTGCGCATGCGCAAAGCGTCTATTCCAGTGAGTTAGAGGGAGAGGGGGCATGCCAGCAGCTCACAGAGCGCTGGCCATGCCCCCTCAGTGACGAAAACGGGGGCGTGGCTCGCGAACGCGGGCCTCCACGAAGCCACGCCCCCTTCCATGCAGGCCACACCCCTTTTAGGCCGCGGGCGCGCTGCACGTGCCAAGATGTCCCTCCTTCCACTGCTTCAATGTTGGGAGGTATGGTCACAGACTTCACCAGCAAGTAAGTTAGGACTCTTGGCACAGAGGATCCCCAAATTCACACTGCAGGAGCAGAGGGGGGTACTGCACTCTTGCAGAAATTTTCAGCCACAGAACATCAAGGAAACAGGAGATAGATCAGGATATTAGCAGGAGCTCTGGCCTATATTCCACAATTTTATTGACAACTTCACTTTAGCTGTAATGAAATACATGTGTCATCCTTGTGGCATCATCAATAAATGTTATAAAATACTTATAGTCACTGGCTGATTCCATCTCCACTGGACCACATACGTCAGTATGCACTAGGGCTAGTGGTACTGTATTTCCACTACTAGTAGACTTAGAAAATGGTGTGCGAGTCTGCTTTCCTTTTATACAACTCTCACACACAGGTCTCTCAGTATTACTCACAGTGATTCCAGTTGCCATTCCATCGAGTAGTTACTGGACGTTGTTATATCCAAGATGACCTAGCCCCTTTGCCACAGCTCCATTGACTGGTTTGAATCAGAGGCTGCCATTGCAGAACACTGCTTGGTGTCTAGGGCATATAGTAAATTTGCACTGGATTGCTGAAGCAATTACAGTCCCTTTCTCATTTTGCACCATACATTTGCCCTTTGCAAACTGCACTCTGTAACCCTTTTTCTCCAGGATGCTTATAGCAATGAGATTGCTTCCTAAATCTGGCATGAACAAGACGTCTTGGATTTCCGTAATAACGGTTTCACCTTTAATTTTTAGACATACTGTGATTATCCCAAATTTTGAAGCAGTAAGGACCTTGGGGTAAATTTACTAAGATGGGAGTTCTATTTAAGATGGGATGTTGCCCATAGCAACCAATCAGATTCCAGATATTATCTTCTAGAAGGTGCTAGATAAATGAGAAGTAGAACCTAATTGGTTGCTATGGGCAACATCCCATCTTAAATAGAACTCCCATCTTAGTAAATTTGGCCCCTTGTCTCCAATTCCTTTTACTGTGTTCACATGCTGTCAGTGAATTGAACTATTCCTGATTACAACTGAAATTGCTTGTGGCCCCCGAGTCCATGTACCAGCAACCCTTCTTGTGACTATCTGCTACATTCAATGCTGAGTCATTGGGTTTGTCAAGCTTCTTCTGCGTACCACTGCAATTTCATAGTCTGCAATCTGAGGCCTTGTGCCCCACCTTGTGACATATAAAGCACTTGAACTTGAGCTTTCTGAACTTAGTACCTTTTGTGAATGAGGCAGAACCCTCAGCATGTGTCTCAACAGGAATACCTTCTTGGAACTTCAGCAGCTTGGCTCTTACAATTTCTGTTGTCAGCTTGGTATTGTTAGACTCCAAAGCTACTACCAGGAAATTGAATTCTGGCATCAGATTTTGTAACATCATCACCGCCACTTCCTCATCGTGCACCTGTGCCCCCACAGATGCCAACTGCTGATCTACTGACAGTATTTTATCAATATATTCATTCATGTCTTTACAGGCACTTAACTTTGTCCCGTTCAGCATAAGCCTCAAGTTTATTCTTCTCATGAGACCTTTGTCCTCATACGCCATTTGCAGAGCTGCCCACATGTCTCTGGCTGACAATTTCCCACTGATAATGGAGTAGATGTGTTGTTCCTCTGCCAAGCCTATATCTCCGATGCCTCTATCCACCTCAGCTGGGTTTGGATCTGCTCCTGGCTCAATTGTGACTTTCCACAACTTTTCTCGTTTAAGCTGCATCTCCATGGCGAATTTCCACATTATGTAATTCTCTGAGCCTTTTATCTTTGTAAAGTTCATTCTGTTCCCTATACTGTACATTCTCTCTATATTTAATCAAAGTACTCCTTCTTTAATCAGCGACACTTTTATTTCTTATGTACTGTACCTCTGTTTTAGAATGCATTTCCGACTTGGGGTACTGGGCCCATGTTAGGGTCTCCTGCCCTGTGCTTCCACGTCGTCATGGCAACCGGGAGACAAGTGCTAGCGGAGTAACCTGAGCGCAGCTGATACTCCGGTTCGGGTCTTGTGCTGTGCAGTGGTTACAGGCTCTGTGCACGGCAGGGGATCCGGTGCTGGTTTTTGTGCTCACAGTCTGTGAGGTCTGAGTGGGGCGTGGACAGCACCTGCTTTATAAGCCCTCTTTCCAGGTTAAGCAGATGCTGCTGAATCTTTGTTGGTTAGTCAGTTCCTGAAAGTTAGCCAGTACTGTGTAGCTTTGTATTTGTTTGTTGCTTACTGCAAATAGGCCTGGGGATTTGGTATTACACTCTGCCAATCCAGACCTAGCAGTAAGACTGGAGTCAGTCGTTTAGCTTGCTGGGGTTCTGTTACTACTCTGTGAACTTAGCAAGTTTGCGGCTGTATTCTAAGACTTGCCTGTCTAATCCTGTCTCACTGTGCTAGGTGTCAGGGGTCAGTTTAGTGGCAGTAAGCTGAACCTGTGCACTGCAAGGGAGAATTAGGATTGTGGAGACTCTCCTTGTGTCTATCATTCCATCTCTGACCAAGGAGTTTACTGCCACACCCGTTGGTAACCCTTTAGGGTTTTGCTGTTGCCCTTAGCAACAGCATTTCGGGTTCTCTATGTATTAAAACACAACATCTTGCTTTTCCCATCTGGGCATTTCTAATACAAGAGAGATACCCAGTTCCTTAGCCTCTGGGCTTCTCTGTTCACTTTGTGTGTATTTTGTTACCCTATCACCTTCTGTGTACGTTATGTCATATTCCCCAGTCTGTCTGTGAGTCCATTTGTTTTGCATACCTATCCGTTCAGACACCAGTACATTCCTGCAGGCACTGGTGTGCATAACAGTTCAAACACCAGTACATTCCTGCAGGCACTGGAGTGCATAACAGTTCTAACACCAGTACTTTCCTGCAGGCACTGGTGTGCATAGCAGCCCATAAACTGATGGCAGAGTGTTGCGGTTTTGGATAGGGATGTTAGTCCACACAACGGCACTTAACCAGGATGATTGGTTTATTCAGATAACAGGGATAACAGCTTGTAGTATATAGAAGATGTTCTGCAGCAGCAGGAACTCACAGTATATATGTGAAGCAGTACAGTGGTAACACAACAAGTTAGTACACACAGGATGCAGCTGCGGGATCACAACCTCAGGAGAGCAGAAGCTGCACATCAGTGCAGTTGACTCTCCCAGGAAGAACTCTCTGAGACTGTGCACTAAGCACCTCCTCCTGCACTGATCTGACACTAGGAGGGAAAACACTAGAGCAGGGAAGCTGCTTCTAGTGCTGGGAACGGAGATAGACCACAGAGTGATCCACTGTCTAACAAAACTTACCATGCTGTATACCAAACCTCTGCCTGTTTATGGACTACACCAGAAGTTCCCAAACACGGTCCTCAAGGCACCCCAACAGTCCAGGTTTTAGGTATTTCCAAGGTTCAGCACAGATGGTTAAATCAAATTGACTAAAGTGCTAATTAAGTCACTTGTGGCCAAGCATGGATACATTTAAAACCAGGACCGTTGGGGTGCCTTGAGGACCGCATTTGGGAACCTATAGACTACACTCTACCTCATCCTTTGTCTGGCATTATTTGCCTTCCTCTGTTCTGGACAGGAGCTAGTAGCTTTCTACTGGACTATGGGGGTCATTCAGATCTGATTGCTGCTGTGTGTTTTTGCACAGCTGGCGATCAGGTCCAAATTCTGCATGCGTAGTCACCGCAATGCGCAGGTGCGATGGACGGCTGCAACGGGGATCGCCGGTCAGCATCAGGATTGTGCAAAGGATCCATTCGCACGGACATTCGCAGGGAGATTGACAGGAAGTGGCAGTATGTGGGTGGCAACTGACCGTTTTCAGGCAGTGTCCGAAAAAACACAAGCAGGATCAAGTGTTTTCAGGGAGGGTGTCTGACGTCAAATCCAGTCCCGAACAGCCTGATGTGATCGCAGCGGCTGAGTAAGTCCTGGGCTGCGCAGAGACTGCACAAAATAATTTTTTACAGCTCTGCTACACATTCGATCGCACACTTGCACAGCGAAAATCTGAACATAGGACAGCAAAAATCCCTGCCTAGCGATCAAATCTCAATGACCACCTATAATTTGCCTAACCTTTGCCTGCCACTATCTTCTAAGCTGTGTACTGATCCTGGACTGTCTGACTACTACTTGCCTAGACAAGTGAGCAACATACTTTTATTGTTTATTATTGCGGTTGCTCACCTCCTATTGCTATATATCACAGTAAGTCTCTCCCATAGGAGTTAAAAATGATAAAAGTGCACTATTTTTTAACTTAGAAGTTATTTCCGATAGTGATGAGCGCCTGAAATTTTTCGGGTTTTGTGTTTTGGTTTTGGGTTCGGTTCCGCGGCCGTGTTTTGGGTTCGACCGCGTTTTGGCAAAACCTCACCGAATTTTTTTTGTCTGATTCGGGTGTGTTTTGGATTCGGGTGTTTTTTTTCAAAAAACCCTAAAAAACAGCTTAAATCATAGAATTTGGGGGTCATTTTGATCCCAAAGTATTATTAACCTCAAAAACCATAATTTCCACTCATTTTCAGTCTATTCTGAATATCTCACACCTCACAATATTATTTTTAGTCCTAAAATTTGCACCGAGGTCGCTGTGTGAGTAAGATAAGCGACCCTAGTGGCCGACACAAACACCGGGCCCATCTAGGAGTGGCACTGCAGTGTCACGCAGGATGTCCCTTCCAAAAAACCCTCCCCAAACAGCACATGACGCAAAGAAAAAAAGAGGCGCAATGAGGTAGCTGTGTGAGTAAGATTAGCGACCCTAGTGGCCGACACAAACACCGGGCCCATCTAGGAGTGGCACTGCAGTGTCACGCAGGATGGCCCTTCCAAAAAACCCTCCCCAAACCGCACATGACGCAAAGAAAAAAAGAGGCGCAATGAGGTAGCTGTGTGAGTAAGATTAGCGACCCTAGTGGCCGACACAAACACCGGGCCCATCTAGGAGTGGCACTGCAGTGTCACGCAGGATGGCCCTTCCAAAAAACCCTCCCCAAACAGCACATGACGCAAAGAAAAAAAGAGGCGCAATGAGGTAGCTGACTGTGTGAGTAAGATAAGCGACCCTAGTGGCCGACACAAACACCGGGCCCATCTAGGAGTGGCACTGCAGTGTCACGCAGGATGGCCCTTCCAAAAAACCCTCCCCAAACAGCACATGACGCAAAGAAAAAAAGAGGCGCAATGAGGTAGCTGACTGTGTGAGTAAGATTAGCGACCCTAGTGGCCGTCACAAACACCGGGCCCATCTAGGAGTGGCACTGCAGTGTCACGCAGGATGGCCCTTCCAAACCCCCCCCCCCAAACAGCGCATGACGCAAAGAAAAAAAGAGGCGCAATGAGGTAGCTGACTGTGTGAGTAAGATAAGCGACCCTAGTGGCCGACACAAACACCGGGCCCATCTAGGAGTGGCACTGCAGTGTCACGCAGGATGGCCCTTCCAAAAAACCCTCCCCAAACAGCACATGACGCAAAGAAAAAAAGAGGCGCAATGAGGTAGCTGACTGTGTGAGTAAGATAAGCGACCCTAGTGGCCGACACAAACACCGGGCCCATCTAGGAGTGGCACTGCAGTGTCACGCAGGATGGCCCTTCCAAAAAACCCTCCCCAAACAGCACATGACGCAAAGAAAAAAAGAGGCGCAATGAGGTAGCTGACTGTGTGAGTAAGATAAGCGACCCTAGTGGCCGACACAAACACCGGGCCCATCTAGGAGTGGCACTGCAGTGTCACGCAGGATGGCCCTTCCAAAAAACCCTCCCCAAACAGCACATGACGCAAAGAAAAAAAGAGGCGCAATGAGGTAGCTGACTGTGTGAGTAAGATAAGCGACCCTAGTGGCCGACACAAACACCGGGCCCATCTAGGAGTGGCACTGCAGTGTCACGCAGGATGGCCCTTCCAAAAAACCCTCCCCAAACAGCACATGACGCAAAGAAAAAAAGAGGCGCAATGAGGTAGCTGACTGTGTGAGTAAGATAAGCGACCCTAGTGGCCGACACAAACACCGGGCTCATCTAGGAGTGGCACTGCAGTGTCACGCAGGATGGCCCTTCCAAAAAACCCTCCCCAAACAGCACATGACGCAAAGAAAAAAAGAGGCGCAATGAGGTAGCTGACTGTGTGAGTAAGATTAGCGACCCTAGTGGCCGTCACAAACACCGGGCCCATCTAGGAGTGGCACTGCAGTGTCACGCAGGATGTCCCTTCCAAAAAACCCTCCCCAAACAGCACATGACGCAAAGAAAAAAAGAGGCGCAATGAGGTAGCTGACTGTGTGAGTAAGATTAGCGACCCTAGTGGCCGTCACAAACACCGGGCCCATCTAGGAGTGGCACTGCAGTGTCACGCAGGATGGCCCTTCCAAAAAACCCTCCCCAAACAGCACATGACGCAAAGAAAAAAAGAGGCGCAATGAGGTAGCTGACTGTGTGAGTAAGATTAGCGACCCTAGTGGCCGTCACAAACACCGGGCCCATCTAGGAGTGGCACTGCAGTGTCACGCATGATGTCCCTTCCAAAAAACCCTCCCCAAACAGCACATGACGCAAAGAAAAAAAGAGGCGCAATGAGGTAGCTGACTGTGTGAGTAAGATTAGCGACCCTAGTGGCCGTCACAAACACCGGGCCCATCTAGGAGTGGCACTGCAGTGTCACGCAGGATGGCCCTTCCAAAAAACCCTCCCCAAACAGCACATGACGCAAAGAAAAAAAGAGGCGCAATGAGGTAGCTGTGTGAGTAAGATTAGCGACCCTAGTGGCCGACACAAACACCGGGCCCATCTAGGAGTGGCACTGCAGTGTCACGCAGGATGTCCCTTCCAAAAAACCCTCCCCAAACAGCACATGACGCAAAGAAAAATAAAAGAAAAAAGAGGTGCAAGATGGAATTGTCCTTGGGCCCTCCCACCCACCCTTATGTTGTATAAACAAAACAGGACATGCACACTTTAACCAACCCATCATTTCAGTGACAGGGTCTGCCACACGACTGTGACTGATATGACGGGTTGGTTTGGACCCCCCCCAAAAAAGAAGCAATTAATCTCTCCTTGCACAAACTGGCTCTACAGAGGCAAGATGTCCACCTCATCATCATCCTCCGATATATCACCGTGTACATCCCCCTCCTCACAGATTATCAATTCGTCCCCACTGGAATCCACCATCTCAGCTCCCTGTGTACTTTGTGGAGGCAATTGCTGCTGGTCAATGTCTCCGCGGAGGAATTGATTATAATTCATTTTAATGAACATCATCTTCTCCACATTTTCTGGATGTAACCTCGTACGCCGATTGCTGACAAGGTGAGCGGCGGCACTAAACACTCTTTCGGAGTACACACTTGTGGGAGGGCAACTTAGGTAGAATAAAGCCAGTTTGTGCAAGGGCCTCCAAATTGCCTCTTTTTCCTGCCAGTATAAGTATGGACTGTGTGACGTGCCTACTTGGATGCGGTCACTCATATAATCCTCCACCATTCTTTCAATGGTGAGAGAATCATATGCAGTGACAGTAGACGACATGTCCGTAATCGTTGTTAGGTCCTTCAGTCCGGACCAGATGTCAGCATCAGCAGTCGCTCCAGACTGCCCTGCATCACCGCCAGCGGGTGGGCTCGGAATTCTGAGCCTTTTCCTCGCACCCCCAGTTGCGGGAGAATGTGAAGGAGGAGATGTTGACAGGTCGCGTTCCGCTTGACTTGACAATTTTCTCACCAGCAGGTCTTTCAACCCCAGCAGACTTGTGTCTGCTGGAAAGAGAGATCCAAGGTAGGCTTTAAATCTAGGATCGAGCATGGTGGCCAAAATGTAGTGCTCTGATTTCAACAGATTGACCACCCGTGAATCCTTGTTAAGCGAATTAAGGGCTCCATCCACAAGTCCCACATGCCTAGCGGAATCGCTCCGTGTTAGCTCCTCCTTCAATGTCTCCAGCTTCTTCTGCAAAAGCCTGATGAGGGGGATGACCTGACTCAGGCTGGCAGTGTCTGAACTGACTTCACGTGTGGCAAGTTCAAAGGGCATCAGAACCTTGCACAACGTTGAAATCATTCTCCACTGCGCTTGAGACAGGTGCATTCCACCTCCTATATCGTGCTCAATTGTATAGGCTTGAATGGCCTTTTGCTGCTCCTCCAACCTCTGAAGCATATAGAGGGTTGAATTCCACCTCGTTACCACTTCTTGCTTCAGATGATGGCAGGGCAGGTTCAGTAGTTTTTGGTGGTGCTCCAGTCTTCTGTACGTGGTGCCTGTACGCCGAAAGTGTCCCGCAATTCTTCTGGCCACCGACAGCATCTCTTGCACGCCCCTGTAGTTTTTTAAATAATTCTGCACCACCAAATTCAAGGTATGTGCAAAACATGGGACGTGCTGGAATTTGCCCAGATTTAATGCACACACAAAATTGCTGGCGTTGTCCGATGCCACAAATCCACAGGAGAGTCCAATTGGGGTAAGCCATTCCGCGATGATCTTCCTCAGTTGCCGTAAGAGATTTTCAGCTGTGTGCGTATTCTGGAAACCGGTGATACAAAGCGTAGCCTGCCTAGGAAAGAGTTGGCGTTTGCGAGATGCTGCTACTGGTGCCACCGCTGCTGTTCTTGCGGCGGGAGTCCATACATCTACCCAGTGGGCTGTCACAGTCATATAGTCCTGACCCTGCCCTGATCCACTTGTCCACATGTCCGTGGTTAAGTGGACATTGGGTACAGCTGCATTTTTTAGGACACTGGTGACTCTTTTTCTGAGGTCTGTGTACATTTTCGGTATCGCCTGCCTAGAGAAATGGAACCTAGATGGTATTTGGTACCGGGGACACAGTACCTCCAACAAGTCTCTAGTTGGCTCTGCAGTAATGATGGATACCGGAACCACGTTTCTCACCACCCAGGATGCCAAAGCCTCAGTTATCCGCTTTGCAGTAGGATGACTGCTGTGATATTTCATCTTCCTCGCAAAGGACTGTTGGACAGTCAATTGCTTGGTGGAAGTAGTAAAAGTGGTCTTACGACTTCCCCTCTGGGATGACCATCGACTCCCAGCAGCAACAACAGCAGCGCCAGCAGCAGTAGGCGTTACACGCAAGGATGCATCGGAGGAATCCCAGGCAGGAGAGGAATCATCAGAATTGCCAGTGACATGGCCTGCAGGACTATTGGCATTCCTGGGGAAGGAGGAAATTGACACTGAGGGAGTTGGTGGGGTGGTTTGCGTGAGCTTGGTTACAAGAGGAAGGGATTTACTGGTCAGTGGACTGCTTCCGCTGTCGCCCAAAGTTTTTGAACTTGTCACTGACTTATTATGAATGCGCTGCAGGTGACGTATAAGGGAGGATGTTCCGAGGTGGTTAACGTCCTTACCCCTACTTATTACAGCTTGACAAAGGGAACACACGGCTTGACACCTGTTGTCCGCATTTCTGTTGAAATAGTTCCACACCGAAGAGCTGATTTTTTTGGTATTTTCACCAGGCATGTCAACGGCCATATTCCTCCCACGGACAACAGGTGTCTCCCAGGGTGCCTGACTTAAACAAACCACCTCACCATCAGAATCCTCCTGGTCAATTTCCTCCCCAGCGCCAGCAACACCCATATCCTCCTCATCCTGGTGTACTTCAACGCTGACATCTTCAATCTGACTATCAGGAACTGGACTGCGGGTGCTCCTTCCAGCACTTGCAGGGGGCGTGCAAATGGTGGAAGGCGCATGCTCTTCACGTCCAGTGTTGGGAAGGTCAGGCATCGCAACCGACACAATTGGACTCTCCTTGTGGATTTGGGATTTCGAAGAACGCACAGTTCTTTGCGGTGCTACTGCTTTTGCCAGCTTGAGTCTTTTCATTTTTCTAGCGAGAGGCTGAGTGCCTCCATCCTCATGTGAAGCTGAACCACTAGCCATGAACATAGGCCAGGGCCTCAGCCATTCCTTGCCACTCCGTGTGGTAAATGGCATATTGGCAAGTTTACGCTTCTCCTCCGACAATTTTATTTTAGGTTTTGGAGTCCTTTTTTTACTGATATTTGGTGTTTTGGATTTTACATGCTCTGTACTATGACATTGGGCATCGGCCTTGGCAGACGACGTTGCTGGCATTTCATCGTCTCGGCCATGACTAGTGGCAGCAGCTTCAGCACGAGGTGGAAGTGGATCTTGATCTTTCCCTAATTTTGGAAGCTCAACATTTTTGTTCTCCATATTTTAATAGGCACAACTAAAAGGCACCTCAGGTAAACAATGGAGATGGATGGATACTAGTATACAATTATGGATGGACTGCCGAGTGCCGACACAGAGGTAGCTACAGCCGTGGACTACCGTACTGTGTCTGCTGCTAATATAGACTGGTTGATAATGAGATGTAGTATGTATGTATAAAGAAGAAAGAAAAAAAAACCACGGGTAGGTGGTATACAATTATGGACGGACTGCCGAGTGCCGACACAGAGGTAGCTACAGCCGTGGACTACCGTAATGTGTCTGCTGCTAATATAGACTGGATGATAAAGAGATGTAGTATGTATGTATAAAGAAGAAAGAAAAAAAAACCACGGGTAGGAGGTATACAATTATGGACGGACTGCCGAGTGCCGACACAGAGGTAGCTACAGCCGTGGACTACCGTACTGTACTGTGTCTGCTGCTAATATAGACTGGATGATAATGAGATGTAGTATGTATAAAGAAGAAAGAAAAAAAAAACACGGGTAGGTGGTATACAATTATGGATGGACTGCCGAGTGCCGACACAGAGGTAGCTACAGCCGTGGACTACCGTACTGTGTCTGCTGCTAATATAGACTGGTTGATAAAGAGATGTAGTATGTATGTATAAAGAAGAAAGAAAAAAAAAACCACGGATAGGTGGTATACAATTATGGATGGACTGCCGAGTGCCGACACAGAGGTAGCTACAGCCGTGGACTACCGTACTGTGTCTGCTGCTAATATAGACTGGTTGATAAAGAGATGTAGTATGTATGTATAAAGAAGAAAGAAAAAAAACCCACGGGTAGGTGGTATACAATTATGGACGGACTGCCGAGTGCCGACACAGAGGTAGCTACAGCCGTGGACTACCGTACTGTGTCTGCTGCTAATATAGACTGGTTGATAAAGAGATGTAGTATGTATGTATAAAGAAGAAAGAAAAAAAAAACACGGGTAGGTGGTATACAATTATGGACGGACTGCCGAGTGCCGACACAGAGGTAGCTACAACCGTGGACTACCGTACTGTACTGTGTCTGCTGCTAATATAGACTGGATGATAATGAGATGTAGTATGTATAAAGAAGAAAGAAAAAAAAACCACGGGTAGGTGGTATACAATTATGGATGGACTGCCGAGTGCCGACACAGAGGTAGCTACAGCCGTGGACTACCATACTGTGTCTGCTGCTAATATAGACTGGTTGATAAAGAGATGTAGTATGTATGTATAAAGAAGAAAGAAAAAAAAACCACGGATAGGTGGTATACAATTATGGATGGACTGCCGAGTGCCGACACAGAGGTAGCTACAGCCGTGGACTACCGTACTGTGTCTGCTGCTAATATAGACTGGTTGATAAAGAGATGTAGTATGTATGTATAAAGAAGAAAGAAAAAAAAACCACGGGTAGGTGGTATACAATTATGGACGGACTGCCGAGTGCCGACACAGAGGTAGCTACAGCCGTGGACTACCGTACTGTGTCTGCTGCTAATATAGACTGGATGATAAAGAGATGTAGTATGTATGTATAAAGAAGAAAGAAAAAAAAACCACGGGTAGGTGGTATACAATTATGGACGGACTGCCGAGTGCCGACACAGAGGTAGCTACAGCTGTGGACTACCGTACTGTACTGTGTCTGCTGCTAATATAGACTGGATGATAATGAGATGTAGTATGTATAAAGAAGGAAGAAAAAAAAAAACACGGGTAGGTGGTATACAATTATGGATGGACTGCCGAGTGCCAACACAGAGGTAGCTACAGCCGTGGACTACCATACTGTGTCTGCTGCTAATATAGACTGGTTGATAAAGAGATGTAGTATGTATGTATAAAGAAGAAAGAAAAAAAACCCACGGATAGGTGGTATACAATTATGGATGGACTGCCGAGTGCCGACACAGAGGTAGCTACAGCCGTGGACTACTGTACTGTGTCTGCTGCTAATATAGACTGGTTGGTAAAGAGATGTAGTATGTATGTATAAAGAAGAAAGAAAAAAAAACACGGATAGGTGGTATACAATTATGGATGGACTGCCGAGTGCCGACACAGAGGTAGCTACAGCCGTGGACTACCGTACTGAGTCTGCTGCTAATATAGACTGGTTGATAAAGAGATGTAGTATGTATGTATAAAGAAGAAAGAAAAAAAAACCACGGGTAGGTGGTATACAATTATGGACGGACTGCCGAGTGCCGACACAGAGGTAGCTACAGCCGTGGACTACCGTACTGTGTCTGCTGCTAATATAGACTGGATGATAAAGAGATGTAGTATGTATGTATAAAGAAGAAAGAAAAAAAAACCACGGGTAGGTGGTATACAATTATGGACGGACTGCCGAGTGCCGACACAGAGGTAGCTACAGCCGTGGACTACCGTACTGTGTCTGCTGCTAATATAGACTGGATGATAAAGAGATGTAGTATGTATGTATAAAGAAGAAAGAAAAAAAAACCACGGGTAGGTGGTATACAATTATGGACGGACTGCCGAGTGCCGACACAGAGGTAGCTACAGCTGTGGACTACCGTACTGTACTGTGTCTGCTGCTAATATAGACTGGATGATAATGAGATGTAGTATGTATAAAGAAGGAAGAAAAAAAAAAAACACGGGTAGGTGGTATACAATTATGGATGGACTGCCGAGTGCCAACACAGAGGTAGCTACAGCCGTGGACTACCATACTGTGTCTGCTGCTAATATAGACTGGTTGATAAAGAGATGTAGTATGTATGTATAAAGAAGAAAGAAAAAAAAACCACGGATAGGTGGTATACAATTATGGATGGACTGCCGAGTGCCGACACAGAGGTAGCTACAGCCGTGGACTACCGTACTGTGTCTGCTGCTAATATAGACTGGTTGGTAAAGAGATGTAGTATGTATGTATAAAGAAGAAAGAAAAAAAAAACACGGATAGGTGGTATACAATTATGGATGGACTGCCGAGTGCCGACACAGAGGTAGCTACAGCCGTGGACTACCGTACTGAGTCTGCTGCTAATATAGACTGGTTGATAAAGAGATGTAGTATGTATGTATAAAGAAGAAAGAAAAAAAAACCACGGGTAGGTGGTATACAATTATGGACGGACTGCCGAGTGCCGACACAGAGGTAGCTACAGCCGTGGACTACCGTACTGTGTCTGCTGCTAATATAGACTGGATGATAAAGTGATGTAGTATGTATGTATAAAGAAGAAAGAAAAAAAAACCACGGGTAGGTGGTATACAATTATGGACGGACTGCCGAGTGCCGACACAGAGGTAGCTACAGCTGTGGACTACCGTACTGTACTGTGTCTGCTGCTAATATAGACTGGATGATAATGAGATGTAGTATGTATAAAGAAGAAAGAAAAAAAAACCACGGGTAGGTGGTATACAATTATGGATGGACTGCCGAGTGCCGACACAGAGGTAGCTACAGCCGTGGACTACCGTACTGTGTCTGCTGCTAATATAGACTGGTTGATAAAGAGATGTAGTATGTATGTATAAAGAAGAAAGAAAAAAAAACCACGGATAGGTGGTATACAATTATGGACGGACTGCCGAGTGCCGACACAGAGGTAGCTACAGCCGTGGACTACCGTACTGTGTCTGCTGCTAATATAGACTGGATGATAAAGAGATGTAGTATGTATGTATAAAGAAGAAAGAAAAAAAAACCACGGGTAGGTGGTATACAATTATGGATGGACTGCCGAGTGCCGACACAGAGGTAGCTACAGCCGTGGACTACCGTACTGTACTGTGTCTGCTGCTAATATAGACTGGTTGATAATGAGATGTAGTATGTATGTATAAAGAAGAAAGAAAAAAAAACCACGGGTAGGTGGTATACAATTATGGACGGACTGCCGAGTGCCGACACAGAGGTAGCTACAGCCGTGGACTACCGTACTGTACTGTGTCTGCTGCTAATATAGACTGGTTGATAATGAGATGTAGTATGTATGTATAAAGAAGAAAGAAAAAAAAAACCACGGGTAGGTGGTATACAATTATGGACGGACTGCCGAGTGCCGACACAGAGGTAGCTACAGCCGTGGACTACCGTACTGTACTGTGTCTGCTGCTAATATAGACTGGATGATAATGAGATGTAGTATGTATAAAGAAGCAGGAAAAAAAAACCACGGGTAGGTGGTATACAATTATGGATGGACTGCCGAGTGCCGACACAGAGGTAGCTACAGCCGTGAACTACCGTACTGTGTCTGCTGCGACTGGATGATAAATAATTATATAAAAAAAATATATATATCACTACTGCAGCCGGACAGGTATATATTATATAATGACGGACCTGCTGGACACTGTCTGTCAGCAGAATGAGTTTTTTATAGAATAAAAAAAAAAACACCACACAAGTCACACGACGAGTGTTGTTTAACTTTTTCAGGCAATCACAATATAGTATACTACTAACTATACTGGTGGTCAGTGTGGTCAGGTCACTGGTCAGTCGCACTGGCAGTGGCACTCCTGCAGCAAAAGTGTGCACTGTTTAATTTTAATAATATGTACTCCTGGCTCCTGCTATAACCTATAACTGGCACTGCTCCCCAGTCTCCCCCACAATTATAAATATAAGCTGTGTGAGCACAGTCAGATATATACATAGATGATGCAGCACACTGGGCTGAGCACACAGATATTGGTATGTGACTGAGTCACTGTGTATCGTTTTTTTCAGGCAGAGAACGGATTATATTAAATAAAACTGCACTGTCTGGTGGTCACTGTGGTCAGTCACTAGTAAACTCTGCACTCTCTACAGTACTCCTAAGCTCCAGTAAATCAAGTGTCTCTGTCTCAAATCAATCTCACTCTCTCTCTTCTAATCTAAATGGAGAGGACGCCAGCCACGTCCTCTCCCTATCAATCTCAATGCACGTGTGAAAATGGCGGCGACGCGCGGCTCCTTATATAGAATCCGAGTCTCGCGATAGAATCTGAGCCTCGCGAGAATCCGACAGCGTCATGATGACGTTCGGGCGCGCTCGGGTTAACCGAGCAAGGCGGGAAGATCCGAGTCGCTCGGACCCGTGAGAAAAAACATGAAGTTCGGGCGGGTTCGGATTCAGAGGAACCGAACCCGCTCATCTCTAATTTCCGATGATCAAATACATAAGTAATCTATCCTTCAAATGTATAGAGTTATACCTTTTATAAGTATTGTTAGGAAGTTGTCACTGTACCAATAACTGCAAAAATAAGTACATACACCTGAAATGGGGAAGCCTGTATAGCATTAAACTCAGGGACGTGCGGTGAGCTAAATAGCTCAGGAGGCACTGGCTAACCCCAGAGCTAGATTTACATGCAATGTATGAGCCAAAGGGTACATCTGGGCATTATGCACAGGTGCACCACACATCACTGATTAAACTTCAAGCAAAAGTGACTTTGAGGAATCAGTCCAGTACTTTCTCTAATATTAGAAAATTATTTTGACAGGTACCTGTATGTGATGTGATTGAAAACTATAAAGTGATATATTTGTACAATGTTTCCCATTTCACTTTCATAGTATATACTTGCACTGCTTGCTTCCTTTTAGTTCCATGTCTGTTTTTGGTCTCTTGTATGTGGATTACTTAGAGCAATGAGCAACTGTTTAATGCCAAATGCCTGACATGTTTCAGTGAGATATAGAGCCTGACATTCTTTAGCCCTAGGAATTAGATATCATTGCTCAATAGCAGTCAGTAGATTAGAGATTCTATTTTGTGTGGAAGCTACAGTACCACTTCTTTGACTTGCTGTTTCCTCTATGTATTGAGGTGTACTTGCTTACTGCTACTCTAGAGTGCTTGCATTGCTAACCACATCAGCTATCAAATACTATAGGCAAAAGTGGGGAGGGGGTGGGGGTGTTCTGGTTGCCTGGAAACCCCCCCTCTCTGCAAGTGGCTCAAATGATGACAACAACAGCAATAGTATATAGGGGATCATTCCGAGTTGATTGTACGTAGCAACCTTTTGCAGCCCATGCGATCAACTAGATGCCGCCTATGGGGGAGCGTATTTTAGCATAGCAGGGCTACGATCGCTTGTGCAGCTCTGCTATACTAAAAAAGTTTTGTGCAGAACAAGACCAGCCTTGCACCTACTTACCCTGTGGGACGGATCCAGCGATGAAGGTCCCGGCTGTGACGTCAGACATCCGCCCTCCAAATGCCTGGACATGCCTGCATTCGCCTTACCACGCCCGGGAAACGGTCAGTAGACGCCCTGATCCTCCTTCCTGCTGTCAATCTTCTTGCGATCGGGCATGCGATTGCTTCCTTCTGTCCTGGCGTCGTTGCCTGGCAACTGCCGTCGCTGGGCAACGACGTGCGTACGCAATGCGGGCGCCGCGCAGCCCCAGTTCCGACCCATTCACACCGCAGTGAAGAACCACTGCGTGCGAGCGGTTCGGAATGACCTCCGTAATACAATTACTAGAGCTGCTGTCACATCATGCAGGTTAAGAGACAGAGCAGAGCTGCTGCACACGCCTAGTAGTAGCAGCTTCTTCTACCAAGTTTGCTGTGTGTGTGGTACTGAGTCCTCATTCAGTGCACTGGACCAGAGAATAGCTACTACGAAGAAAAGACAAGAGCCTTACCATGTGTTGGGAGAATGTGTGCTTAGAAAGTGCAGTACTGGTTCTATTATGTTTATGTATGTATGTATGTATGTATGTATGTATGTATTTATTATAGTATGTTTAAAGTTGTGTACACACAGTGAGATCCTTGCTATAATGCCCGATTATGGCCCTCATTCCGAGTCGTTCGCTCGTTATTTTTCATCGCATCGCAGTGAAATTTCGCTTAGTGCGCATGCGCAATATTCGCACTGCGACTGCGCCAAGTAACTTTGCTATGAAGATAGTATTTTTACTCACGGCTTTTTCTTCGCTCCGGTGATCGTAGTGTGATTGACAGGAAATGGGTGTTACTGGGCGGAAACACGGCGTTTTATGGGCGTGTGGATGAAAACGCTACCGTTTCTGGAAAAAACGCAGGAGTGGCTGGAGAAACAGGGGAGTGTCTGGGCGAACGCTGGGTGTGTTTGTGACGTCAAACCAGGAACGACAAGCCCTGAACTGATCGCAGATGCCGAGTAAGTCTGAAGCTACTCTGAAACTGCTAAGTAGTTTGTAATTGCAATATTGCGAATACATCGTTCGCAATTTTAAGATGCTAAGATACACTCCCAGTAGGCGGCGGCTTAGCGTGTGCAACTCTGCTAAATTCGCCTTGCGACCGATCAACTCGGAATGAGGGCCTATGACTATGCAATTTCCCTTGAACTCCCCCAGCGCCCAGATAGCACAGATAGTACATATTTTGATCTGTATTTTCGATTTTGTCTATGTACGATTTTGACGTATTTTCGATTTTGTCTATGTACGATTTTGACTAGGTGCCAATTTTTACTATATTTTGTACTAGATACTAGTACACTAGATAGTCAAGATTGACAGTTTACCTAGCCTTGTGATACTGACCCCACGGGAGTGCGCATCGGGATCGAATCGGTATCACAAGCAGCCTAACACCTTGAGATTTGCACTAACTTTCCTAAGATTTTGACTATAGTCAAAATCTTACAGTATCTCACTATGCATACACACCTTAACCTTTTCCTGACCACTTATCTTATTTATATTATTTAAATATGTTTGATACAGTCAATTACTATACTGTTAAATAATAATACTGTATTCCATGTTCTGCAGAGTGGGAGATTGTGAGTTACATTTGGAAACTCCCCTGTAGAAATCCTGCATTTGATACCTCCCAACTGTCCTGATTTTGCGGGACAGTCCCGTTTTTATGGGCTGTCCCTTCCGCGGGCTGCAGTGTCCCGCAGTGGTGGTGGTGGTGGGGGGGGGGGGGGCAGTTGGGAGGCTCCTGCACTTGCTGTTCTGCTCAGTTCAGGGCAGAGCAGCGGTGAATAGACGCTGTGCGCTTGCGCACAGCATCTATTTCTGGGAGGCAGAGCGCTGGCCATAACTCCACTGTGACGAAAATTGGGTGCGTGGCTCGCGGGAGCGTCATCCCCGTGAGGCCATGCCCCCTTTTAAATAGACCACGCCCCTTTCTGGCTTTGCCGCACAGAATGTCCCTCCTTGCCTCAGTTGAATGTTGGGATGTATGCATTTGTCACTGAATGTTGTCTTATGGACTCAATGGGGGGGTATTCAATTGTTTGAAAACTCCGTTGGGTGTCTGTTTTTTCTATTTAATAGACAGGAAAAAACAGACCCAACCGACTTTTCAAACAATTGAATTCCCTCCAATGAATTTGAAGTTTTCAGTTGCTATTTTAAAAGTGTTTGCAATATTGCTAGTGTTGAACCTACTTTGCACTATATGAAGTGTAGGTCCACTGCGGGGTCCAATACAAGAGCAGATTGCTTTTTGATCAGCTGATATTGCTGGGCCAAGCTACTGGGTAGATCCGTCCCGTCCCCCCCCCCCCCCAAGCCCACCCCCCATCCCCCGGTCCCCCCTCTGCATTGCTGAAGCTCGCTGTGTAAGGTGATTCCTAATCATGCCAGGTAGCAGTAGTTTCTTGTGGATTCTCCCTATGTTTTGCGCTTTCAAGATTTTACTGCACTGAAGATTTACTCAATTTACACAGATTGCCTTCAATTTCACAGAATACTGTACATTTTGACTTGAGTTGAGTTTGAAGTTCAAAATGTTTCACATGGAAGGAGCACTTTAAATGCTCTATTATTAAGAGAATCCTAATTTTTCCGGGAAAAACAGGTGTCTTAGCTAGAGACAGGGCTTCTTGCTATCTATTCAAGCCCGCCAGCTATAGCTGTCTCCGAGTGACACTGTCAAGGACTCCGTCACGGAAAGCATGGAGAAGAATATTCAGCAAGGACAGCTCAGGTTGGTGGTAGCTGGAGACAGAAATTTTAATAAAAAAAAACATTTTTTATAATTAAGAGAAATATATTAAACATTTTTTTTCTCTTTTACTTATATTTCTGTTTTGGTTTTCAATGAAGATGATGATGATGATGATGATGATGATGATGATTATCATGTTGTTGTTTTTTTGTTTGCTAAGACTTCCCTTACAAAATTACAGCAAAACAAGATTTTCGTTCTCTCCGGTAACCTGCGATAAAATATATACTTGTGTTTGCAACACACATTAACTACGCCCATGCATCTGTAACCGCTATTATAGGTTGTTTCAACTGTTCATTGCCAATTAAACATTTTGTTCTGCCCGGCAATGTTTAGGAAATGTTTAACAATAGCCTAATTAGTGTCTACATCATCAGAGGTTCTCAAACGCTGTCCTCAAGGCACCCCAACGGTCCAGGTTTTAGGTATATCCATGGCTCAGCACAGATGGTTGAATCAAGTTGACTGTGGGGCTAATTAAGGGGTCTATTTACTAAGCCTTTGATGGAGATAAAGTGGATGGGGATAAAGTACCAGCCAACCAGCTCCTAACTGTCATTTTTCAAACCCAGTCTCTGACATGGTATTTAGAAGCTGATTGGCTGGTACTTTATCTCCGTTCAAGGCTTAGCAAATAGACCCCTAAGTCACCTGTGGCCAAGTATGGATAAACTTAAAACCTGCTGCTGGGGTGCCTTTAGGACCGCATTTGAGAACCTCTGGTCTACGTTTATGAAGGCTCGTTTCTGTGCTTTACAGAGAGAGACCTACAGTACAGTGGTGGTCATTCCGAGTTGATAGCTAGCTGAAAATGTTCGCTGTGCAACGATGATGCAAAAAAAGGCACTTCTGCGCATGCATATGCGGCGCAATGCGCACTCGCGACGTACTTTTACAACGGCTGATGTAGTTCACACAAGGTCTAGCGAAGCTTTTCAGTCGCACTGCTGGCCGCAGAGTGATTGACAGGAAGGGGGCGTTTCTGGGTGTCAACTGACCGTTTTCAGGGAGTGTTCGGAAAAACGCAGATGTGCCAGGACAAACGCAGGGCGTGTTCGTGATGTCAAAACAGGAACTGAACAGTCTGAAGTGATCGCAAGCGCTGAGTAGGTCTGGAGCTACTCTGAAACTGCTCAAAATTATTTTGTAGCCGCTTTCGTTCGCACTTCTGCTAAGCTAAAATACACTCCCAGTGGGAGGCGGCATAGCGTTTGCATGGCTGCTAAAAACAGCCAGCGAGCGATCAACTCGGAATGACCCCCAGTATCACATGATGCTTACTGCACATATGTACAGGGAGAACTTCCACCAAATAAAATATGTAACGTTCAATATTTTAATAAATATGTTTTTTTAAATAATGCTTTTTATTAAATTATAAGAGGTCAATTCAGCTATGAGTGATGCAAAATCATTTGTTTTGGTGAGATCGCAAATTGATTGACAAGAAGTGACTGTGGGATGCAACACAGCATTTGTGGGGAGTGATCGCACTGGTGAGCGTCTTTTACCATTTCAGTGCGGCTCTTCACATGCGATTTTTAGCAGTAGCAGTTTTGAGACAATCGCAATTTCAGTCTCAGTAGCGATCCATGCGGCACAGTGCCATCATCACCCATGCATCTCTCCTAATTGAATTTACCCCTAAGGGATAAATATAATAGCCTGTGAGTTGCAGGCAGCCATGTGGTTTGATGATTTACCCTCTAGATTTAAAGTGGTTTTGCCTTTTAAACCTATAAATAAATATATCACTTTCTATAAACTAAGGACTGAAGTTGGAACCCACCTTAGATGATGCCTTTGTTCTGCACAATAAAATCCTAAAGAGTAGATGTTTGGTCCATTTGGCGACACACAGAGATAGTGAGCACTGGACAGTTAGGTTGTTTGGTAGTTGGGCTGAGCAAGCACATGACTGGCAGCCTGATGACCCCACACATGCACATATATGATCTGTGGTTACAAAAACTTTTGAATCTGCAAGGTCAAATCTGATCATCACTACCCATCTGAATTGGCCATGGCTCTACAGCAGTGGTTCTCAAACTCGGTCCTCAGGACCCCACACGGTTCACGTTTTCCATATCACCCGGCAGGTGCACTGTGTATCACCAACTGTCACATTTTAAAAATCTACAGGTGATCTGCAAAACATAAACCCTGTGGGGTCCTGAGGACCGAGTTTGAGAACCTATGCCCTACAGTATATCCAAAAGCCTGCACCCTTTCTGAATTCTGCTCTAGGACTTTTATTTTCACCCTGCTGTATTATTTCCCTCTATTTCTAGGAACTTGTATGGGGGTTTTGCAAACCCGATTCCTCTAGAAAATTCAGTCCAGTGCTTAAAAGACTGGGGCTGTGTCACACTGTTATAGGTGACCCACGCTTCGGATTTTCCTGTTATAATGTAACCAGTACGGCCTGTCATAGCCTGTTGTTGGGGTGCCCAATGCTGTTGGTGCTTGGATCACTTTGATGTGAGAGGGGTATGTGGGCACCAATTCTTATTTATAACTCTAAGTAACCAAAACAAAACAATATAGCAGCGCTAATGTAAGAATTAAAAAATAGAAGGATTGAGTACCAATTGGTATAATTTAATAAACCATAAAACACGCTCCTCTAACATAAGCATATATACACATAAAATCAAATAGTACTAAAAGAGGAGGGGGTCACAATGTGTGTGCCTTCTCTGTGTGATCCGTTCCTGTTTAGTATAGACCGGGTGATCAGCAGATGTAAAATTTGTCATGGACCGACAGCACAGTCCTACAGAGTTATTTACCACTTTAAGCCAATGGAGGTAAAAGTCCCTTGAAGTTGACTCTTTGCAAAAGTCCGTAATTGTGGGTCCTCACTGAATCGCGGTATCCTCTGCAGATAAAGGGGATCAGTGGTAGCTCAGTTCTTAATAATCACCACAGTGGTTTTTGCTGACAGCCAGATCCGGTCCTGGTTCGGAGCACACTCGGGCAGTAGTAATTCAGAAGAATAGTGACCCCAAGAGCCTCCTTACTGACGCGTTTCGCTGCAGGTCCTGCAGCTTTATCAAAGGCCCCTTAAGTAAACCTGTAATTGCCCCATATTTGTTTTTTATGCCTGCATTTGCATCCAACTATAAATGACCCTTCAGTCATATGAGCTCGGCCTGCAAATGTGCCTTCACAGCATAATCCATGGCATCTTTAATGCTTTATCCAGTTAGGGACTGCTTTACTAAGTGAGGAGCACAATAAGCTAGTTTCAGTTGCTTTTTAGGCCTACACTTTTCTCATTCACCTGACCACACTCCAGGAAAATAGCCCAAAATCCTATAGATCGCCAGTGTGATTACATGATTTGCAGCAAGGACGGGGCAATGCGTATGCAAATTGTGTATTTGTACCTCCCCTCACCGGCCCCATAGACCTACCCTCTGGCTTCTCCCATAGGGCAATAGTAAAAGATAGGCAAGCATGCATCCTCAAGCCTAGTCTTCCAATGGGCCCCCATGCATACACTCTCTCTGCTCAGTTCCTCCCTATGTTCCTATCTATCCCTGCTACCCTCCTCTCTATGGCCACTGCATCAGTTCTCTGTCAGGCTAATAACCAGTTTTACTCCATTTTTGTGTAGTCAATTTTGTGTTAACAGGGATGAGGTCACATAGTCAAAAATAATCATGTCGACATTAATTATGTCGAAACCACAATATCAACACAGGAATGTCGGCATGGGTCTCCATGTCAACTTGCACTCTGTTGACATTTGGAATGTCACCATGTAAAATGCCTCAGAATGCCGACCACTAGGGTTAAGCTGCGGGTGTTAAATTAGATTTAGGAACTAGAGGGAGAGTTAGTCGTGACGACCTGATGCATGTCAACATGAGAACTGTCGACCTAACATACCACACACAATTTAATAAGAGTAATGCCTGTTGATGATACACAGGTTAATATTGAGTTTTTTTACAACTTTTGGTCTCCCTTGTGGAGCTGAAGATCAGCCTTAAAGGGATCAGTACAAGATCCTGGGGGTTGGGTTCCCGGCGGTCAGGAGACCGACGCCGGGAGCCCAACAGTCGGGATCCCAGTGGTGAGTGCAGCAGTTGCGCTCGCCACTCTTTGGGCCCGGGTATCTATTCCCCTCCGGGTGGTGGCGTGGACAACCAGCCAAGAGGGGTAACCAGCCGGCGGTCAGGACCCCGACTGCCGGTATTTCAGCTGGTGTCGGGATTCCGGTGTCGGTATCCTAACCACCGGGATCCCGACAGGTGGTCAATTGACTGCCTCCCGCCTAAAACACTTCCTGTACTGAATAGCTGATAAACAGCAGTGTCTATGTATGCACAATATTTGGCTGGTATTAATAACTCCCAAAGTATTGTCGGGATATGGGGTACTGTGCATGGCATTAAGGGGCATGTATGCATCACTGAGGGGGTGTGGCTATGCTTCTGGGTGCATTCCTTTGCCCTCTCCTGCCTTTCGCAGTCACCTGTATGCACCACTGCTAGAAGCCGCTGAATTACAGAGCTGCTGTAAGGCGAGGAAATACGTCTCACTCTGACCACTCGGTGGGACCACATTGGCAAGATCTGCTGCATTACCTCGCACGCTTCGGACGGGACATACCTCCGGACAAGGCTCACAATACAGGTTTACAGCACCAGAGCCGGGAGAGAATGGAAATCCAATACCCACAGTGAGGATGTTTTAAATCAGCTGTTTTAAATCAGCATGGCCATTCTTTATTGCAATTGCACATTTTAAAGTTTGCATAAGAACTATCTCTATCTGCATGCACAAATTACATCCGCCTATGGTAGAAGCTGACATAGGAACTGTCTTAAATTAATCTGCATACTAAAATTTTATGTTTGGCAAATTAACCACTAACTTTCTTTCTGCGTGGCAGACTACAAAATAAACCAGCAGACTAAGTATTAACTTGGTGAGAAAGGATCTTTAGCAGAAGACCTTCCAAGTACAGACTATCTACATTAAAGGATTGGATATAATTAGGTTGGAAATATATGCATGCCGCAAGTCAGCGTAGCTAGGAAATATTTTGCTTTATTAAAAGTATACTAACAGCATGCTTGTTTCCTATGGACAACAGTTTCTTCGTGCATTGAGCTAGAGAATAATTGTATATTGTTCACTATTGGTTTTAGTTTTTTCCTGTTAATTGTCCCTAGACACAACAGTGTTGGTGGCCCCCTATATAGCCCCCCCTTCCCTCCTACCCCGCCCCCATCATGCCGGGGCCAGACGCAATACCTCCAGACCGCCAAATTAGCCCCATACTCATCCCCACCATCTCCTGCACCACAATTTACTACCCATTGCTCCCTCTTCTCCCCCCCCCCCCAAAAAAAAGAAGAAGTTGTAAGTACAAAAAAAGGATATCACCTGGTCTCATCTGGCCAGCGGCACATCAGGGCTGTCATGCAGGGGAGTGTGCTGTGCCGCCATCCAGAAAGTGGCACCCCTAGGCATGAAATCCACCACTGACAGTATACAGTGAGCCTAATTCAGACCTGCTCACAGCAGCAAATTTGACCTCTAATGGGCAAAACCATGTGCACTGCGGGGGGGGGGGGGGGGGGGGGGCGGGGGGGGCAGATATAACAGTGCAGGGAGAGTTAGATTTGGGTGGGTCATTTTGTTTCTGTGCAGGGTAAATAGTACTGCCTGCTTTATTTTTATACTGCAATTTAGATTTCAGTTTGAACAGACCCCATCCAAATCTAACCCTCTCCGCACATGTTATATCTGCCCCCCCCCCCCCCCCCCCCCCCCCCTCTTCCATGCAGGGCACATGGTTTTGCCCATTAGCGAAAAACTTGCTGCTGCGATCAGGTTTGTATTAGGCCTGGTATGCAGCAGGTTGACACCATGAAAAAACAGTAGTACATGTGCCTGTTTTTTTTAGAGAGCGGCTCCAGGCCCAGGTACTGATGAAGGAGGCATGGCCTGATCGGGGACGTGGTCAAGTAACCTACAAAAATATATATCAGTGCCTTATTCTTGTTCCCAGTGATATTCGGGAAGATGGAGCATTTTCCACTAGAAAGGAGGAGGAAGGACCCACATCAGGGAAAAGGAGGCAAGGAGGTGGTACCGGGCCCCTGCTGGGTCTCTCCTATAAGCTCAGGACCGGGTAATTAGTACCTGCACCCACCCCCTCTCTCCGCCAGTGCCTGATTTAGGTCCAGAGATGTGGCTTGACCATGGCCATATTAACAATGGAGTGGATGGAGCTACCGCTCCAGGCCTCCACATCAAAATAGGCCCATCATCATGACTACATGATAGTGACCAGCTACCAACTGGTCATAAATCATGAGTGTATTTTTGTTTCCCTCACAAAATGATGCAATTTTTATACTTTTACATATTTTTTTACATTGTTGCTCATAATAAATTATGTGTACACACCATCACAGCACTGATCACACCCACACAGCACTGATCACACTCACACAGCACTGATCACACACACACACACACACACACACACACACACACACACACACACACACACACACACACACACACACAGCACTGATCACACTCACACAGCACTGATCGCACTCACACACAGCACTGATCGCACTCACACAGCACTGATCGCACTCACACAGCACTGATCGCACTCACACAGCACTGATCGCACCCACACAGCACTGATCGCACCTACGTAGCACCGATCACACCCACACAGCACTGATCACACTCACAGCACTGATCACACTCACACATCACTGATCACACCCAGACAGCACTGATCACACCCACACAGCACTGATCACACTCACACAGCACTGATCGCACCCACACAGCACTGATCACACCCACACAGCACTGATCACACTCACACAGCACTGAGCGCACCCACACAGCACTGATCACACCCACACAGCACTGATCACACCCACACAGCACTGATCACACTCACACAGCACTGATCACACTCACACATCACTGATCACACCCAGACAGCACTGAGCACACTCACACAGCACTGATCACACACACACAGCACTGATCACACTCACACATCACTGATCACACCCACACAGCACTGATCACACCCACACTGCACTGATCACCCACACTGCACTGATCACACTCACAGCACTGATCACACCCAGACAGCACTGATCACACCCAGACAGCACTGATCACACTCACACATCACTGATCACACCCACACAGCACTGATCACACTCACACAGCTCCTTCACTTTTCACAATAGGCCCTTTCACATTTTCAGCTCCAGGCCCACATGGCCCTTAATCCGGCCCTGGGCTTCACACAGTGTTTGTAGATGCTAACATTTAAGTAACCGATTAGTATACAATAAAGTAATGAATTATCTTATACATAAGTGTTAGTAATAAATACTAATTTGTCAAATACAAATAAAGACTCAATTCAAAATAAAATACTAGTCAAATTAAATACAAATATCTGTTGTTTTCCCCTTTAAAAAAAACCTAGTGGGGATCTACTACCAAGTGATGTAATGGTTAGCATTACTGCCTCACAGCACTGAGGCCATGGGCTCCATTCCCTTTACAGTTCTAACTGTGTGGAGTTTGTATATTCTCTCCGTGCTTGAGTGGATTTCCTCCGAGTGCTCCGGTTCCACACTCCAAACATGTACTGGTGGGATAAATAGCTCCAGAAAAAAAAAAAGAACCCCAATGTGTATGTGTGTTTTACATGTAGTAGGGAATATAGATTGTACGCTACACTAGGGCAGGGAGCAAATGGCCAAATATTTTCTGTACACCGCTGATGAATATGTGTGCGCTATATAAAAAACTGTTAATAAAATGAACTAATACTGTGAATAGGTTGCAGCGTCAATCAGAAGCGACTGCAGCTCATCGTAACTCTCATCATTACAGATGTTGCCCTGATGTGGATGAGCACCTGTAAAGGTCCGTACACATTAGACGACGTCACTCTGTGAGCGACGTCGTCTAATGCTTCCCCTCCCCGGCTGGCTGGTCGGTGGCTGACTGTAACCACTGAGGGATATGACCGCTCATATCGCTCAGTGACGTCACACCTCCGCCAGCCCTACATGCAGGTCGTGGACGACAGTCCAGATCCTGCATGCATGCACTGGCGACAGCGACGATTGTTGCCGACCCGCGGGGCCGCGCATCGGTCGTTGCTGGCGGCATACACACTTGTTGATAAAATGAGTGACGTCGCTCAGGGAGGGGGAAAATGAGCGACGGCGCTCATTTTATCGGCAATTGTTTATGGGCCTTAAGAGTTACCCTTCCAGACAGGTATCACATGCATCTTTGTTGTGGTCCGCATTTGCATGAACACCCACTACTACTACCTACTTGGTCATTGCTTGGACACCGCCTCCGTAAGTGTAAGGAAACATAAAAGCAAATATAAAAGAACGTACAGATCGATGCATAAGAACTTCTGTGTGCGTGAACAGTACAAAAAAGTACAATTTGATCCCCCAAAAATATGCTTATGCCCAAAAATGTGCCAACCTCTTAGTAGGTAGTGCACATCTGAAAATCAATTTAATGAATAACACCCAACTCATGTAAGTCATTTCTATGAAAGTAGCCAATATATTACTGACACACAGACATAGATGGCAAGCAACGTTATCCAGTCGACTTCTGAAATGGGTGGCCTGCTTCTTGCCAACTTGCCATCCCCATCCTTGGTGATGGTGGCTTTATAGATTGAGGTGTGGCCTATGTATTGACCAAGATCTTTCTTACAGACTTCTCGTATAATCAGGGTATGACTGGTGTCTCTCTCGCGGCTCAGTAGGTGATCATCCGTAGAGTGTTTCGTGTCCTTCCTGTACCTAAACAAGAGAGTTAGTATTTGTATGAGGCTCTTACTGAAAAAATACCACAGGTCGTGCTTTAATTAGGGGGAAAAATATATATATTTTTTTTCATACATTCATGATTTTCAGACAAATTAATTTACAGATGCAAATTTGAAATTAATTTTACAAGCTATAGGAGTCTATGTACTAAGCCTTGGAGAGAGGTAAAGTGGATGGAGATAAAGTAACAGCCAATCAGCTCCTAACTGCCATGTTACAGCAGGCTGTGTTTGAAAAATGACAGTTAGTAGCTGGTTGGTACTTTATCTCCATCCACTTTATCTCTCTCCAAGGCTTAATAAATAGACCCCCTGGCCATCAAACCCCATATTCTGAGGAGCGTATGACAATCATGCAAAATGGATGTGTAAAATGTAATGCATAAATTGTAGTCTAGGTATACAGTAGGTGGGATGTAAGACATTTTTTTAATATATATTTTTAAAAAACTTTATTAACAAAAAACTTTTTATTTATTTACAAATATATTTAATTTGAGGGTGACCTTGTACAGTCTATATGCAAGCTGCTATTAGAGTCTGGTAACTCTGCATTTAATAGTATTCCTGGCAGGGAAGAACTAAGCAAGACCTCCTCTATACCCCTATTTGGCTGCCCACCATATAGGGAAGTCACGCTGGTGCACCACGACATCGCCAGGATTACCCCATGGCTAAATGTAGAAGTGATTTGCTCAGAATGCAGCAGGAGGGGTCCACTGTTATTTCTACCTGATGTTACATTGCATGAAAGATACAGAGCCTCTAGCCCAGGGGTCTTCAACCTGTGGCCCTCCAGCTGCTGTGGAACTACACATGCCAGCATGCCCTGCCTCAGTGTCAGCATACCTTAATAGCAAAACTGTGGCAGGGCATGCTGGGATGTGTAGTTCCATAGCAGCTGGAAGGCCACAGGTTGCAGACCCATGCTCTAGCCTGTCATACATTTCCTGTATTTTGTTGTGAGACAGTTAAGAATACGGTACACTCATAATGTCGACACCACAGTGTCAACACTAGAATATCAACAGAGTTCAACATGTCGATAGGCACCAGAATGTCAACATGTGAAATGTTGACATGCTTAGAATGCCAAAACTTAGGTTTGGGCGCCGCTGGGAGTGTTAGGGTTAGGCACTGCACAGAGGTCAGTGTTAGGCTGTGGGGGGAGGGGGAGAGGTCACGGGTTAGACACTAGGGGGACGGATAGGATAGAAATTAGGGTTAGGGGGAGAGTAGTACTCACTAGAACACTGCTCATCGGATGCCTCCATCGAAAATGCTGCTGGATACACCACTGCCAGGTAGGTGACAGCTGGGATGTGTAGATCAACAACAGCTGGACTGTCAAGGTTAGCCATCACTGTAACTAGATAAATAATTGCTGGGATCTGATTCGTTACTGTGGGCAACATCTCCTTAGTTAGAACGTGACCAATGCCACAGTAGGATTATTGAGGTCAGTGACAGATGTGCCAAAGATGAAAATATCGGATCCTTTAAGCAATTTTTTTGTGCTGAATTTAAATATGTTTGTGAATTTTTTTTATTATGTAAGTTTCTGAGAGACCTACAATTTTTTTTAAATCCATATATACTTATTCAAAATCTAACCCGAGGCTGGGGAGGCACTGATTGAGATATATATATATATATAGTAGGCGGACAGTGTAGGCGCTGCTGTTGGCTAAGAGGGCGGAGGAAGGAGAGGGAAGAGCGCTGGCCTCCGCTGCCTCCCACCGCTACCGCCTTCAGGGCCACCGCTCCTCATTCCACCGCTGCTGTAGCCAGGAGCCCGGGACAGCTCCAACACCAGTCACTGCCGGGTCCCGCCGCCACTTCCACCCATCGCGCTGCATATGGGTAATTGGACAGCGAATCTAGCACTGGATCCGCTGTCCAAGCACAGCTGCTTTGCTGACATGGGGGTGGTGTCCCTGTCAGCGAAGCACTTGTATAAGTGCTGCTTTTAGAATTTTTTTAATGGGTCCAGTGCTCCCCCCCCCCCCCCCCGCTCTTTCCTGTACCCATTGTCTACGAGAGGTACTACTATCAGTGCCCCACAAACTAATTTAAGGAGTTAAAATTATTAGAATAAAATAAAGACGATACTTATAACACAGAATATGTAACACAAGTATCTTATTTGTATTATTTTAATAATTAATCACAGGGAAGGCACTGCCTCCGCTGCCTCTCCTGGCTGCACGTCCCTGGTCATCAACCACCAAATTGGAGCTCCACTTGCCTTCGTAATGCTTCTCTGTGTCCATATGAAAATGCTCACAGTCATCACCGCTCAGCGCACCCAGGGCTGGTTCTTGCCCTTGTGGCGCCCCGGGCAAAAATAGGGGCGTGGCTTCATATGGGGGCATGGTCAGTTACGCCCCCATTTGTGCCCCTGTAGCGCAGCTGGAAGAAAAATAAAAATAAAATAAAAGTATACTTACAATCCCCGCTCCTGATTCCAGACCTCCTCCTCCGCCGGCGCCGCTCTTCTCCAGTCCTCGGATCTATGGGAGAGACGTCATTATGTCTCTCCCATAGCACAGCATAGACACTAGAGGTCAATTATGACCCCTAGTGTCTGTGCCACTATATTGTGCAGTGCGCGATGACGTCTTCGCGCACCGCACAGCAAAGGTCCTCTCCATGAAGAGAAACTAGACGCATAGCGTCTAGTTTCCCTTCATGGAGAGGACCTTTGCTGTGCGGTCGGTGCGCGAGGACGTCATAGCGTCTAGTTTCTATTCATGGAGAGGACCTTTGCTGTGCGGTGCACGATGACGTCATCGCGCACCGCACAGCACAGGTCCTCTCCATGAAGGGAAACTAGACGCTATGCGTCTGGTTCCCTTCAAAGTGGGGGACCAGCGGGGGGCACAGTGGCGGATCTTGCCATAGTGCAGCGCCCCGGGCAAAAGTACTGCTTGCCCGTGGCAAGATCCGCCACTGAGCGCACCCATGTGCGAGTCGAGGAAATGACATATTGCCCCACACTGCTTTGTAAGATGTAAACAGGTCACCCACTATGGCAGAATAGGTTTTGGCCTTGTGACTCCCCATAAGAACCTTCTTCAACTTCATTCAACTATCCTTCAATTTCCTAATTTGAGGGCCTACAAAAATACCTTCTCTAATCTTGGCATCACTAATCCAGGGAAACTAATTTCTCAAGTCTGTAAATCCAGTTTTATCCATCACTTTCGCTTATTATGACTCCAGGCATAAACAAGTGACAAACAATAAAGTGTGCTCCTGGTCATCCCTTTAAAAATGCACATACAGTAAAAATCACTTCCCTTAAAGGGCCCCATACACTAGAACGATAATGCCCGATTTCAGCCCAATTCGGGCATTCGGCACGATATATCGGCTGAAATCGGGCATTTTAGAGGTGTTCCCAAATCGAGCCAATCCAATGCGCGTTCCCGTGAGCATCGGATCAGATCCTCCAGATTGAATGTGCTGCACATTCAATCTGGTCCGACCTGGGGGCATGGCTTGGGATCGCCCAGGATCGCCAGAGATATATTGCATGCAAATGGGCAGCATCCAATGTATCTTGGCCGATCTTGCCCCCAGGGAGGCTGCCGGGGTGAACGCCTGCGATCACCTCCGACAAGAGATCGTTCTAGTGTATGGGGCCCTGAAAAATGCACGTACACTATTAAATAGTATTAAATAGTCCAATACAAGAAACCGTCCACTCCTATTTCTTTCTCCAAAGTTTTAATAATATCTATTTTCTTGTAGTAATACACAAAACTCCATGCTAATGCCAAACTCCACAATATTTTTTTCCAAAACAGAGAAAAAAGAAATACATCGTACAGAAAGTTTGAGGTATATTCCATAGACATACCCAAGCTCTTCCTCAGGGTTGTATGAAGAGCTGGCTTACGTGCATTAAGCATGAAGCTCGAAATGGGATGTGTTTAATTTAATGGCTGTCGGAATCCCAGTAATCAGAATATAGACGCCAGAATCCCGCCAGCCGGCAATGCCATCAGCTGGAATCATGGCGCAACAGAACTATTCCCACTCGTGGGTGTCCACCACACCCATAGAGTGGGAATAGACCCTGTGGCAAGCACAGCAAGCCACCTAGCCCGCAGCATGACAAAGCACCCGCCGGTAAATCATACTGATTCTGTTGGCAGTATATATTATTCATCTGTAGCCACTATCATCCTGTATTTATCCTGGTATCCTGCCAGTACTCCGGGAAGGATCTGGATGTGAGTGCTCCTAATATTAGCCTGGAAGGGAATGTTCTAGAACTCCCCAAATTGGAGCTCACTTCTTTGCTCCATATCTGGGAGCTATGTCAAAGTAAAAAATATTACATAAAGAGAACATACAAACTACACACATTATGAGTCTCTATTCTTGCAAATACGCGCAGCGAGCACAGCAATATATGGTAACACACGCATTTACACGGACATGCCACAGAGATGGATTCAACACTTATTTCATACAGTACATAATTATAATAATATCAAGCGCCAGACATCATGATGATTTAAAATTTTATATAGTGAAGTAAAGTCATGTATGTGTATTATTTGAACGAAACAAGATAGACCTGTCATATTTACTATTAAAGCAACCAGATTAATGTGTAGATTAATTTGATACTTGTTATTAAGTTATAGGACATTGCAACAAATAGTTATGATTACATGTATGAAAGCTAAAAATCACTCTTATTAGGACAGTGGACAGGAAGCTCAGGCCAGCCCCTTTGGATGTCTTCAAGGCTGAACCTGATTAGCATATACAAAGAGACTAGTGACTCATCATGAATGAGAGAGAGAGAGTTCCCTCCCCCAAAACTAGATAACACATTGCTGACCACACAGGAAGGCAGTTCCTGTTTTGGTCTCAGAGGAAGATGGAGTCCCAGCATTACTTTAACAGAGAGAGAGAGATATAAGATACATTGAGGGAATGGTATTGTATGCTGGCATGTAACTGTAACTGTATGTAACTGTACCTGTAACTATAAATGTAACTTCATGTAACTGTATGTATTAACTGCTTACTGTATGAGTTGTAACTATAGGTATACTGTACTTTGTAATATATTGAATCCATATCCTTTTAAAACTTTTAACAAATATATACATCAATGAGCTTTGGAACTCAGATAATGTGTGGGTGTATTGTTTTCTCTTATGGGATGCAGTGTTTTGCTATGTATAGTGCAGTACGGATGGTGTAATGGTTAGCATTACTGCCTCACAGCACTGAGGTCATGGGTTTGATTCCCACCATGGCCCAACTGTGTGGAGTTTGTATATTCTCCCCGTACTTGCGTGGGTTTCCTCCGGGTACTCCGGTTTCCTCCCACAATCCAAAAATATACTGGTAGGTTAATTGGATCCCAACAAAATTAACCGTAGCATGAATGTGTGTGCGTGTACATGTGGTAGGGAATATAGATTGTAAGCTCCACTGGGGCAGGGACTGATGTGAATGGCCAAATATTCTCTGGAAAGCGCTGCGGAATATGTATGCGCTATATAAATAACTGGTAATAAATAAATAAATAAATTCATGGCACATGGTAATAAGATGTGCAGGCATTTACAATATATATTAGAGCGGGCATTTTAAATATTTGTGAGAAAGCAATTTGGCATTTACAGATGGGGGCTGGTCCGCGATATCAGGGTCTTAATGATGCACTGTACATTACAAACGCGGCTGTAATCGACCGGCTCCGATGGACGCATCGCGAAGCTGATGAAAATAACATCCACGTGTATTGTTGTGTTATCAGTAAGCCAATTATATGAAATTTCAAGGGACAATGCGTTTCTCATAATAATTTAAGATGCTAAAATGTATTTTTATTGTTGCAAAACAAAGTTCAAATAAGTCATATTGTGTTTGATTCAGATTGGATTGTTTATCTGTTAATTAGGTTTAAAAAGTACATTTAAAAGTTGCTGCATAGCCTTGATATAGTTTTTTTTTAATAACTTCTGGTGCTTGTATAATGGCCCTCATTCCGAGTTGATCGGTCGCAAGGCGAATTTTGCAGAGTTACACACGCTAAGCCGCCGCCTACTGGGAGTGAATCTTAGCTTCTTAAAATTGCGACCGATGTATTCGCAATATTGCGATTACTAACTACTTAGCAGTTTCTGAGTAGCTCCAGACTTACTCTGCCTGTGCGATCATTTCAGTGCTTGTCGTTCCTGGTTGACGTCACAAACACACCCAGCGTTCGCCCAGGCACTCCCACCGTTTCCCCGGCCACTCCTGCGTTTTTTCCGGAAACGGTAGCGTTTTCAGCCACACGCCCCTGAAACGCCGTGTTTCCGCCCAGTAACACCCATTTCCTGTCAATCACATTACGATCGCCGGAGCGAAGAAAAAGCCGTGAGTAAAAATACTTTCTTCATAGTAAAGTTACTTGGCGCAGTCGCAGTGCGAACTTTGCGCATGCGTACTAAGCGGATTTTCACTGCGATGCGATGAAAAAGAACGAGCGAACAACTCGGAATGAGGGCCAATGTGTGATTTCTTTGTGACAAAGGAAGCCGCATGGTCTGTCCTCCATTTTGGACTAACCACATGGCCTGTCCACCATTTTGTGTAAACCTCATGGATGTGGAAGGGGGAGGAGCAGTGGCCATTTTAGGAAGGTCATTTTCTAAATAGCTGATTTTCACTCTGCTCAGAACAATCAGCTTTCCTTGGTCACATCAAACACCATTTATGAGTTACCAATGCATTTATTTAACCCATGCCATAGTCAATTACAAATAGTTTCAATTGGGCCTAGTGAGAGTAAATGGTAAGATAAATGCTTGGCTTGCTGTAAGAAATTGAAGGGAATAAAACAAAAACTTTTTTTTTCTTCTTCTTTCCCAGGATTTAGTTAACTCTCTGTTTGCTATAAGATAGCCATTGAAATGCAAATTAACCTGTGTAACTGCTTTTTCTTAGCAGTGGAAAAGCAAATAGCTTTGATATGCAAATAAGAGGTAAGGTGTCTCTTAGGAGACCAGTGAATGGTACATATATATAATATTATTATAATTATGTGTATATTTATATCAGTGTATGTTCTGCAAGATAGCTATCCAATCTGAATCATATTTAAATTATTGATTATTGCTAGAGTCATTATAGATCTGTGTGAAATAGGATACATTTGTTGCTATATAGGTACATTTGAAATAACAGTATTTTAAGGAAGTAAGTGTAAAGACACAAACGCAGGTCTGCATAAAAGTTTATACAGAACAAGTTGTGTCTAGTGGGCAGTAGTAATTACTATTGTTCACATTTATAGTATAGTATAGAGTTGTGGAAATTGGTTTATTGCGGACGTACGGTTTTGTACACGTGTCTCGGACTAAGTAAAGGACTGCGCATGCAGCATAAGAGACACGCACGGTATGCTAAGTACAAATTATACAATAGTGCGGGTAATTCCAAGTTGATCACAGCAGGAAATTTTTTAGCAATTGGGCAAAACCATGTGCACTGCAGAGGAGGCAGATATAACATTTGCAGAGTTAGATTTGGGTGGGTTATTTTGTTTCTGTGCAGGGTAAATACTGGCTGCTTTATTTTTACACTGCAATTTAGATTGCAGATTGAACACACCACACCCAAATCTAACTCTCTCTGCACATGTTATATCTGTCCCCCCTGCAGTGCACATGGTTTTGCCCAACTGCTAAAAAATGTCATGCTGCGATCAACTTGGAATTACCCCCAGTGTCGTTTAGTTCAAAGGTGGGATAGTAGACATTTAATACAATAGCACAAAACTACCCAGTTTCTAAAGCAGATTAGTATAAAACGTTTTTTTAAACTGTATTGCCTCTGGGGTAAAGCTGCCTATCTGAATGAATTGAAATTTTCTGTACAGAAAAAACCAAAGTGTATTTGAGTGAGCGAACATAGGAGTGAGTGGATTTGAACTCTGGAAATCGGGTCCCGTGGTACACCAAGTAAGAGGAGGCTTGGTGGCGTGCGGCGGCTGACTCACGTTAATATAGCTTGAAATACGCAAATTGTGAGGAGATTTGCAGAGGAGCATAATAGGGAATTGTGATTAAAGTAAAAAGGTTTTTTTGTTACGCTCCGAGCTGAGGGTCGCAGTTTGTACATCGACCCGTGGTCGTACGGCAGATAGGAAACAAGTACCTATACGCTGTGCGAATGGACGGCGCGTTTGTGGGTGCAATATATAGCTCAACTTGATACCCCTTTTACAAGCTTTTGCGTAGAATCGCGGTATCATTAGCGCTGTATAGAGCATACGCAAGCGTGATTTGTGTATAAGTGTATAGGGAGTTTTCGCTGGTCTCTCTCAGGAAAATCTCCAGCGGCGGATATTTACTGGAAAAGGTAAGTCACTCCTAACACTTCCAGTAAATAGAAACTAGATAGGCCTCACTGGGTACGCGGTTGTCACTATTGGAGTGAGTCGTGGTACTCAGCGGAGAAGGAGCGAGTGAAAGCGCTAGGTGTCTTTCACCGTCTATCTGCGGTGTGCATTGGGGATTGCGTTTATTGGCAAAAAGTCAGCGATGGGATCCAATTGCACAAGCAGTGGGCGTTTGGTAGCTAGGGTTCAGGCTGAAGAATTGCGACCAAAAGAGTCAGCAAGGTTGATTATTTGTGTGTGAAAAGTATGGATCACACACGGAGGCTTTTTGCAATGAATGGTTGTGTATGACTGACAAAGATAGGGTACCATTCCCTAAGGTGAGCAGCTTTGAACCAGAGGTATTGCAGAACTTAAGGATAAGGATATGTCTGATAAAATCCAAAAAACAAAGGGTCAGACATACAAATTGTTTAAACCTGTGGCAGCAAGAGGGGTTGGTGAGTTTGATCCTAAGGTATTGCAGGTGGTATGTCTAACAAAAGTCATATAAGACAAGAATGAAAATATAAGAACTGTTTGTACTTGTAGCAACAATAAACAAGTAGGAAGAAAAAAAGAGAATGCAAGTACACCGCCATATGTAGATGTGGAAGCAGTTACGGCCAGCATACAAACTATAGAAAATAATAAAAATATGAAAAATATGACTGTAACCTATATATGTACTAATGAATGTTGACGTTTTATTTAGGAGGAGAAGGTGACCTGATTGTTTTCAGCCAATTCTCATGTACCCAGAGGAGTATCCAACCGGTAAAAGAAGAGCAGTAGCCTGTGGGGGAAGTGGCTGAGACCAGTGGAACAGGTAAGTATGGTATCATTCATGTACATATATAGTAAACCCCCCCCCCCCCCCCCCCCCCAAAAAAAAAAAAAAAAAAATCAAGAAAGTAACGTCAGAAATGGAGAAAAACCTGTCCGCACATTAGTATTTGCCAGTAGGAAAGCGGACAGAGACAAGGTAACCCCAGGGTATTTCTTTCAGTTACCATATAAGAAGTATTCATTCCTAGTAATTAGTGATGTGCACTGGAAATTTTTCGGGTTTTGTGTTTTGGTTTTGGATTCGGTTCAGCGCCCGTGTTTTGGATTCGGATGCATTTTGGCAAAACCTCCCTGAAAATTTTTTGTCGGATTCGGGTGTGTTTTGGATTCGGGTTTTTTTTTTTTACAAAAAACCCTCAAAAACAGCTTAAATCATGAGTTTGGGGGTCATTTTTATCCCATAGTATTATTAACCTCAATAACCATAATTTCCACTCATTTTCAGTCTATTCTGAACACCTCACACCTCACAATATTATTTTTAGTCCTAAAATTTGCACCGAGGTCGCTGGATGGCTAAGCTAAGCGACACAAGTGGCCGACAAAAACACCTGGCCCATCTAGGAGTGGCACTGCAGTGTCAGGCAGGATGGCACTTCAAAAAAATAGTCCCCAAACAGCACATGATGCAAAGAAATAAAGAGGCACACCAAGGTCGCTGTGTGACTAAGCTAAGCGACACAAGTGGCCGACACAAACACCTGGCCCATCTAGGAGTGGCACTGCAGTGTCAGGCAGGATGGCACTTCCAAAAAAATTGTCCCCAAACAGCACATGATGCAAAGAAAAAAAGAGGCGCACCAAGGTCGCTGTGTGACTAAGCTAAGCGACACACGTGGCCGACACAAACACCTGGCCCATCTAGGAGTGGCACTGCAGTTTTCTAGCGAGAGGATGAGTGCTTCCATCCTCATGTGAATCTGAACCACTAGCCATGAACATAGGCCAGGGCCTCAGCCGTTCCTTGCCACTCCGTGTCGTAAATGGCATATTGGCAAGTTTACGCTTCTCATCAGACGCTTTCAATTTTGATTTTTGGTTCATTTTACTGAACTTTTGTTTTTTGGATTTTACATGCTCTCTACTATGACATTGGGCATCGGCCTTGGCAGACGACGTTGATGGCATTTCATCGTCTCGGCCATGACTAGTGGCAGCAGCTTCAGCACGAGGTGGAAGTGGATCTTGATCTTTCCCTATTTTAACCTCCACATTTTTGTTCTCCATTTTTTAATGTGTGGAATTATATGCCAGTATCAATAGCAATGGCCTACTACTATATATACTGCGCACAACTGAAATGCACCACAGGTATGGATGGATAGTATACTTGACGACACAGAGGTAGGTAGAGCAGTGGCCTTCCGTACCGTACTGCTATATATACTGGTGGTCACTGTCAGCAAAACTCTGCTCTGTACTCCTCCTATATAATATACTGGTGGTCCCCAGTGCCCACAATAAAGCAGTGTGAGCACAGATATATGCAGCACACTGAGCACAGATATGGAGTGTTTTTCAGGCAGACAACGTATACTGGTGGTCACTGGTCAGCAAAACTCTGCATTGTACTCCTCCTATATAATATACTGGTGGTCCCCAGTGCCCACAATAAAGCAGTGTGAGCACAGATATATGCAGCACACTGAGCACAGATATGGAGTGTTTTTCAGGCAGACAACGTATACTGATGGTCACTGTCAGCAAAACTCTGCACTGTACTCCGCCTATATAATACAGCTGCTCCCCAGTCCCCACAATTAAGCAGTGTGAGCACATATATATGCAGCACACTGAACACAGATATGGAGTGTTTTTCAGGCAGACAACGTATACTGGTGGTCACTGTCAGCAAAACTCTGCACTGTACTCCTCCTATATAATACAGCTGCTCCCCAGTCCCCACAATTAAGCAGTGTGAGCACAGATATATGCAGCACATTGAGCACAGATATGGAGTGTTTTTCAGGCAGACAACGTATACTGGTGGTCACTGTCAGCAAAACTCTGCACTGTACTCCTCCTATATAATACAGCTGCTCCACAGTCCCCACAATTAAGCAGTGTGAGCACAGATATATGCAGCACACTGAGCACAGATATGGAGTGTTTTTCAGGCAGACAACGTATACTGGTGGTCACTGTCAGCAAAACTCTGCACTGTACTCCTCCTATATAATACAGCTGCTCTCCAGTCCCCACAATTAAGCAATAAGCACAAATATTATTAATAAATGGAGAGGACGCCAGCCACGTCCTCTCCCTAACATTTCCAATGTACGAGTGAAAATGGCGGCGACGCGCGGCTGCTTGTATAGATTCCGAATCTCGCGAGAATCCGACAGCGGGAGGATGACGTTCGGGCGCACTCGGGTTAACCGAGCCATACGGGAGAATCCGAGTATGCCTCGGACCCGTGTAAAATGGGTGAAGTTCGGTGGGGTTCGGTTTCCGAGGAACCGAACCCGCTCATCACTACTAGTAATGCCCCTAGTAAAGATGAGCTCGGAAATGTTTGTTGGACCATGTACAGACCCTTAATACGGGATGAGAAGGATTGAATGAATAATTCGCATGACCTAGAAGCTTGTTAAATTTTATTTATTTATTTATTTTTTGTCTCTTGCAGTAATAGAATACTCTCCATCTTGATAAGACCACTGGTAAACACTAATTCGGCAAATGGGAGGTGGCTGTCTCTGTGCAAATGGACGGGCTCCGTAAGGCATTGAGTGTCAGGGTGCAGACTTCTTTGTAAAATTGGAAAGGGGTCACAGTAGCTAATCTTAGATAAGTGTGCTATTGAACATCACAAGAATAGTGCTAAGTGCAGAGAACAACAGGTGGAGAGGTTGAGGACGGTAAGTATACTGGAACATCCAGGAAAGACCCATCAGTCCAAACCCCAGATCCCTAATGGTCAATAATATGTTACACTTGTAGGAAGGAAGGGCATTTTGCCAGAGATTGTAGGAGTAGTAGGACACATAGTCTATATAGATCCCCTAGACAGAAAACACAAGCCACATTATTAAACACATCGACGGGACCAAGGGACATATAGTAAGGAATCATAAGCCATATAGAAAACACAGATTCGGCTAATGGGAAGAACAAAATAAATGCAACATTACCCTTTGACAAAACTTGAAGACTAATGTCGCATTCTGCTGTTCTAGATGCATGTCCATCACAGGTAGAGGAAATTATCTCACAGATACCGGGTTCCCTATGACTTTAGGATGGACAGGACACTGGATTGATGGCTGGGATAGTCCCAGTAGAGATAAGACACACAGAATTTTTTTATAGGGGTATAGACCACGTAGAGAATCACTTCCCCGTAGTGCCCAATCCAGTTGTCAAATTTTTATAAAATCTTCCTTCACCTCTACAAACTCATCTGTCACCAACCTCTATTCTGTTTCTCTACAGTTTCCTCTTCATCTTTTGCGTTCACACAGGGTAGTACAATACATGGACCCAAGTACAGTTCAACTCCACATGCCTAGGTCCTTCAGAGTTCTGCCCAAACCCAGTATATCTCAACAGCACAATGACACCAGTATTACTGCAGTGTGCCTTGTCATGCACAAAGGGTGGAGAATGGGAATACTGGTGAAGGGAAATTTTGTATAGACACTGATATGCCTGTTGGTGAATGGCAAACCTGACATTTTCTTTTTCATTTTCTTCTTCTTTCTCTCCTCTAGAGATGTTTCTTTTTTCTTTTTTTGAGTTATGCTCATGGTACTCTACATTGCAAACACACGATAGTTAAATTAAGATACAAAAAAATGTGTTCCCTACAGGAAAAGGCAGTCTGGAGGACAAAGGGGTATGGCCAGGAGTCCTCAGGACTGTGGGCAGGTGGACACGGTAAGCCAGTAGCCCCCAGAGCATACCTTCCAAGTCTAGCTGAGTTGGCACATGGTCTGACTCATCTAGGCAAAGAGGGTAGGTGTAGGCTGATGAGAGCCTACTGGTGTGCGCCAGGATTCTATTCTCATGCAGGTAAGAGAGCAATGACCTGTCTTGCTTGCTTGAGGAAGAATATTGGTAAAGCAATAACAACAGAGCAATCCCATATCCCTCCTGCAGACGGATCTTTTCAGGAAATACAAATCGACTTCATACAGTTAACACCCTTCAGGAATTATTGTTATGTATTGGTGTGCACTGATGTTTTCTCAAACTGGGTTGAGGCATTTCCTGCCGCCACGGATGCTGCTGTGGTTACCGCAAAGAAAAATTGTGCAGAAATTTGTGTGTAGATAATGGTACCCCTAGAAGTAGGAGCAAAGCTTGAAATTGTGATCATAGATACTGCCACTAGTATTATGTAGCTTCGGAACCACTCCCAGATCTTCACTCAACGAATAACCCTCTTCGAAATTTGTTTGTGTTTTGGTATTTGTGTTTTTTTGGGTTGTTTTTGGAAGACAACCTCATGTCATAATTGATCCGCACAATGATCAGAAATACACCAATGAGGTGACAGTACAGTACCTTATTGAGATGAGCTAGCATTTGAGAACTTGACAAAAGAACTTGAAACTGTTGATTGCTGGTATGCCAAATACTAACTGTCTTGATTGTGAACCAAGAGACTGTGTGATTGTTCTTACGCTCAGGTTGCCTAATAGACAGGTGGGAAGGACCATACCAAGTTTTGTTGACAGCACTATCCCAGTGAAAGTAACCGAGAGAGAGACTTGGGTCCACGATTCCCATTGCAGGAAAGTCGGTAGTCCGGAAGGAACTCGTAAATGGAGTGAGATCGGAAAAGTATCACCAGAGACTCTGTTCCATGAAGACTGAGAGGCGGCACTGTTGAACACTACCTGAGCGTACTAATGGATTGCAGAAAGACCAGTCATTGTAATTGATTTGTTATGAACAAGAGTTGTTTTGTTCTATTTCTCTTTTCTCTCTTTCCCGTTGACAAACATTTTTTTTCAGGATATTCTATTTTTGCGAGGTTTTTTTTATGAGGAGTCGAGTGTGGGACTGGAACTGGTTCTGGAGGAAGGAGTGATTTCCTTATAGGATCCCAGGATTAGCCGATCAGGTTGTTAAAGTCAGAGAAAAAGTTCTAGTAGTTATGGAGTTCAGAGGTAATCAGGAACAATCAGACAATGGCTATTCACACATTGCAGATAAAGAGCTCATTAATATATGTGGAAGAAAGGTTTATGAGTGGCTCTCCCCGAACTCCGAAGGTTTATGTTATTTAGGAAGGACACTACTTATAACCCTTGTTCAGTGATTAAACAGACCTAGCATACGTTCCAGAAATGGAAACAATGTTCAGAAAATGATAGGAATATGTAGATTATGAAAATTTTATATGTCACTGTCACGATTTGTTTGTGTCTTCTTCATCTACCCAGCAGAACCTCAATCGAATCCAAATATCAGTGTACAAAGACGTAGGTACATGTATGTGTGAAATGTTTGTCACAAATCAGACATTATAGGCCAAAGCACTGTCCCAGCATACTCTATAGGTTGAATGTTGTCCCACACTCAACCAGTGGTCTCGTGACCGCCGAGTGCATATAGAGGATGCCTCGTCCTCCTCCCCGTCTTCCCCAAATATAGTCAAGTGTCTGATTTGCGAAATGCATACATACTTGTGTCTAGGTCACCGATTATGGTATGAAATATTTTTTCTTATGTTAATAATTGATGGCAGTTATTGTTTACTGCCAAAGAGTGGACTGTCAAAGTAAAAAATATTACATAAAGAGAACATACAAACTACACACATTATGAGTCGCTATACTTGCAAATACGCGCAGCGAGCACAGCAATATATGGTAACACACGCATTTACACGGACATGCCACAGAGATGGATTCGACACTTATTTCATACAGTACATAATTATAATAATATCAAGCGCCAGACATCATGATGATTTAAAATTATATATAATGAAGTAATGTCATGTATGTGTATTATTTGAACGAAACAAGATAGACCTGTCATATTTACTATTAAAGCAACCAGATTAATGTGTAGATTAATTTGATACTTGTTATTAAGTTATAGGACATTGCAACAAATAGTTATGATTACATGTATGAAAGCTAAAAATCACTCTTATTAGGACAGTGGACGGGAAGCTCAGGCCAGCCCCTTTGGATGTCTTCAAGGCTGAACCTGATTAGCATATGCAAAGAGACTAGTGACTCATCAGGAATGAGAGAGAGTTCCCTCCCCCAAAACTAGATAACACATTGCTGACCACACAGGAAGGCAGTTCCTGTTTTGGTCTCAGAGGAAGATGGAGTCCCAACATTACTTTACATAGAGATAGAGATATAAGATACATTGAGGGAATGGTATTGTATGCTGGCATGTAACTGTAACTGTATGTAACTGTACCTGTAAATGTAACTGCATGTAACTGTATGTATTAACTGCTTACTGTATGAGTTGTAACTATAGGTATACTGTACTTTGTAATATATTGAATCCATAATCATTTAATAACAAATATATACCTGTACATCAATGAGCTTTGGAACTCAGATAATGTGTGGGTGTATTGTTTTCTCTTATGGGATGCAGTGTTTTGCTATGTATAGTGCACATTCATGGCACATGGTAATAAGATGTGCAGGCGTTTACAATATATATTAGAGTGGGCATTTTAAATATTTGTGAGAAAGCAATTTGGCATTTACAGCTATCATGGTATGGTTCCTAACACAGAATACCTGTTTTTGGATGCTTTTGCTTGATAGTATATATGTGGTTTAAGTATGTGTATGTATCCAATTTATGACACTTTTTTTATATAAATACACATTATCTTGAAATTGATGCACCATACAGTACTTTTTTCTCTTTTTTGGAAAAAATACTGTGCAGTGACCTTGGAGTGGAAAAGGAGTAAGTTGAGTCAGGGCCTTGGCCTGCATTCGTTAAGAATGCATTTGAAGGATGTCATTTCACGGATGCAGTTAGGACCGGAGTTGAAATGGATTTGGATTTTGGACTACTCTAGAATCTAAAATGAAATTTTTAACAAGCACTGCAGCTCAGGATCATTATGTGGCCTCTCCTCACCTCTGCCATGAGATCACCAGGACGAAGCCTACCATCCCTCCGGCTGAGAACATCAGGACTTCCCCCCTGGTCTACCCCTCAAGCGTACTTCCGTCCTAATATGTGCTATTCCTGTAATGGGTACTTCCACTGATTGCACACCCTGCCATCAGCAAGCTACACAGTGTACCTCAGATGGTTGCAATGGATGGTTCCTCCGTGGGCAGGGTATACTTCATGTGTATCTTTCCATACAGGGTATATCATACTACACACAAGTGTCCATTTTCTCATATAGAGATGAATGCATGCTCATCTATGCTGCGATGCACCATGCTGCAACACGTCTTGCTGCATGACATGCCAGTTTGTCGGCTATTCACAGCTGGCGATCGCTCCATTATTTCCTAATGGAATTAATTAAGCATTTGCTGGCTGCAAATAGTCACAGCCTTGCACGCTATGCAGCATGTCGCATCACAATAAGATACTGTAAGTATGGCTGCATGTATGCATTGGGCCCTTGTATGGCTCACCTCCCAATATGTACTCTTCCTAGTGTGCCCAACATGGCTGCCTCATCTGGTACGCTTGTAGATAGGATGAAAAATACATGGACCTGACAGTTTAGTTGGGACCCTAGTCTGAGCGTTTGGACACTGAAATCACCCCATTTGGTGTCATCTCTTCCAGGGATGGAATTTGATAAAAGGAAAAACGTTTACTGCATCTCTGAATATAAAGCAGCTCTATAATGGTTAAAATTCAAGTGGAAAAAAATTAATAAAGCGCTGAATGGAGCAATGCTTACAGGGATAGTTATTAGAAAAAGAATAGATCTTTTTAGATCTATTCTAATAGACACCCCCTTGATGTAATATTTCAGTCACGGAGTCATAAAAGTCAATAAGATTTGTTTAGCATGATCTCTCCCCCCAGTAAATTAGTAGTTTATACTCGTTTCATTTATTCTATACACTCTGTAGTCTTATTTGCCACAATAAAAAAGTAGAAATTTATTCCATCTCCAGTGGAGAGAAAGACCATAAAAAATGTACTGTATTTGCTCAGGAAAGCAAAACAATAGAAAAAAAAAAAACATTTTAAAGGACTAAAAAGAAATTTTGTTAACAGAACTAAAATATTACTTTTTTAAAATACAATTTTTTTTAAATTGTATTGTTGTTGAGTCAAAGACATCTTTAAGAAGATTTTTGGTTCCACCACTTTTGCAGTAAGTTATCTATACTCATCGTCCTGCGCACCTCTACGGTGTGCGAGAAAAAGATACTGAACACAGAGTGCCTCCGCACTCCATCATTTCAGATGCACTACATAACCCACTTATAAACAAATCCCTTAAGTGTCAAATTTAACCAGTTACTAATCTTCATCTTCTTAGTCTTTGCGTCCCCACTTCTGAAGTGGTCAGTGACCAAACAATTTATAACCGATAAGATAACCCCAAGCAGCACCAAGTATTTCACAGCAGCACCAAGTATTTCAGTAGAATGTGGGTGGCATTTAGGGGTGTGTTTTTCATGCAACAAACTGAGGCAGCTGTCTCAAACTAAAGATTATCAAATTTGCATATTGCATATTTTAGAGAACTACTTTAAAAATCCAATTTTCATAATGCAAAGGTTATACGTTTGGGGGGTGTGGTATGTTAGATAGACTAGACTTAGGTCGACAGTGTCTAGATCGACCACTATTGGTCGACAGTAAGTAGGTCGACATGGTTTCTATGTCGACAGGGACTCTAGGTTGACATGTACTAAGTCGACATGACAAAAGGTCGACATGAGTTTTTTTGGGGGGTCTTGGTGTCGTTTTCTTCGTAGAGTCACCAGGAACCCAAATTCGCATGGCTCGCTTCGTTCGCCATGCTTCAGGCAAGGTGCCTCGCTGCACTCGGCACAGGTTACCGTTCCCAATTGTAGTCCACGTGGATCGTGAAGTATGAAAAAGTGAAAAAAATAAAAACATTTTAAAAACTCATGTCGACCTTTTGTCATGTCGACCTAGTACATGTCGACCTAGAGTCCCTGTCGACCTAAAGCCATGTCGACCTACTTACTGTCGACCTAGACATTGTTGACCTAAGTTTTGTCGACCTAGAGACCGGATCCCACGTTTGGATTCATGGGGGTAAATTTACTAAGATGGGAGTTCTATTTAAGATGGGATGTTGCCCATAGCAACCAATCAGATTCCAGGTATTATATTCTAGAAGGTGCTAGATAAATGAGAAGTGGAATCTGATTGGTTGCTATGAGCAACTTCCCATCTTAAATAGAACTCCCATCTTAGTAAATTTACCCCATGGAGTAATGATGTAAGTAAACTGTACATGTTCTGTACAGTAGTAAGGTTGATTTGTGAAATAGGGCTGAAGCTTGCTATTTCACTCACCATTTCAGGCAGCAGAATGCCTATGTACAACCCCAGTGCCAGTGAACTGTCTACACAGCTGTCACATTAGACACTTGCCTAGGGGCACTATTTTCTGGGGGCGGCACTTGGGTACTTATTTTATTACTGTCAGCCCAAAATTTAGCAGTAACAGCAACATGGGCGGGATGGAGTATTGCTTATGTTTGCAGCAAACAAAATTATTACACACAACTGATTCAATAACAGATTTTTATTAAAAATATGTGGATGACATTCTGTACCAAAGTCTGTTCTAGTCTCGGTTGAGTCAAAACTTTGTAAATGATAATTATTATTACTACAGGTACTATGCTAGTAACCTGCCTCACAACTACATATCCTGGTTCTGAAAATGGCCTTCTAAAAAAAAATTGATCAAATGATGGTGAATCACAGAACGATTTCATGCAAAGGGAAAATAAAAGACCTCATACACTGTAAATAATCAAATCATGCAGAGAAAGAACAGTTCATTTAATGGTTCAGTTGAAACCAGGTTCTCTATCCTGCCACAAACACGTAGAATGGGCTGATCATTTTTAAGTATGAATCTCTGTGTTAAATGACATTGTGGAATGTAGTGTTAAAGCAAGAAAAATACTGTGGGGTTTGCGCTGCTGGAATTGAAGTTAAATGTAAACTAAAACTAAAGGAGAACCATGCTGCATTAGGGATACGGTGGGCTTCACACTGACCCTCAGGGAACCTCGCGTGGACCAAGAATGAAGATGGAATTATACCTGTGAAAATAAACATGTGGGCCCAAATCTAACATCTTGCCCTTTGTGGGCACTGGTGCAATTTCGGCAAGATAACGCTAGATTTAGGGACATATTTATCATAAGCCACTTTTTTTTATTCCATTGTGATAGTTTTTGCGTATAATTGCAGTGAAAATTAATATTTTCACACAAATTTACTAAAAAGCTTTTGCCGGGAAACAAGCTCCGATATGAGCCCGTCCTGGTGAAGAGCTGAGAGCAGTGTGACAGCGTAACACTATCGCACTGCTTCTTGGTTTCGGTCCCCGGCAGCCATCGCACACGTGCGGCCATTGGCCAGCGCATGCATCACCTGGGGCCGGCAGAGATGAAGCCAGAGGCTCCCTCTTTGGGAGAATTTGTGATACAGTAGCCCATCGGCTACTTTAGGAAACTGCCATATGGAATTTGCGTTAATCCTATTGGGGTCAAGCTCCATAATGTTTCAGATTGCGGAGCTTGGTGAATTTGACAGATTCGCAGCCCCCATAGAAACCTATGAGGGTTGCGGCTGCAATGAGAAATGAAGGGACTGCGGCAGTTATCAGAGATATCTGCTGTGATCCCTGCAGAGTCCATATGGGGGATCCTTATTGTTTTCTGGGAATACCAACAAATATTTGGGGCCATTCCGACCCGATTGCTCACTGCAGTTAATCGCAGCGTAGCGATCGGGTCGGAACTGCGCATGCACCGGCGCCGCAGTGCACCGACGCATGCCAGCCGTCGTTGCCTAGCGATCGCCTCTGAGGCAGAGGCGGTCGCTGGGCGGGAGGGGGATGAACGGCGGCGTGAAGCTGCCGTTTAGGGGGTGCGGTCCGGCCAATGCAGGCGTGGCCGGACCGTTGGGGGGGCGGGCCGTGGCGGCTGCGTGACGTCACATGCAGCCGCTGCGACCCGGGGCAGCGAAGAGGTTCTCCCAGCCAGTCGCAGGAGCTGCGCTGGCTGGGAGTAACTCCTGAGATGCAAAAGCATCGCCGCTGTGCGATGCTTTTGCATTTCTACGGGGGAGGGAGGGAGGGAGCGCGGCACTGACATGCGGGGCGGACTAGTCCTGTGCTGGGCGTCCCACGGCATGTCTGAGTGCCTGATCGTAGCTGTGCTAAATTTAGCACAGCTACGATCAACACGGAATGACTCCCATTATTTGATAAACTGCCCCCTTAAAGTGGCAATTTGTTCTAAAGCAAAACCAAGTTGCTTTTGTGTTAAAACTAATTGCTTCTTTAAATCTAGCAGCTATCTAGCCAAAAAAGCTATTACATTTGGGCTGAGGTTTCTTCTGCAGTAAATAGCAGAATTTCAAAATACTGTAAACATGCTGTTAAACCTGCATTATTGCAATAAAGACACTTGAATTACATATTCGTGAACATGCAAAGTCATTTGTAAGAGGACTAGAAATAAATGAATAACTTATTTTAAAACTGGGAGTAGATAAGTTTAACACCAACTCCAGTAACTCCAAAGTTACAGTAACTCCAAAGTTTGTGAATGAGTAGATATTAAGTAGATAGTACTGTGTAAGATGAAAACGAAGAAACAGGATTCTGCGTTTATGAAGTTTGTCATCCTTAACGAGCAGTGGGGGCTCCAGAGGTGGGGCTGCAGCACAGTCCAAAATCCAAATAGGGGAGCCACACCAACTGCCATCCCAGACACTGGCAAACATCGCCAGCCAGGACTCACTGGCAGTTGGTAACTTGGTATGGCTCCCCTATTTGGTTTTTGGACTGCACTGCAGCCGCCACTGGTAATGAATGTCATTGCTGCAATACTGCACAATTTTACTTGAATTGAAGACCTGATTCAGGTTTGTTAGGAAAGCAAAAAAGCACACAACTGAGCAAAACCATGTGCACTGCAGGTGAGGCAGATGTAACATGTGCAGAAAGAGTTAGATTTGGGTGGGTTATATTGTTTCTGTGCAGGATAAATACTGGCTGCATTATTTTTACACTGCAATTTAGATTTCAGTTTGAACACACCCCACCCAACTCTAATTCTCTCTGCATATGTTACATCTGCCCCACCTGCAGTGCAACATGGTTTTGCTCAGTTGTGTGCTTTTTTGCTTTGCTAACAATCCTGAATAACTCCCTGAGCCACGATCCTGACTGCAAAAATGCTGGCAGGGGGCGAGCGCAGCGTGTGATTGCCACGCTGCGGCCTCAGTGGCTCACTACGCTCGCCACAGGTTCTATTCCCACTCCATGGGTGTCATGGACACCCAGGAGTGGGAATAGCTGTGGCAGCACTGCCGGCATTCTGGCGGTCGGTATCCCAGCATCGGTATTCTGACCGCCAGGATCCCCGCCCGCTGGCATCCTGACTACATCCCGACCCTGAGTTCCGTGGTGGGGCAGCACTGCCGGCATTCTGGTGGTCGGGATCCCAGCATCGGTATTCTGACCGCCAGGATCTCCGCCCGCCGGCATCCTGATTACATCCCGACCCTGAGTTCCATGGTGGGGACAAGTCATTTTGCATAGGTGCTAAGATCTGAACATAGAATTTTTTAGTTCCACTTTTATTCGCCCATTCCTTGGGAGGTATCCGGTTGATAGATCTACAGTAAAAAGACAGTCAATAGATCGACCCCATAAGGTCGACAGGTTCAAAAGGTCAACATGGCAATGGTCAACAATATTGTTTTTTTAAAATAACTTTTTCATCATTTACCATCCACAATGACTACGACTGGGAATAGTAACCTGTGCCAAGTGTTATGGAAGCGGAGCGAGGCACCCTGGCCGAAGCATGGCGAGCAAAGCGAGCCCATGAGGGTACAAGTTTCCACTAATTTGGCTCAGAGATGGTGAAACATACAATATGACTCACAAAAAAGTGTAAACGATTTTCATGTCAATCTGACCCTGACGACCTTTTCTACTGTCTACCTTTCCCATGTCGACCTTATGACCCTCTTAACCTTTTACATGTAGACCTATTGACTATCTTTGTAATGTAGATCTATTGAACCACACCACATTGGGATCACTTTTTGCATTTTACATTTGTACATTGTGGAAATGACATTTTGCAGAATAGCTGGGAGGACAGCAATCCAGTCATCCTGTTGCTGGATGTGGTTTGGGTGCATGACCTTTACTTTACAGTATGCACATGGCATCTTCTGAGCCTATAATGGCTTGTAACAGAGGCCAATAACTTGTAGTGAGGTAGATAAGTATGCACACCATGTTAATGATAATATCTCATGTTGAGATGTATCAAATGGGATATATTTCAAACCTTTTAGTTTATTTAGTTGTTATACAGTACTAAGCAGCCTAATGTCAGTCTAAGGTCTGTGTACTAAAGGTCTATGTACTAGACCTCTAGTAATGTGTACTAGAAGTTAGGGGAATGTAGGGTCAGACAGAGGAGAGAGAGAAAGAATATAAGATGAGATGGGGGAGAGAGAGAATAAGGAGGAATAGGGAGAGACAAGGAAGAGGGATGTGAGGAATAGGAGAAGACGGGGAAGAGGGATGGGAGGCAGAGGTGGAGATGGGGGAGAGGGATGAGAGAAACAGGAGGAGATGGGAGAGATGTATGGGAGGAATAGCGAGAAATGGAGGAGGGGGACAGAAGGTATAAGGAGAGATGGGGAGAGGAATGAGAGAAATAGGGAGAGACAAGGGAGAGGGATGAAGAAAAAAGGTTGAGACAGGGGAGAAGGACAGAAAGAAAAGGGGAAAATGGGGGAGAGGAATGGAAGGAATAGGGACACAGTGATGGGAGGAATAGTGGGAGATCGGAGAGAGGGCTGGAAGGAATGGGTGGTAGAGGTACAAGAGGAATAGTGGAGACGGGGGAGAGGAATGGGTGGAATAGGGAGATGGGAGAGAGGGATGGGAGGAATAGGGGGATGGAGGAGAGGGACTGAATGAACAAGGGCAGATAGGAAAGAAGGATGGGAGGAACAGGTGGAGATGGGAGAGAAGGACAGAAGGAGAAGGTGAAAAAGGGATGGTAGAAATATGGGGACATGCGGAAGAGATATGGGAGGAAGAAGGGGAGACTGGTTAGAGAGATTGAAGGATATAATATTGCTGTTTATACTTCAAATATTTCCAGTTATGTGAAGGGGAAATGGTGAAGAGAGATGGGGGGAATAGGTGGAGATGGGGAGAGGGATGGGAGGAATAGGTGGAGATGGGGAGAGGGATGGGAGGAATAGGTGGAGATGGGGAGAGGGATGGGAGGAATAGGTGGAGATGGGGAGAGGGATGGGAGGAATAGGTGGAGATGGGGAGAGGGATGGGAGGAATAGGTGGAGATGGGGAGAGGGATGGGAGGAATAGGTGGAGATGGGGAGAGGGATGGGAGGAATAGGTGGAGATGGGGAGAGGGATGGGAGGAATAGGTGGAGATGGGGAGAGGGATGGGAGGAATAGGTGGAGAAGGGGAGAGGGATGGGAGGAATAGGTGGAGATGGGGAGAGGGATGGGAGGAATAGGTGGAGATGGGGAGAGGGATGGGAGGAATAGGTGGAGATGGGGAGAGGGATGGGAGGAATAGGTGGAGATGGGGAGAGGGATGGGAGGAATAGGTGGAGATGGGGAGAGGGATGGGAGGAATAGGTGGAGATGGGGAGAGGGATGGGAGGAATAGGTGGAGATGAAGAGAGGGATGGGAGGAATAGGTGGAGATGGGGAGAGGGATGGGAGGAATAGGTGGAGATGGGGAGAGGGATGGGAGGAATAGGTGGAGATGGGGAGAGGGATGGGAGGAATAGGTGGAGATTGGGAGAGGGATGGGAGGAATAGGTGGAGATGGGGAGAGGGATGGGAGGAATAGGTGGAGATGGGGAGAGAGATGGGGGGAATAGGTGGAGATGGGGAGAGGGATGGGAGGAATAGGTGGAGATGGGGAGAGCGATGGGAGGAATAGGTGGAGATGGGGAGAGAGATGGGGGGAATAGGTGGAGATGGGAAGAGGGATGGGAGGAATAGGTGGAGATGGGGAGAGTGATGGGAGGAATAGGTGGAGATGAGACAGAGGGACTGGAGTAATAGTGGGAGAATGACAGGATTAATAGGGGGAGGGACAGTAGTAATAGGGGGAGATGGGGGAGAGGACAGGAGTAATAGGGAGAGATGAGGGACAGGAGTATTAGGGGGAGATGGAGGAGAGGGACAGGAGGAACAGGGGGAGGTGGGGGGAAAAGAGAGAAAAAAAACCTACAGCACCAAGCACAGTTGCTAGCGACCCGGTGCATGATGAATACGAGTTATAATATAGGTACACAACTTATATTTTTCCATAAAATGTTATCGCTTGTATTATTTTTGTTCAACCACCATAATATCAGGGCTCAAATGTTGATTAGAAGTTCCCTGAGGACTGGATTCAGAACCACTGATGATGAACTTCCGGTTACGCACACAACACCTCCATTCTATAATCATATTAGTGCACACAAAATAAGAATAGAAAAAAATAAGAATAAGTAACTATATTTTATCTTCATTATAAGCTACCCACCATGTTAGAGTTGGCTCTGGGTATCCGGTTACTTCTACTTCCAGAGTCACTGGAGAACCTTCCTTAACAGTGACGTTAGGTGGGAGCTTGGAGAAGGCAGGACTCTGTCCTGCCAGGCTAACACTGTTGTGTTTTTCTGAAACACTTCTAATTGCTTCTTGGGTAACCATATGCCTCTGGCAGCTTTTGGCAGGGTCTGATTGAAACACGAGACCAGAGAATTCATCTGAGACAGCATGCAGCCTATCTTTAGTTCTAGCGGTGTTATCAGAGGCATGCAATTGTTCTGTTTTTTCCGTGCTCTCATAAACAGAACTGCTCTGCAAACGAGACTCATGCACCTCGTTCACCATACGGTAGTTGGGTTTTGCTTTGGCAGGAGAAGTACTCAAGGCATAGCGGGTTTCATTGACTACTGTCGACTGGTGTGAAAAGGGAGATTCTGTTTTGTATCCAACAGGGGGAGAACAGAATCTGTCAATATAACTAGAAGTATTTTCCCTTTTGTGACTTGATGTGTCAGTGTAAGCAGAAACAGGTGTTAGGAAATCAGAACCATCCATCACCCTCTTGCCGCTGGCATTTATGTGCATTTGCAAGCTGTAGGAGCTGACATGCATACTATGGGAGCTGTAACAGTTCGGCTCATCCTGCTCTGTTTCAGATTGAGGGTGATTGGATTCGGGAGTCTCAGCAAGCGGAGGCAAGGAGATGTCATCCGGTGATATGCACTCATATTCATCACCAGATGCAGCTTCTTCTGCTAGCAATTCAGGCTGCAAGTCCGCATCTGCCAGTATATTACCGTCTTTAGCAGACAATGGGAGCTCTCTCTCGTCACTGAGTGAGATTTCTGGTGCTTTCTGTGGCTCCTTGGAGGAAAGAAAGTATTACAGTTTATCCAAATATATGTTCAGAATTGATAGTCTTTATATAACTTTACAATTTAGAATAATAAATTGAGCTATTCCATGGAAATGACCAGTGGTTCCCAAGTTGGGTGCTGTGATACCCTAGGGTGCTGTAGGGCACATGCCGGAGTGCCATGTCCCAAAATAAATTATTTGGGTTATCATCTTTGTAGGGTGGGTCTTGTTCTGCCTGTTGGATTAGAGAGGCAGCATGCGCCCATCAGCACTGGCTGCACTGCTTAACATTGGGTTGGGTATGGTATGCCGGCTACCTTGGATCTCGGAGGTCAGTATACCGACACTGGGATCCCGGCAGCAGAATGGGAATAGATCCTGTGGGTCGGTATTCCAACTGGTGGCATTTTGAGCGTTCAGGATTCTGGCATCGGCATGCTGACCGTGGGGATCTCGAGCACCGGTATATGAACTACATCCCCTTAACATATACTGTATCTGGAATGCCTTCCCCTCCTGCACGCTCCATCCACTCTACTCCTCCTCTTACTCCCTGTAGCTCCCTACACACAGCGCACTATGGTAGCAGACCACACCTCCCCCGCTCACCCCTGACACTATTCCTCATTCATCCCCCACCTCCCCATATTTGTTCCATCCTCTGTGTTTCTTCTCTCCCTTTGTGTGTCTGTCACCACCTTTGTCTTATTCTGTCTCCAACCTGTATATTATCTGTCTTGCTGTCTCCTCAGATGTGCCTCTCTGTCCCTCCCTTTGTGTATTTGTCACCCACTGACCCCTCCCCCAATCTATATGTTCCCTTCCCTTTTTTCCTATTTGCTCCCACAGCCCACTGTCCACTTGTACCACAAGTTATCCTCCCTCGTCTTCCACTTCTCCTCTCTTCACAGTTTTTTGTCTGCTCAGTTGGTAAGAACAGTGTTGGTGACTGCCAATCTGAACTACATCCTCAAACAGAAGTGTGACCATGTCCAGTGCCTCATACCAGAACCTACAGATGGCAGCTAAGCACAATTTTCTTAATCTAAGAATTTTTGCTGATGATCTCAATAGGAAACTTTCAGCCTAGGGGTGCCTTGAATAAAATGCAGAGATTCTAGGGCGTTGTGATTCGACAAAGTTTGGGAACCACTGATATAGACAATTTACAGTGTTATAGAATTATTCAATGCCTGGGTCATTCTTTTAAGATTCTGTAGGTAGCAATGATTCTGTAGGTAGCAATGATGGTGAGGTGTATACTACTTTACCTCCAATTTCTCTTCTAGCTCCTTCAGGTAGATACATAATTCATTCACAGAGTTGAGAGCCTCCTTGTGTTTTATTAATGTTTTCTCAACATACTTTATGCCATCCTCTGTTCCTACAAACACACAGGTATAGGCATGAGATACATAATACAGAGAGTGGCTAACACATGCACTGTAAAATACACAGATACTGTACAACTCTAGCTTGGTGTTGGGAAATATATCCAGTAATTAAAATATACACCTAAACTCTGACCTGAATGTAAATGAAGAACTGAGAACTTTGGCCCTCTACCTCTCTTGCCAGCACTGTCCAAAGCTGACCCAGATCTTGCACCTAGTGTATAATGATGAACCAAATCTGGTGACTTGTGTACAATTATTATTATTATTATTATTATTATTATTATTATTATCCTTTATTTATATGGCGCCACAAGGGTTCCGCAGTGGCCAATTACAGAGTACATATGCACATAATCAAAACAGGAAAACAGTGACTTACAGTTGAAGACAATATAGGACAAGTACAGGGTAACTAAACATATCTACACCAGTAAACAACATAGAGATAAGTTCCAGGTGGCCACAAAAATGCGGGATCTGGGAAGTTGAGGATTATTAAAGTAAGAAAAGTATAAGCACATGAGGGAAGAGGGCCCTACTCGTGAGAGCTTACATTCTAATTACATTATGAACCAAATCTGGTGACTAGTGTACATTGATGAGCCAAATCTGGTCACTAGTGTACAATGATGAAATAAATCTGGTGACTAGTATACAATGATGAACCAAATCTGGCGACTAGTGTACAAAGATGAACCAAATCTGGTGACTGGAGTACACTGATGAACCAACTCTGGTGACTAGTGTACGATTATGAACCAAATCTGGTGACTAGGGTACATTGATGAACCAAATCTGGTGACTAGTGTACAATGATGAAATAAATCTGGTGACTAGTGTACAATTATGAACTAAATCTGGTGACTAGTGTACATTGATGAGCCAAATCTGGTGACCGCTGTATGTTAATGAACCAAATCTGGTGACTAGTATACAATGATGTATCATATCTGGTGACTAGTGTACAATGATGAACCAAATCTGGTGACTAGTGTACATTGATGTACCAAATCTGGTGACTAGGGTACATTGATGAACCAAAACTGGTGACAAGTGTACAATGATGAACCAAATATAGTGCTTATTGCACAATCATGAACCAAATCTGGTGACTAGTGTAAAATGATTTACCAAATCTGGTGCTTATTGCACAATCATGAACCAAATCTGGTGCCTAGTATACAAAACAGGGCCTAGTTTGATGAATAGTATCCAAACTGATGGCTAGCGTACAGAGCATTCTCCCAATCTTGTTTTTATTCATGCAAAGCAGACAGTACACGTGTGATCTGCTTGTTCACTGACATCATTTGGGTCCCAGTTAAGAGTAAGCACTAATGTTAGAGAAGCTTAGAGTAATCAGGAACAGTATAAGATCAGCATAAACTTACCATATATATGTTTTGCAATATTGATCATCTGCTGGATTCTTTCTTCCTGTTGCGGAAGAGCTGGTTGAACAAACTTGTTGAATTGCTTCACAAGAACCTCTACGGCCTCCCTAGTTTTACAGTCTGCAGAATAACGCCCCACTCTGACGACCGTCGCACAGGCTTCTTCACACCAAAACTGGCTCTTTCATTGTTAGAGAAAAAAGAAAGTGTTAATTTATGGTAAACTCTCTATTTAAAAGGGGAAGGGAGCTTTGGCCTCATCGTAAATATCGGAAAAGGTTTGCTGGTGGCGGCGACCTCTGCAGCTCCTGGAGGTACAGGACATCATGTAAATAGCTCATGTTCTCAGCCAAGTATCCCCCCACCTTTGACAAGTTCCCACTGAAGCTCCTTTACTGTTAGGTAATCATCAACTAATTTTGATAGATAATGATTTGCATTAATCACATTTTCATTCATTTAGTATTAGTATCGCTTTTAAATGATTGGCGGGATGCATCAAATGATAATTTGTGGTTACACCTCTGAAAATGTCTTTTTCGGAGGTTTGGACGCTTTTTCGCATATGCACCAAGTTCCTGAATGCGATACATTCTGAAGTTTGGACCTGATGGGTAACATTATATTCAGATTCAGTTACCCAATAAAAGCCTATGGGCTTCTATTCGAATTGCCCTCTGAGTGGGATCCAAATGGATCCCTCCCAGCACCCCCTGCGGCGCATGCGTCGTTGGCACATGCACAGACGTCATAAACCCGGAAGCCCCCACACTGCAAAGAACATCTTTACTTGGGAGAACTGTCCTTTAGTAAAATGTTCATGCATAAAGCGTTACTAGACACCATAATGCCTGCGATGAGGCGTGGGATGTGAATGCAATGACTGATGCATACCGCCCTTTGTCCCAAATCCCTGATACTTGACAAGTGTCTTATTCCCGTGCTGTGCAGATGTACCAGACTGACATTTGACACTAGCTAAAATGATTGGGCCCCAATTGTTCCAGTTTTCTATACCTGCATATTTCTTCTTTTTTTTTTAGAGCTTTTAGACAATGCCACAATATACACTGCTCAAAAAAAATAAAGGGAACACTAAAATAACACATCCTAGATCTGAATGAATGAAATATTCTTATTAAATACTTTGTTCTTTACATAGTTGAATGTGCTGACAACAAAATCACACAAAAATGATCAATGGAAATCAAATTTATTAACCCATGGAGGTCTGGATTTGGAGTCACACTCAAAATTAAAGTGGAAAAACACACTACAGGCTGATCCAACTTTGATGTAATGTCCTTAAAACAAGTCAAAATGAGGCTCAGTAGAGTGTGTGGCCTCCTCGTGCCTGTATGACCTCCCTACAACGCCTGGGCATGCTCCTGATGAGGTGGCGGATGGCCTCCTGAGGGATCTCCTCCCAGACCTTGGCTAAAGCATCCGCCAACTCCTGGACAGTCTGTGGTGCAACGTGGCGTTGGTGGATGGAGCGAGACATGATGTCCCAGATGTGCTCAATTGGATTCAGGTCTGGGGAACGGGCGGGCCAGTCCATAGCATCAATGCCTTCATCTTGAAGGAACTGCTGACCCACTCCAGCCACATGAGGTCTAGCATTGTCTTGCATTAGGAGGACCCAGGGCCAACCGCACCAGCATATGGTCTCACAAGGGGTCTGAGGATCTCATCTCGGTACCTAATGGCAGTCAGGCTACCTCTGGCGAGCACATGGAGGGCTGTGCGGCCCCCCAAAGAAATGTCACCCCACACCATTACTGACCCACTGCCAAACCGGTCATGCTGGAGGATGTTGCAGGCAGCAGAACGTTCTCCTTGGCGTCTCCAGACTCTGTCACGTCTGTCACATGTGCTCAGTGAGAACCTGCTTTCATCTGTGAAAAGCACAGGGCGCCAGTGGCGAATTTGCCAATCTTGGTGTTCTCTGGCAAATGCCAAACGTCCTGCACGGTGTTGGGCTGTAAGCACAACCCCCACCTGTGGACGTCGGGCCCTCATACCAACCTCATGGAGTCTGTTTCTGATCGTTTGAGTAGACACATGCAAATTTGTGGCTTGCTGGAGGTCATTATGCAGGGCTCTGGCAGTGCTCCTCCTGTTCCTCCTTGCACAAAGGTGGAGGTAGCGGTCCTGCTGCTGGGTTGTTGCCCTCCTACGGCCTCCTCCACATCTTCTGATGTACTGGCCTGTCTCCTGGTAACGCCTCCATGCTCTGGATACTACGCTGACATACACAGCAAACCTTCTTGCCACAGCTCGCATTGATGTGCCATCCTGGATGAGCTGCACTACCTGAGCCACTTGTGTGGGTTGTAGACTCCGTCTCATGCTACCACTAGAGTGAAAGCACCGCCAGCTTTCAAAAGTGACCAAAACATCAGCCAGAAAGCATAGGAGCTGAGAAGTGGTCTGTGGTCACCACCTGCAGAACAACTCCTTTATTGGGGGTGTCTTGCTAATTGCCTATAATTTCCACCTGTTGTCTATTCCATTTGCACAACAGCATGTGAAATTGATTGTCAATCAGTGTTGCTTAATAAGTAGACAGTTTGATTTGACTGACTTGGAGTTACAATTTTGACTGACTTGGAGTTACAATTTTTGTGTTGTTTAAGTGTTCCCTTTATTTTTTTGAGCAGTATATATATATATATATATATATATATATGTATATATATATATACACACACATACAGAGCTGTGTGGTCCGGCACTCCCAATTCATTTCAACACTTTCCTTGGTGACCTTGCATGTGAAGGTATATAGCAGCATGAAGTGCAGCATTCCGGAGTTTATAAGGAAATACACTGCACACGATTGCATCAACATTTCAATCTTATTGAAAATCAATAAAATTTAAATATTGATGCAATCCTGTGCAGTGTATTTCTTTTTAAACTACGGAGTGCCGCACGTCATGCTGCTATACTGTATATACATAGAGATAGATAGATAGCTAATATATATCTAGAGATAGATAGATAGATAGATAGATAGATAGATAGATAGATAGATAGATAGATAGATAGATAGATAGATAGATAGATATTTTAGAGATGTGTAGCGTCGGATTTACTCGGTTCTTAACGCCAGAATTAATGTGGGGTTGAATTAATCCAGATCTTTCTTATTGGCTAACCAAAACACGTGACATCAGAGAGCCAATAAGATGCCATTTTGAGATGCGGGTAAATCCGAACCCGCTCATCTCACACATATATATATATATATATATATATATATATATATATATATACACACAAACACACACACAACATATTAGTATAAACAGATATTCATCTCTGTGAAACCCACATTTATTCAAATAAAACACAACAAATGGAGCAAATGCAGATACAGTATTAATCATTTATCCTATAATGATTAATTACAGTACCAATTACCTCCTCCATTATATGATGTAGGTCTTCAGCCATTTCAAGGTACACTTTATAATCGTTCACAACACCATTAAACTCATTAACAGATTTCTGCAGCTCGCCGAGCGCCTCCTGAATAATATCTGCTTTGTGCATGTGCTGAGAAAGAGCGCGTCCTAATGATTTTTTTTCTAAATTATCAATTTTCTTCTTCAAAGCCTGAAAAAAAATTTAAAGAAAACTTGATACTTATGCGTCATTACTGTAACAGCAAATAATCAGATTCTATCATTTTCTAGGATGCAATAAAAAATGATAGCTAGGATCTAATTGGTTGCTATGAGCAACATCACCACATTTCATTTTTAAAAGCTTTAGTAAATCTTCCACTGAGGGGGAGATATATCATACCTTGGTGATAGATAAAGTGGACAGAGATAAAGTACCAGCCAATCAGCTCCTAACTGCCGCGCTACAGGCTGTGTTTAAAAAAACGTCAGGAGCTGATTGGTTGATACTTTATCTCTCTCCAAGGTTTGATACGTCTCCCTCTTTGGTTGGGGATTCAATTCCAGAGGAAGGGTGCAAATTGCCGTTGCCACGTAAAAATGGCCATGGTGCACCTGCCCTCGCAGCTAGGCTGCGCAGACAGGGGGCTATCCTTGTATTGTGGGAGTCAGCTATGTAATCGCAGTTCATTTGCGATCACATCACTGGTGGCCATTAACATGCTGGGTAACCTTGCCCTGTGCTGGGCAGCCCCCAGCATGCGGTCGCAAGCAGTTGCAGTTTTGCTAACTTAGGGGGAGATGTACTAAGCAGTGATAAAAGTGGAGAAGTGAGCCAGTGGAGAAGTTGCCCATGGCAACCAATCAGCATTGACGTAACATTTATAATTTGCATACTATAAAAGTATACAGAGCAGCTGACTGGTTGCCATGGGCAACTTCTCCACTGGCTCACTTTTCCTTTTTTTTTTATCACTGCTTAGTACATGTCCCCCTTAGGGTCCAATATACTCTAGTTATAGTTAATGACAGACATTAATTTGTATATATTATTGTAGAAATATTTGTCTCTTTTCTCCTATTTGCTGTTTCTTTGTGTAAGACACAGTGAGGGAGATTTAACAAAGGTTCTAAAGAGGACAAGTGGAGTTATTGTCTATATTAGCAACCAGACTAAAGCTAGAATTTTATAGCATGTACTATATACATGATAACTAGAATATGATTGGTTGCTGTGTGCAACACCTCCACTTGTCCTCTGCGTAAGGTTTGATAAATCTCCCCCTATGTTCTCTATGCGAACAAGAAGCCTGGAAACTATTGTTGCCTTGGGAAAATCTCTTCCATTGTGTTCTTGTGATCTTTGCCCCTAATGGGGATACACAAATGCCCAGGGGTAAATTTATTAAGAGTTCTATTTCAGATGGGATGTTGGCAAATAGCAACCAATCAGATTCCAGGAATTATCTTCTAGAAGGTGCTAGATAAATGAGAAGTAGATTCTGATTGGTTGCTATGGGCAACATCCCATCTTAAATAGATCTCCAATCTTTGTAAATGTACCCCTCAGTGTCACTGTTTTATGCATAAGCAGACTAAGATGGCCCTGGTTTCTTGGTTAATGTTGAACACTCATTATGTGCTTATATTGTCAGGACGTCTCCTCCACTTTATTGAAATCTTCCTGAAGTGCAGTTGGGAATGAATAGGGCCGCCGAGATCTGAATGGGGCCCAAGGAACTGGGAAAGGGGATGTGGCCAAATTTGGGGTGCATGACCAGACCCCCACCAGGGGAAAAAAAATACGATGCACAATACCGCTTGTATAAAGAAAGTCATTTGACCCCCCCCCCCAGCAGCTGACCCTGGCCCCTGCCAGGCCCCTCCATCAAGCCCAGGCCAAGCTCATCAGTCAGTACCCGCCACCTCGCACCACCCCTGGGAATGAGACCAGTGAAGCTCAAAGACTCCATTCTTATAAATGTATGGGCAAATTACTTGTCATGCTATTGTATATCCACTGTAATCCTTTTTAATATACAATGTACAGAATGCCTCATCTGCATTGACAATCCATAGCAGAATAATAATCACTTATCTCTCCTGAGTTGATTGAACATTTAGCATTAAAATTACAAATTGTTTAATCAAACTGAAAAAGAGTTTACATGAGTATGACAGTTGTTTTATTGCATGTACCTGAATCTTTTCTAAATACATTTCAACTTGCTGTATCTGGTTCTTAATTACTTTCAGATTCCGCCCTTTGTCAGCCTTCTTTGTGTAGTTGAATTTCAAGTTGTTAAATTTTTTCTTCAGATCCTTAAATGACTCTTTTAGCTGAAATGATAGAGAGACAATTCTGTTACATGAAGACAACATGTCCCACCCACACACTGCATCTTATTGGTTTCATCTTCATCTTCATCCCATTCGATAAGGTCTGATGTGTACATTTAGCAAAAGTCAATACAAAATCAGCTCAATGGCGTACCAGCGGTAACCTTCATTAAATGTAAGATATTCCAGGCTGTGCGCTGTTCACCCCCCCCGCCCTCACCCCAATATTTATTTTAAAACTCATGAAAGTAAGGGGGCATTGGGGACGGCTATGACAGATGCCAAATCCCTTGGTTTTATTGAATATGTGAGCGTATATCCTTATCAGTGTTTAATTAGACACAAATGAAAATATATTCCACTTAAAATGATGTACTCATATCAGTTACTGTCTTTTCCAAGATCATGTAACCATTGGATAGTTTACACACTCTGTAGAGCCCTACTCACTGTCATATTTATAATGGGTGCATTGTGTGCGATGCACACGGGTCCCCGGAGGTCCCCACACTGCACACCCTGAACCCATTATTTTTTATACTTACCCTCCAGAGTCCTGCGGTGCTGCAGCAGCATTGCTGAAATGGCTGTGAAAATGGTGCGGCACCATTTTCCCAGTGTTTCGCACATGCGCAGTAGAATAATCACTGGGAAGATGGCTGCCGTGCCATTTTACTGGAGCTCTGCACATGCGCTGTAGACTCTGGGACAGCGCTAGGATCCTCTAGGGACCCTAGTGCCCAGAGCTAAGTGCTGCCGCCAGCTAGAGAGGAGGGGGCCCAGACAGAGCCTGCCCATGGGCCTTCTCCTCTCTAGAAATGCAGCTGGCCCTACTGCTATATAAGACTGTATATGTGCAGCTTCTTTTTAATATCCCATAAAAGGACTTTTGATTGTCTCGGTTTTGCACAAAATAGGGCAGATTCAAATTTGCATGAAAGGAGGACACAATTCCCCTCAAACAATATGCATACTTTTCCCTATATGCTGATATCCATCTATACAACTGCACCACCGCTATCCATACACAGAGCCGTCATGACTATTATCAGTGCACACGTGCACAAGTCCTAAGCTGTTCCTGCTAATTAGCTCCCTTCTACAAAAGTTCAAACAAAATCTACATGTGTTCTTTCCATACTAAAACAATCCAAGGCCCAAATTTCTGCCATCATTGCTATATGGCTGAATCATATATTCACTTCCTACCCTTGCTATTTGGCTGGATCTGTATGCAATATTTAGCACTAAACCTCACATATTAGAAAGGGGCAGTATGTATGGTGTAATGGATAGCATTACTGCCTCACAAACCTGAGGTCATGGGTTCGGGTCCCATGATGGCTATATCTGTGTGGAGTATGTATATTCTCTCCATGCTTGTGTGGTTTTCCACTGGGTACTCTGGTTTACTCTCACATTCCGGAAATAAACTGATAGGTTAATTGGCTCCCAACAAACAATGAACCCTAGTGTGAACGTGTGTTTAATAGCAGACTAGACGGGTTCCTATCTGCCGGCAATTTCTATGTAAACCCATCTTACTTCAAGTGGTCTCAAAAAAGTACTAAACGTCAGAGTATCTTTAAGAGATATTATCAGTCAATTCAATGGAATGTGAAGATGACCAAAATCCTCATATGGTGTAAGAATCTTCCACTGAAGATCAATTACGAAAGGACCAATTTTTACAAGCTTATAAATTCTTTGTAGATTAATGACTTGTGAAGGGATCCTGTAAATAGACCCTCATACCAAAGAGCCACCCAAAAAGGGCAACTGTTAAGTATATAAAAAAAAATCACATTTAATAAAAACTTTTGTTACAAATGATTATTATTTTGTTTACACAAATTACTTATAAAGATGTGGTTTAATCCTCGCTGGTGATAGAATGTGTCAGCTCCTGACAGTGGCTACTGTCCCCCAGTGTCGAGGACAATCTGTCCCTTTACCCGACGCATTTTGTCTTATACAGACTTCATCAGGGGTGGATCAATTTTAATGGATTTCAAACATACAACCTCAAATATTTATGAGGATAAAGGACCGCCATGAGTTCTCTAAATGGTTATCACCAATACCAATTTTGAAAAAAATTGTGATCCTTCCCAGGAGTTAGTATGTAACATAAAGAGGTGACTACAGTTTGCCAGGATCCTCACAAAAACCCTTTACTCTGGTGAAAATGGAAGATTCCACCAGAGATTGGGCTTCTCCCTATCAAAGCCCATGGGTGATAGCTTTAAATGTTTCTCTTTGGCAAAAAACTTTCCCAACTGTTTGACAAGAACAGCTAGTACAAATGTTGGCACTGTCACTGTCGGGGGGTGGCATAGCTCTTCACCTGCCTGGACGGAAAAGAGTTCTAGTTACGGCTCTGTCCCCAGCAATACCCATTCATCCACAAGAGAAGTTGCGATGTAGATATATACAACTTTAAATCAGTTGCGTTCACTCGGCTTCAGAGCTGTGTTTGGCACTGAATCGGCCCCTAACTGTGTACACGAAACTAAAGAAGTTTCTGTACACAGACAGAGTGGTTCAGAGAAATGTCATCCCTAGCATGTTACAGACCAGGCCCCCTAAAGTGAGGCCTGCAGTAGAAGTACATACTGTACTAACCTGACTCTGGAATACCCAGACATGACATAAAGGTAAAAAGGTTAATGGAGATTTATTTAACATGATATATCAATGTAAAGGTTTTTTCTGTCTTCACACATGCTACATGCTACCGAGCAGAAAGGAGAGAAGGCAGAGGAAATGGGCTTTACAGCCGAGTTTTACAGCCTTTCAGTACGATGTCAGATTGGGAACAGCAGCTGCAAGCGAGTACTGACACACGAGACCGCTTTTCTGAGACCCGCATATCTGCTTTCACATTCTCCTCATGACCCACAGCATAGCTGCTCCTATGGATCACCTCTCGGATGTACTTACAGTAATGTGTTTGCACAATAAGAAGTAATGGTGCAATGTTTACAGAGGATAAACCTTATTTTTTGAATCTTCCAGCAAAAATGATCTAAATGCGATGCTAGTTCACCAATCACCATGAACACTAAACTAAATAAATAAACAATGAAGCGTATTACAGTTAGCAGCTTATTCTGTTATTATAGGCCCTGAGGAACTTCAGTCGCTGACTAAGAAGCAGATTTAGACAGCTCAGTAAATATACGGTGACGTTCTAGTTTAAACTCTCCAGGGATAGTACTTATCTTGGCATGTCATCAAAATGTAACAGAATGTTGACAAAAAGTCCATTAAAAGTAATAGGAGGGTTTTTTTTTTGTTAGCTCGAGCTGCATAATTCTTTGGTGTTTTTTCCCCAAGGTGAAAGTTTTACATCTTTATAAATAGGAGTTAATGGGGCAGAGCAATTTAGCCACGAGGTTCCATCGGAACGGTATAGTACATACAGTATAAATCCCAGTAAATTAAATCAGTATAAACAAATAGTTCTGAGATCATTGCTTCGGTAGTTATTAGAAGCATTGTCTGCACCACAGAATACAGTATATTACTTATAGTAAAAGGGATGATGCAGTCCCTACTGTAAATTATTACGTATTTTAAACATCACTCTGATTTATTTTGCCTGTATAAAAGCGCTTGGCCTACAGCCTTAAGTTTATTACATTGTCACGCTTCATGACTTATAAATTCCATATAATGTACAGTAGGGGCTGCATTGTTCCATATATAAAATATAACATTAAACATTTTGGGACTTAGGGAGTTTTTCAGAGTTGTTAGCAAACCAAAAAAGTTAGCAATTGGGCAAAACCATAATGCATTGCAGGTGGGGCAGATGTAACGTGCAGAGAGAGTTAGATTTGTGTGGGTTATTATACTTGTTTCTGGGCATGGTATATATATATACTGGCTGCATTATTTTTACACTGCAATTTAGATTTCAGTTTGAACACACCCCACCCAAATCTAACTCTCTCTGCACATGTTACATCTGCCCCACCTGCAGTGCACATGGTTTTGACAATTATTGTTTTTTGGTTTGCTAACAATCCTGAATAACCCCCCTGAATCTGTGTCAGACTCAGCTGCGTCTGTGTCTGTCTCTATTGGCTGTTTCACATCTATGACTTGGTGCGTTTTTAGGTGCCGCTATCGATCACACCATTGAAACTTTCACCAGTCCTATGGTAGTTGCAGTTTTTCCATCTGATTATGGCCCCCAATGTAAACAATGAAGCGTACACAAACACTTCAGTGACATGCCCGCACAACTCTCATAACACGACCGAGCAGCAAAGATGGTGTAATGGTTAGCATTACTGCCTCACAGCACTGAGGTCATGGGTTCAATTAACACCACGGTCCTAATTGTGTGGAGTTTGTATATTCTCCCTGTACTTGCATTTCCTCCGGGTACTCCGGTTTCCTCCCACAATCCAAAAATATACTGGAAGGTTAATGGGCTCCCAACAAAAAAAGTATAAATGTGTGTGTGTTTACATGTGGTAGGGAATATAGGGGCAAATGTATTAAGCCTGGAGAAGTGATAAGTGCAAGGTGATAATGCACCAGCCAATCAGCTCCTAACTGTCAATTTACATATTGGAGCTGATTGGCTGGTGCATTATCACCTTGCACTTATCACTGCTTTATCACTTCTCCAGGCTTAATACATCCTGCCCCATAGATTGTAAGCTCAACTGGGGCAGGGACTGATGTGAATGGCCAAATATTGGGGCAGATGTATTAACCTGGAGAAGGTATAAGGAAGTGATAAACCAGTGATATGTGCAAGGTGATAAACGCACCAGCAAATCAGTTCCAATATGTAAATTAACAGTTAGGAGCTGATTGGCTGGTGCGTTTATCACCTTGCACATATCACTGCTTTATCACTTCCTTATGCTGTCTCCAGGCTTAATATATCTGCCCCCTTCTCTGTAAAGCTATATAAATAACTGGTAATAAGTAAGACGGACCATCTCAGTGTGTCTGAATAGCCACCTCCCAGTCTCAGGAATGCCCAGCACATTTCCAATCTATTTCTGACTGCATGCTTCTCAATTGCAACTTCAGCTCTGTACTGTACATACGCAGGGTTTTTCACGCACACACAATAGCAAAAATATGGCACATGTTACCCGTAATTTAAGAATAAGTCATAAAATATAATAAATATAGCAAAAAGTATTTAAAACAATTCTAACGCAAAATTAAAATGAAATCATGTTGATGGAACTGTGAAAAGAACTAAATAGTATTTATTAATGAATTAATGCATTTATTAACATCTACTTATACTGTATAGAGCCAGGCCAGCTTATTATTACATTTTTTGAACTACTTACCAAATAAGCCTGTTTATGTTTTTCAGGAAATTAATTGAGGTTATTTTATGATTTGTCCCTAGAAACGATTGTGTCTGGAAACATCCCAATTATGTCATTTCTGACCAAGGCAAAGCACAATTTCCCTGATTCTTTATATTCTGTGCACAGAGGCAGGTCCGCATGTCATGTGCACAGATGCATCTGTTCACCACCAAATGTCTCTAGAATTTATTTTAAAACTTTGGCAACTATGAACTTAATCAATGTAAAACACTTCTATTTATAGAACAGTAAAAAGCAATTTTGGGAAAATAAAGTCTGGCGATGCAACTTGAAGAAAACAGTAACTAATTACAGCTGGCATAAATGCAGAATCCAGAATAAAATCTATTTAAATTGATTTGCAGTTCCTTGTGCTAATGTACAAAAATGAATTTTACCCTGAAACCATCTCTTGTTATGAAAGCTGCAGTGCTGAACAGAAAGAATGCTGAATACTGGCAGAGACACACACTGTACTCTTGGCAGGGTCCCCTGTGTTATAAGTGTGTGGGGGTAATTCAGATCTTATCACTGCTGTGCGTTATCACATAGCAGGCGATCAGATCTGGGCTGCGCATGCACCGCACTGCCCCGGCACATCGCACAGCTGCAACGGGCATCACCTGTGACGGGATGGCGCAAAAAATTAATTTGCACGGGCGATCGCAAGGAGATTGACAGGAAGAGGCCGTTTGTGGGTGGTAAATTACCTTTTTCTGGGAGTGTCAGGGAAAACGCAGGCGGGATCAAGCGTTTTCAGGGAGGGTGTCTGATGTTAAATCCGGTCCCGATCAGGATGATGTGATCGCAGTGGATGAGTAAGTTCTGGGCTGTGCAGAAACTGCACAAAATTAGTTTGTGCAGCTCTGCTACACATGCGAACGCACACCTGCACAGCGAAAATACACTCCCACTGTAGGCGGCGACTATCTGATCACAGGGTTGCGAAAATCGCTGCCCAGCGATCAGATCTGAATTACACCCCCCCCCCCCCCCCTTTCCTCCCCCTCCCCTCCACTCCCCCCTGTATTGAAAACTGGGGACTCATTCATTCTAGTGCTTTTCTGGCAAGTGGCAACTGGTGTAATTGGTGCTCTCCTCTGGTAATTATGCCAGCTTCCAGGGTTGCATTAGGTTCCATTGCAAGTGCAAAGAGCTGCATGCATCCAAATACATTGAAGCATCTGAGCTCTGCTAAACATTAAGCACCTGATTCAGAGCCAGATACAAAGTGGCCTTCTCTGCAGACACATTGCATGCTTGAAGATAGCCATAGGCTTCTACCAGTATTATGTCTGCATCAGAGCCGGCCTTAGCTATAGGCAGGCTAGGCATTTGCCTAGGGCATTCAAGCATGTCTAGGGGCATCCAAGCATGTCCCTGCAGCATCTCATGCTGAGAGGGACAGTCCGCAAACTAACTGTTACTTTCCAAATGTATTCAATAGAGATGAGCGGGTTCGGTTCCTCGGAATCCGAACCCGCCCGAACTTCATGTTTTTTTTCACGGGTCCGAGCGACTCGGATCTTCCCGCCATGCTCGGTTAACCCGAGCGCGCCCGAACGTCATCATGACGCTGTCGGATTCTCGCGAGACTCGGATTCTATATAAGGAGCCGCGCGTCGCCGCCATTTTCACACGTGCATTGAGATTGATAGGGAGAGGACGTGGCTGGCGTCCTCTCCATTTAGATTAGAAGAGAGAGAGTGAGATTGATTTGAGACAGAGACACTTGATTTACTGGAGCTTAGGAGTACTGTAGAGAGTGCAGAGTTTAGTAGTGACTGACCACAGTGACCACCAGACAGTGCAGTTTTATTTAATATAATCCGTTCTCTGCCTGAAAAAAACGATACACAGTGACTCAGTCACATACCATATCTGTGTGCACTGCTCAGCCCAGTGTGCTGCATCATCTATGTATATATCTGACTGTGCTCACACAGCTTATAATTGTGGGGGAGACTGGGGAGCAGTGCCAGTTATAGGTTATAGCAGGAGCCAGGAGTACATATTATTAAAATTAAACAGTGCACACTTTTGCTGCAGGAGTGCCACTGCCAGTGTGACTGACCAGTGACCTGACCACACTGACCACCAGTATAGTTAGTAGTATACTATATTGTGATTGCCTGAAAAAGCTAAACACTCGTCGTGTGACTTGTGTGGTGTTTTTTTTTTTTATTCTATAAAAAAACTCATTCTGCTGACAGACAGTGTCCAGCAGGTCCGTCATTATATAATATATACCTGTCCGGCTGCAGTAGTGATATATATATATTTTTTATATCATTATTTATCATCCAGTCGCAGCAGACACAGTACGGTAGTTCACGGCTGTAGCTACCTCTGTGTCGGCACTCGGCAGTCCATCCATAATTGTATACCACCTACCCGTGGTTTTTTTTTCTTTCTTCTTTATACATACATACTACATCTCTTTATCAACCAGTCTATATTAGCAGCAGACACGGTACAGTAGTCCACGGCTGTAGCTACCTCTGTGTCGGCACTCGGCAGTCCATCCATAATTGTATACCACCTACCCGTGGTTTTTTTTTCTTTCTTCTTTATACATACATACTACATCTCTTTATCAACCAGTCTATATTAGCAGCAGACACAGTACAGTACGGTAGTCCACGGCTGTAGCTACCTCTGTGTCGGCACTCGGCAGTCCGTCCATAATTGTATACCACCTACCCGTGGTTTTTTTTCTTTCTTCTTTATACATACATACTACATCTCTTTATCAACCAGTCTATATTAGCAGCAGACACAGTACAGTAGTCCACGGCTGTAGCTACCTCTGTGTCGGCACTCGGCAGTCCATCCATAATTGTATACCACCTACCCGTGGTTTTTTTTTCTTTCTTCTTTATACATACATACTACATCTCTTTATCAACCAGTCTATATTAGCAGCAGACACAGTACAGTACGGTAGTCCACGGCTGTAGCTACCTCTGTGTCGGCACTCGGCAGTCCGTCCATAATTGTATACCACCTACCCGTGGTTTTTTTTTCTTTCTTCTTTATACATACTACATCTCATTATCATCCAGTCTATATTAGCAGCAGACACAGTACAGTACGGTAGTCCACGGCTGTAGCTACCTCTGTGTCGGCACTCGGCAGTCCGTCCATAATTGTATACCACCTACCCGTGGTTTTTTTTTCTTTCTTCTTTATACATACTACATCTCATTATCATCCAGTCTATAAGAGCAGCAGACACAGTACAGTACGGTAGTCCACGGCTGTAGCTACCTCTGTGTCGGCACTCGGCAGTCCGTCCATAATTGTATACCACCTACCCGTGGTTTTTTTTTTCTTTCTTCTTCATACATACTACATCTCATTATCAACCAGTCTATATTAGCAGCAGACACAGTACGGTAGTCCACGGCTGTAGCTACCTCTGTGTCGGCACTCGGCAGTCCGTCCATAATTGTATACCACCTACCCGTGGTTTTTTTTTCTTTCTTCTTTATACATACTACATCTCATTATCAACCAGTCTATATTAGCAGCAGACACAGTACGGTAGTCCACGGCTGTAGCTACCTCTGTGTCGGCACTCGGCAGTCCATCCATAATTGTATACCACCTACCCGTGGTTTTTTTTTCTTTCTTCTTTATACATACATACTACATCTCATTATCATCCAGTCTATATTAGCAGCAGACACAGTACAGTACAATAGTCCACGGCTGTAGCTACCTCTGTGTCGGCACTCGGCAGTCCATCCATAATTGTATACTAGTATCCATCCATCTCCATTGTTTACCTGAGGTGCCTTTTAGTTGTGCCTATTAAAATATGGAGAACAAAAATGTTGAGGTTCCAAAATTAGGGAAAGATCAAGATCCACTTCCACCTCGTGCTGAAGCTGCTGCCACTAGTCATGGCCGAGACGATGAAATGCCAGCAACGTCGTCTGCCAAGGCCGATGCCCAATGTCATAGTACAGAGCATGTCAAATCCAAAACACCAAATATCAGTAAAAAAAGGACTCCAAAACCTAAAATAAAATTGTCGGAGGAGAAGCGTAAACTTGCCAATATGCCATTTACCACACGGAGTGGCAAGGAACGGCTGAGGCCCTGGCCTATGTTCATGGCTAGTGGTTCAGCTTCACATGAGGATGGAAGCACTCAGCCTCTCGCTAGAAAACTGAAAAGACTCAAGCTGGCAAAAGCACCGCAAAGAACTGTGCGTTCTTCGAAATCCCAAATCCACAAGGAGAGTCCAATTGTGTCGGTTGCGATGCCTGACCTTCCCAACACTGGACATGAAGAGCATGCGCCTTCCACCATTTGCACGCCCCCTGCAAGTGCTGGAAGGAGCACCCGCAGTCCAGTTCCTGATAGTCAGATTGAAGATGTCAGTGTTGAAGTACACCAGGATGAGGAGGATATGGGTGTTGCTGGCGCTGGGGAGGAAATTGACCAGGAGGATTCTGATGGTGAGGTGGTTTGTTTAAGTCAGGCACCCGGGGAGACACCTGTTGTCCGTGGGAGGAATATGGCCGTTGACATGCCTGGTGAAAATACCAAAAAAATCAGCTCTTCGGTGTGGAAGTATTTCACCAGAAATGCGGACAACATTTGTCAAGCCGTGTGTTCCCTTTGTCAAGCTGTAATAAGTAGGGGTAAGGACGTTAACCACCTCGGAACATCCTCCCTTATACGTCACCTGCAGCGCATTCATAATAAGTCAGTGACAAGTTCAAAAACTTTGGGCGACAGCGGAAGCAGTCCACTGACCAGTAAATCCCTTCCTCTTGTAACCAAGCTCACGCAAACCACCCCACCAACTCCCTCAGTGTCAATTTCCTCCTTCCCCAGGAATGCCAATAGTCCTGCAGGCCATGTCACTGGCAATTCTGACGAGTCCTCTCCTGCCTGGGATTCCTCCGATGCATCCTTGCGTGTAACGCCTACTGCTGCTGGCGCTGCTGTTGTTGCTGCTGGGAGTCGATGGTCATCCCAGAGGGGAAGTCGTAAGCCCACTTGTACTACTTCCAGTAAGCAATTGACTGTCCAACAGTCCTTTGCGAGGAAGATGAAATATCACAGCAGTCATCCTGCTGCAAAGCGGATAACTGAGGCCTTGACAACTATGTTGGTGTTAGACGTGCGTCCGGTATCCGCCGTTAGTTCACAGGGAACTAGACAATTTATTGAGGCAGTGTGCCCCCGTTACCAAATACCATCTAGGTTCCACTTCTGTAGGCAGGCGATACCGAGAATGTACACGGACGTCAGAAAAAGACTCACCAGTGTCCTAAAAAATGCAGTTGTACCCAATGTCCACTTAACCACGGACATGTGGACAAGTGGAGCAGGGCAGGGTCAGGACTATATGACTGTGACAGCCCACTGGGTAGATGTATGGACTCCCGCCGCAAGAACAGCAGCGGCGGCACCAGTAGCAGCATCTCGCAAACGCCAACTCTTTCCTAGGCAGGCTACGCTTTGTATCAACGCTTTCCAGAATACGCACACAGCTAAAAACCTCTTACGGCAACTGAGGAAGATCATCGCAGAATGGCTTACCCCAATTGGACTCTCCTGTGGATTTGTGGCATCGGACAACGCCAGCAATATTGTGTGTGCATTAAATATGGGCAAATTCCAGCACGTCCCATGTTTTGCACATACCTTGAATTTGGTGGTGCAGAATTTTTTAAAAAACGACAGGGGCGTGCAAGAGATGCTGTCGGTGGCCAGAAGAATTGCGGGACACTTTCGGCGTACAGGCACCACGTACAGAAGACTGGAGCACCACCAAAAACTACTGAACCTGCCCTGCCATCATCTGAAGCAAGAAGTGGTAACGAGGTGGAATTCAACCCTCTATATGCTTCAGAGGTTGGAGGAGCAGCAAAAGGCCATTCAAGCCTATACAATTGAGCACGATATAGGAGGTGGAATGCACCTGTCTCAAGTGCAGTGGAGAATGATTTCAACGTTGTGCAAGGTTCTGATGCCCTTTGAACTTGCCACACGTGAAGTCAGTTCAGACACTGCCAGCCTGAGTCAGGTCATTCCCCTCATCAGGCTTTTGCAGAAGAAGCTGGAGACATTGAAGGAGGAGCTAACACGGAGCGATTCCGCTAGGCATGTGGGACTTGTGGATGGAGCCCTTAATTCGCTTAACAAGGATTCACGGGTGGTCAATCTGTTGAAATCAGAGCACTACATTTTGGCCACCGTGCTCGATCCTAGATTTAAAACCTACCTTGGATCTCTCTTTCCGGCAGACACAAGTCTGCTGGGGTTGAAAGACCTGCTGGTGAGAATATTGTCAAGTCAAGCGGAACGCGACCTGTCAACATCTCCTCCTTCACATTCTCCCGCAACTGGGGGTGCGAGGAAAAGGCTCAGAATTCCGAGCCCACCCGCTGGCGGTGATGCAGGGCAGTCTGGAGCGACTGCTGATGCTGACATCTGGTCCGGACTGAAGGACCTGACAACGATTACGGACATGTCGTCTACTGTCACTGCATATGATTCTCTCAACATTGAAAGAATGGTGGAGGATTATATGAGTGACCGCATCCAAGTAGGCACGTCACACAGTCCGTACTTATACTGGCAGGAAAAAGAGGCAATTTGGAGGCCCTTGCACAAACTGGCTTTATTCTACCTAAGTTGCCCTCCCACAAGTGTGTACTCCGAAAGAGTGTTTAGTGCCGCCGCTCACCTTGTCAGCAATCGGCGTACGAGGTTACATCCAGAAAATGTGGAGAAGATGATGTTCATTAAAATGAATTATAATCAATTCCTCCGCGGAGACATTGACCAGCAGCAATTGCCTCCACAAAGTACACAGGGAGCTGAGATGGTGGATTCCAGTGGGGACGAATTGATAATCTGTGAGGAGGGGGATGTACACGGTGATATATCGGAGGATGATGATGAGGTGGACATCTTTCCTCTGTAGAGCCAGTTTGTGCAAGGAGAGATTAATTGCTTCTTTTTTGGGGGGGGTCCAAACCAACCCGTCATATCAGTCACAGTCGTGTGGCAGACCCTGTCACTGAAATGATGGGTTGGTTAAAGTGTGCATGTCCTGTTTATACAACATAAGGGTGGGTGGGAGGGCCCAAGGACAATTCCATCTTGCACCTCTTTTTTCTTTTCTTTTTCTTTGCGTCATGTGCTGTTTGGGGAGGGTTTTTTGGAAGGGCCATCCTGCGTGACACTGCAGTGCCACTCCTAGATGGGCCCGGTGTTTGTGTCGGCCACTAGGGTCGCTTATCTTACTCACACAGTCAGCTACCTCATTGCGCCTCTTTTTTTCTTTGCGTCATGTGCTGTTTGGGGAGGGTTTTTTGGAAGGGCCATCCTGCGTGACACTGCAGTGCCACTCCTAGATGGGCCCGGTGTTTGTGTCGGCCACTAGGGTCGCTTATCTTACTCACACAGTCAGCTACCTCATTGCGCCTCTTTTTTTCTTTGCGTCATGTGCTGTTTGGGGAGGGTTTTTTGGAAGGGCCATCCTGCGTGACACTGCAGTGCCACTCCTAGATGGGCCCGGTGTTTGTGTCGGCCACTAGGGTCGCTTATCTTACTCACACAGTCAGCTACCTCATTGCGCCTCTTTTTTTCTTTGCGTCATGTGCTGTTTGGGGAGGGTTTTTTGGAAGGGACATCCTGCGTGACACTGCAGTGCCACTCCTAGATGGGCCCGGTGTTTGTGTCGGCCACTAGGGTCGCTTATCTTACTCACACAGCTACCTCATTGCGCCTCTTTTTTTCTTTGCGTCATGTGCTGTTTGGGGAGGGTTTTTTGGAAGGGACATCCTGCGTGACACTGCAGTGCCACTCCTAGATGGGCCCGGTGTTTGTGTCGGCCACTAGGGTCGCTTATCTTACTCACACAGCGACCTCGGTGCAAATTTTAGGACTAAAAATAATATTGTGAGGTGTGAGGTATTCAGAATAGACTGAAAATGAGTGTAAATTATGGTTTTTGAGGTTAATAATACTTTGGGATCAAAATGACCCCCAAATTCTATGATTTAAGCTGTTTTTTAGGGTTTTTTGAAAAAAACACCCGAATCCAAAACACACCCGAATCCGACAAAAAAAATTCGGTGAGGTTTTGCCAAAACGCGGTCGAACCCAAAACACGGCCGCGGAACCGAACCCAAAACCAAAACACAAAACCCGAAAAATTTCCGGCGCTCATCTCTAGTATTCAATCAGTACTTGTATACACTGCTGTTTACATTTGTCAAAAAAAATGCACACTGTGCCTTAAACTTCCTCTGACATGCTTGAATGCCCCTGACTTGTGAGACCTCAGACAGACAGCAGAAGCCCAGTAAATGCAATTCCTGGACCTGTGACATTTTTACTGACTATATAAGGTTATTACTGGATGGCTTCTTATGATAACACATGTGTATTTTGGAAGACTGCTTCACAGAAACCTGACATCACCTATACTGCTTGTGCACATGGGGGAGGGGGACCCTGCCATCCTGTGTGTGTCCCTTATCCCTGTGCAAACCCCAGGTGTCTGCAGGGACATAACATGGGCAGTGTTCTCCCCACACTTTATTTCCTAGTCAGTCTATACCGTAAAATTCCCCTGCCATCTAGCACTGTAACGTGGTCAGTAAGTTGCGTTGTGCTATTTCTATATGAAACATCAGTGCAGCGTGACTTTTGGACACATCAGACTGGAGGGCAGAGCATTTAGCTCCCACAGTATAAAGTAAAGTGCATGCAGTTAACGGGAGTAACAGACACCAGCAAACACACTGAATAGTGAAGAGAATGGACAGTTTCTACATGTTTGATACTGATCTTTTTGTATAACCAGCAAGTGTGGCAGTATCTGTGGCAGTATATGTGTATTATGGGCATTACTAATGTGGGGCATATGTGTAAGGTGCATTACTGTGTGGCATTATGTGTATTATGGGCATTACTAATGTGGGGCATATGTGTAAGGTTCCTTTACTGTGTGGAATTATATGTATTATGGTCATTACTGTGTGGCATTGTGCAGAGTTGAACTGGCCCACAGGGTAACCCCCCGGTGGGCCCGACTACCTGAGCGTTGCAGGTACAGATGCAGAACTAGCGGCGGAGCTAGGGGGCACCAGACAAAATTTTGCCTAGGGCATCAATTTGGCTAGGGCCGGCTCTGGTCTGCATGCCCAAGGCAAACGTATGTGAATTGCGAATGCACCGCATTCAGAGTACTGGGAGTTGTAATCTAGCTGTTACTGACAGTTCCAGGCGGTAGCCCCTTATAAGTAACAAGCAGAGGCACCCGAGAAATCAGTAGAGAACAGGGGTTCCCAGAACCACCATGATCTGTACTACTGGGTTTCCCTTCCACCATTGACTCTCAAGTCCTCACATGTGGTTTCATCCAGCAAACATATATCAAAGGGATTGCCTAGGTCTAGGATACTGTAACTCACATCAGTATAACCCTTGTTACTTGTAGTAACTATGGACCCCACTCCTCCCCCTGCACCAGAACCTCCCCTCCCTGAAGGCGGAATCATACAACCAGTCTCTCACTGCAAGTTCTCTGCAGCATCCCTAGTGAAGTAGAATGGCTGGATTACACTGAACCAAGAGAATTACAGCATGATGAGCTGATCATAAACAACTATTTGCTACAAGGGGGTAGGTTTGATAAACGGGGCTTTGTCCAAAAGTAGCTAAGCACATTAATGCACCTCTGATACGAAATGAATCTAGGTGGAGTAACAGGCATCCCATAGCAGGTAGTGGCTGAGGTCCATGTGCCGCCACTGTTGAAAAGGTGTAACAAATTAATCTATTTTGCATGACTAAAAGGCTCCCTTTTTTTCATCCAGGGCACCGCAAAATATAAGCAGATTGCAGCCCTTTGTTTGAACATCTACTTATGAAACAAAAGAATGTCGCAGCAATAGCACAAAAAGTAACTGATTAGGCTTGTGTACTGAAACAAAAGTCACAATTTGCCGCTCTAGCTTCTAAACATCATTAATACCCCAAGTGGGCCATCTATCTCGCACTACTTTCTCTCAGTAGACAGGTAAACCAAGTACTGCCCAATAAAGCAATTACAACACTTCAACATGGGTACTATGAGAATGGGACAGAGCGGACACTCTTTGGCCAAGAGCTGCACATGTATCAAGATTAAATGAATAAAAGACCCAGCAAAAACATTGCAAATGGATTTCAAGACTTTTCTCTGTATAACTTAAATCCAGCAAATGACCAACCTTTCTGCGCTTAAATATAAGATAAATAACTATATGTGCTACTGTCACCTGCATCAATGCACAAATGCTCACTAAGGGGTACATTTACTAAGCAGTGATAAGAGCGGAGAAGTGAGCCAGTGGAGATATTTCCCCATCAACCAATCAGCAGCTCTGTATCATTTTATAGTTTGCAAATTATAGATGTTACTTCAGTGCTGATTGGTTGCCATGGGCACTTCTCCACTGGCTCACTTCTCCGCTCTTATCACTGCTTAGTAAATGTACCCCTAATACTTCTAAATAAAGAAGTTATGGCTGACAAAATTGCTCAACACATCAAAGAGCTGGGGAACACGGTGGTTCATGCTTTTCTAGGTTTGCAGCCATATAAGTATTTGCAGGTGCCCTTTATCCAATGATGATAGATTGTTTAATTGTATTATGCGGGGGTTCCATATGATGAGACCACCAAGGAGTGGAAACCATAGACTTAACACTGAACACTGAAAGTTAATATTGAATTGTTTGCAAAAATTATTGCTAACAGGTCAGGCTTTGATATAACAGCTTAGTACATCTCTACCAGGAGGGGGCTTTCACCTGGTGTTTAAGCCTCTGCTATTACTGGAAGAGCAATGGAGCTGGTTTTTACAGCCAAGCTGGCTTAGGCTTTTATGCAACTAACTCTATCTATAGGAGGTAGTAGTTGTTTACCATAACCACTTTACTGCTATGTTGCCGAAAGGTTCTCCTCCTCACTCTTACAAAATCGTAGTGGCACCTGATATAGGAAGTTCTAAAAAATATAATCACAGTTTGTGATTGTGCACAAAATTCGGCTTGTTACTAAGGCTGTCTTGTATTGTTCATGGAACGCATCAAATCTACAAGTGTGGCCAGCTGTGCGATCGTCCATATTGTCAGAGTGCAAACATACATACATTGGCCCTCATTCCGAGTTGTTCGCTCGCTAGCTGCTTTTAGCAGCAGTGCAAACGCTAAGCCGCAGCCCTCTGGGAGTGTATCTTAGCTTAGCAGAAGTGCGACCGAAAGGATCGCAGCGCAGCTACAAAAAAAGATTGTGTCGTTTCTGAGCAGCTCCAGACCTACTCCTATCTTGCGATCACTTCAGACTATTTAGTTCCTGTTTTGACGTCACAAACACGCCCTGCGTTCGGCCAGCCACGCCTGCATTTCCCCCGGCACGCCTGTGTTTGTATCTGAAACACTCCCCGAAAACGGTCAGTTACCTCCCAGAAACGCCCACTTCATGTCAATCACTGTGCAGCGAGCAGTGCGACTGAAAAGCGTCACTAGACCTTGTGTAAAACTACTTCGGCTTTTGTGAAAGTACATCGCGCATGAGCATTGCGCCGCATACGCATGCACAGAAATGCCGCTTTTTTGCCTAAACGCTGCGCTGCGAACAAAAACTGCTAGTTAACAACTCGGAATGACCACCATTGTTCTGTCCCCTCTATAAACTTCCCTATGGCCTGAGTATAACTTGGCAGACAGCAAAACCACTCCTATTTCTCAATAAATCCAATCTGGATGTGAAAATCTGAAGAATGACGTATTATTGTAGTGATAGGATTCATGAAGTGAATGGATTTGGTAAAACATTGTTGTTACAAATAGGAGAATATACTGTAGCTGCACCTGTTTCATAGGCACATGAAGCTAAAAAAATGCTGGAGCTGTGCTATCATATGTCCAAGGTGCATTGGGGAGCTTTGGTGGAAGCCTATGAGGTTCACACTAAACAGACCATTAGGTGGAGCTTACACAGAGTAAGTGCATACAACAAGCATAAAATGATGCTGAAGGGTGTGGTATTACTTGCCAACATTTATCAGGATGACATGAGAATATCAGCAGGGTCAATCTGTTGAAAAGCAGCACATTGGCATGCTCGGAATATCGACAGTGACCATGTCAACATTCATCTTGACTACCCAGATGATGACATGACGAACTGTTGATACATCGTCCCTGGTCTAGTGGTCTCTTATCTTCTCCCAGCAACAGCAGTGGTTCCAGAGTCTTCTTCCAGGTCCCGGCGGTCACATGTGGTGCGGTTCAGACCTCTGCTGCTTCCGTGTTCTGTTGAGCATTAAACCCCCTATACCTAATCCCAGGTGCCTTACTCATATCCCTCCCTAACACAGCCTAATACTAACCTCCTCCCGCAGCCTAAACCTCCCGCCCGCATCCTAACCCAACCGTCAGCATCCTGGATATATCGACATTTCATGTCGTCATTGAGAACCTGTCAACAGTTTGAGAATGTTGTCCTTTTGCCTGCTGACAGTTTGAACCATGTCGATATTCTGATGTCAGCATTGTGGCGTCGACCGTATGAACGTCGACATGGTTAATGTTGACCATTTGACTGGATGATATGCTGAAGGCGTGGCACACATAACAGTACAATGCAGAATACATGGTTTGAATGGAATCTCCACCTTTCTCCATGTTCCCAAATGACCCCTCTGTGTACAGTATGTTTACACCTCTCCATGCTCAACAGGTGTAGTGAAGTTTAACAAATCTTTTATGTCTCAGCAAATTATACAACTGATTAAAATAACTCTCTTTAAAAACCAGATTAGACAGTTCCGTTTGTTCTCTCTGACATGGGGGTAAATTTACTAACATGGGAGTTCTATTTAAGATGGGATGTTGCCCATAGCAACCAATCAGATTCCAGATATTATCTTCTAGAAGGTGCTAGATAAATGAGAAGTAGAATCTGATTGCTTGCTATGGGCAACATCCCATCTTAAATATAACTCCCATTTTAGTAAATTTACCCTATGGAGTGACTGTCCAATCAGAAACAAACATCCAAGATCAAAAATAATCTCCCACAACCTTCATGTTCACATTAGTCCAGTGGCATTATCAAGTATTTATATAGCACCACCTTAAAAATACTTATACCCCTTTCAGACAGAAACAGAAATTACCGGGTGACGCAGTTCCACCCGGTAATTTCACGGCTCACAAACGGATCCTTTTTCTGTGTGAAAAGGTCAACCCGGGTTGTAATTCCTGGAATCTACCAGAGTTGGAGACACGGGAATTTCGACACGGATTGACCCTTTCACACAGACAAATACCCATTACTTCTCTGATTGCTGACCCATTCACTTTTGGCACTGCACGTATCCACTACGGACGGCTCCGGCCAGCGCTTCTCACCGAGTGGCTCCATCCTGCTGCTAGCGGCGGCTGCCGCTTACGGACATTTCAGCCTCAGTGAGAGAATCTACTCCATCACACCTGGAAACCCTGGCTAACGCCGATGCACGGCAAATACAGCAACTCTGTTAACAGCATTTAACGGCACCAGACGGCTTACTCCTCTCTGCACGTGAGTGGGCATATTAAAGGATTTTTACCAGCCCACGGGAGATTCTAGAAAAAAGCCGTTTTATACAGAGATATTTATATGGGAACAGCCCCCATCAGAGCAATTTGCCAAAATGATTCATTCACAGAAAGGGCTCTAGTGGATCACACCGGGGACGCCCGACATTAATAGCCCAGGAGAGGTAATTAAATTATCTTCCTCAATCAAACCATCTGTTGCCGGGACTTTTCTATATCTGAAAGTGCATGCTGCCTCTGTACTTTTAGATAGTGTGTAATCTCACCACTCCTGTGAACGATATATCTGACTGTTACACGCATGTTATAATAATTTTCTTTTTTAACGCTATTACCAATCTACTTATTGTGTGAATATTGTTACTTGTTGTATGATACTTAGGGTCAGCTCAGAGCACACCTATATATATAATCTTTTAAGATACTGTGTTTATAACTTTATTGGTATACTAATATTTTAAATAAATATTCTCATTCATTATTATTGTGTTTGTCAGCTCTCCATTAACAAGGTTATCTCTTACTACATTATAAGCGCAGCCAATCTTTTTTTCTCTGTTTTTGGTAATTGTTAAAGCATATACACAATGCTTTTTTGGCAGCGCTCATGATGTTGTTTTAAAAAAACTATCTGATTAGGCGCTTATAGCAGATCTTGAGTAGCTTCAAATACCCGCGGTGAGCTGCAAATTACCGCCACAAAATTCTCAACCCAGTAATTTGCATGTCTCTGTGAAAGGGGGGGGGGGGGGAGAAGGGGTCAGGCAGGTCCTGGCAAAACGACCCGGCATTGAACTGCCAGGTAATTGCCGGGGCTTTCAGATTTTTCTGTCTGAAAGTGGTATAACTGTACACATGGGTAGATTCTCCTGCTTTCCCAAAAATCTGTGTTTCAGCGTTAATAATATATGTACCATATTAGTGACAATTAGTGGTGGAGATAATGAAGCAAGGAATTGATGTAAGAACAGAGAGGTGGTGGTATTACTGATTACTGGAGAATGTTAAATGTGCCCAAATAATGCTGGGAAAACCTGGTACAGGTTGCTGTTAACCACATCACAAATGTACAGTATGTGTGAGCATAGGAATAATGGGGCAGATGTATTAAGCCTTGAGAAGTGATAAAGCAGTGATAAGTGCAAGGTGATAACGCACCAGCCAATCATTACAGGTTTGAGAAATGACAGTTAGGAGATGATTGGCTGATGCATTATCACCTTCCACTTATCACTTCTTTATCACTTCTCCAGGCTTAAGTTAATACATTTGCCCCAATGATCTGAATGCTTTCAGCGAAACTCTCTTTGTTAATGTACTGCAGTATAAAAACATTTGACAGTATTTATATTTAGAGATGTGCGGGTTCAGTTTTATTTGGTTCTTAATGCCAAAATTAACGCAGGTTTGGATTTATTCGGATTTCTTTTATTGACTATCCAAAACATGTGACATCCGAGAGCCAATAATATGCAGTTTTGAGATCTGGGTATATGCGAACCTGCACATCTCTATTTATATTGCAACCACATAAGACATGAATGCTTTTTAATTTTTTATACACTTTTCTTGCTTTTTTTAGCTGTGTTTATGGGCCCTTATATGCTGAGTTGGTGCAAAAGAATATGTGAATGCAGCACAAAATGCACCATGCTCAGACAACAACGTAACTGCAAGAAAGGCTCATTAAAAAACATTTATTTTTTTTAACAGTATATTGGGAACAAGTACAGGAAGCTCAGGCAAAATAAACGTATGCTTGAATGGACTCTACAACCTATAATTATTTAACATTGGGAAAAGTCTTAGCTACATATGCCCTGCTGAAACTAAAATAGAGAAACACTGTAATATGTGTCCATTCAAAGCCTCGCTAATAAATCATCTTCTCCTGTACCGCCACATAGAAAATGCGCCATTAGACATAACTGATGGATGAATTAGAAACCTAAAAATAATATATGAAATTAGAACCCATTGCTGTGAAAGAGGCTGACATTTGTCCTACAGCCTCCAAGCTCAAAGCTGCAGATGGTCTCTGTATAATTGGATGCAGAACAGAATACTAAGCAAAACGACAGTACTTGAAGCCACTATATTGTCTGAACTACAATTCGGAACACTGATTTGCCTTTAGTTCTTAAATCAGAAAGTCCCATGAGTAAAGGGGTTTCTGCTTAACATAAATCACTGGTAGGCTATAAAAAGCAGATGGCCCATAGAATTGTACCAATTCACATTACACCGCACAGTAGTGTCTGTTATTCACATTATACCGCACAGTAGGGTCTGTTATTCACATTAGACTACACAGTAGTGCCCCTTATACACAGTACACCACACAGTAGTGTCCGTTATTCACATTATGCCATACAGTACTACCCCTTATACACATTATGCCACACACAAGTGTCCATTATTTACATTACACCACACAGTAGTGTCCGTAATTTATATTACGCCATAGAGTACTACCCCTTAAGACACATTATGAAACACAGTAGGGTCCCTAATACACATTACACCACAGTAGAGCCCCTGATACACGGTCCGACAAAGAAGTACCCCTTATACACATTACGACACACAGTAGAGCCCCTTATACATGGTACACCACTCAGTAGAGACCCTTATACATGTTCAGCCACAGTAGAGCCCCTTTTACACATTACGTGACACAGTAGAGCCCCTTATAAATACTATGACACAGTAGAGCCTCATATACACAGTAGAGCTCCTAATACACATTACGCCACATAGTAGAGCTCCTCATGCATGGTACGCCATTTTAGACCTCCTTATACATGGTATGCCACACAGCAGAACCACTTATACACATTGTGCCACACAGTAGAACCTCTTACACATGTTACACCACAGTAGAGGCCCTTATACACATTACTGACACAGCAGAGCCCCTTATAAATGTTACACCACAGTAGAGCCTCTTATACATATAACACCACAGTACAATAGACTGCTAATAATGATTGATCATTCCCCAGATTTTAAAAGAAGAACAAACGATGTGGCATTGCCACTTTAACTTGTGTATGCAATTAACGTTCCATGCAAAGTAATAAAATAATAAAAGGTATATAATTATGATTGTTTTGTTCTGTTGGAATAACAGACATGGCTCATTACATTTTCAAGAGAACAATTAAAGATAATTAAACTATTACATACTTGTCAATACTTATATCAAAGATTTTTGGCTCAAAGCACGACTACAATTACATCTTGATTGGTGCAGTGGCAAACAGTTGAAAACAGTTTCCGTAACAAACAATATCATTTTAAATTAAAATTTTGTGTTTTGGTATTTGGGTCTATCTCCTATATAATAGCCCAGATCTGTGACTTTGTGACTCATTTGCTAACGCTGAGTCACAACACTGGGCGGAGTTAGTCAAATGAGTCACAGATCTGGCCAAATCTATAGGAGACTAGGAGCAGAAGCAGATAGTATGGGCATGGCACAGGCAGGGGTGCATACCTCCCAGCTTTCTTCAGGCAGAAGGAGGGACACACACACGGCGAAAAGGGGGTGTGACCAACAAAAAGGGGGCGTGGCTTCACGGAAGGGCCCCCGTTTTCGTCAGTGAGGGGGCATGCCCAGCGCTCTGTGAGCTGCTGGCATGCCCCCAGGGGCTGATTATGAGTCCGGGGGGCACAGGGCACTTGAGACAGGGGAGCCCTATCTCATTGCTGTGCCTGCTGTGGGGTTGGGGCGTGGCCTAATCGCGGACGTGAGGCCATGCCCCCTTATGCAAATTCCGGTATTATTTATTTTTTATGGAATTTTGGCCCCCCCAGCTAGGGCTAAATCCAGAGGAGGTGGTCGCTCCCCCCAACACACCCGCACAGGCAGAAGAAAGCTGGGAGACTGCTGCCTCCCTGCAACACCACAGACCAGTGGCGTGCGGTGAGGTCAGTGGCTGGTGAGGCATGCCCGCTAAAGCCGCCCCTATGGTTGCCGCCAGCGGATTTAGCCCTCATGGGGCCCTAAGCAAGACACCAATTTAGGGCCCCCTTCCTCATAGAATCCATAGCACACTGTCATCCGCCCCTGGCTGTGCCTGCTGTGCTTTTGTCTCCTTGTCTCCTACAGCAGTAGGGGGCAAATTCCGGAGCCTCCTCTCAAGCAGCATGGGGACAGACTCTGCTCGACTCCATCCTCCGCCAGCAGCAGCAGGTCTCCCAGCAGCCTAGTGTCACACTCCCTGTACTCAAAGTGGGGGTAGCACTACAAAGGAAAAGAATTACCACTTCTGAGGGGGGATGGTGTGCTGCCCAGGCAATGCATACCTCCTAACTGTCCCGATTTCAGCGGGACAGTCCCACTATTCGGACACTGTCCCGATGTCCCTCCCGCGGGTCGCAATGTCCCGCGGGTAGGGGGGGGGGGGCTGTTTGGGGAACCAGTGATCACCGCTGCTCTGCTTTGCCATGCAGCTGGTGATCACTGAATAGATGCCGTGCGCATGACAGTGCGGGGAGGAGAGAAAGGGGCTGCCCAGCTGCTCAAGGAGCGCTGGGCACGCCCCCAAAACAGAAAAAAAAAACACGGGGATCGTAGTGAGATGCCCCGCCCCCTAACCCAAGGTCCCGCCCCTTTTTCGGCAAGTTGGAAGGTATGGGCAAGGTTGATTCTATTTCGGAGTGGGAGAAGGGACCTTCTGACGTATCTAGGGGAGGAGACACGTCACCAGGGGGAGGAGCTACGGGCGAGCAGGGTACCCGAAAAGTACCCTCGCGGGCTCGCTTCCCTCGCCACCTGATTACTAAAGGTAATAGTTGGTGGCGTGGATAGTAGAAGAACTATCACGCTTGCCTAGCTCCTCCCCCTTGTGTTGTGACTCCTCCCCCAGACGGAAAAGGTCCCTTAGCCCACTTGATTCTAGCATCTACCGTATGGGCAATGTACAGAATTCTAGTTGGCCCTGAGCACTGTGGGGTATTAGCTCAGTTTAGTATACACTGTCACACAGCTAAATCCACACACTGCAAAATAAACAAACACACATACAGCAAAACACACACACACACACACACACACACACACACACACACACACACACACACACACACACACATATTCTCTATCTCTCGTATTTACAGTTTTTTTGTCAAACCCCCCAACATACTTGGCCCTCCTGGCTGGCAATGCTCTTCAGTGCAGCTGCTGATGGCTCCATCCGCAATCCACAGTGACCGGCTGCTCCCGAGGATCGAGGCTCTCCCTCCTCTCCCAGCATGTTGCAGTGGTAGGCCAGGCCAGCAGGGAGACACAGAGCTGGCCAGAGAGGAGTGCTCACTGTGTGACGGCCCGCAGCAGCACGGACGCGGTGCACAACTCAAGGAAGGGTGATGAATGATCTCATCACCCTTCTCTCTTCCTGTCGCCGGGGACCGCATTCAGGCTGCCTCCTTTGTTAGGGGTAGGGTTAGGGTTGAGGGTCAGCGGTGGGTCTGCCCGGACGAATGTAATCAGTAAAGCTGCTGCAGGCCGGTGATCACGACACCGTAAGTAGGCTGGACCCCGGGGAGAGATTAGAATCTGCTGCCCAATGATATTTGCCACAGTGACAGGGGCGTGCTTTCATATGGGATGAAAGCACGCCCCTGTCACTGAGGCACTTATACCAGTGCCGCTTGTGCTGCCTTTTTTAATGGGCTTTTACAGCCCTCTGAATGGCCCTGCCCCCTGCTTCCTGCACTTTATCATTAGCTGCAGGAGGCACCGCTCTTGGTGCCTCCAATACACATTTAATTTTAAACCTGTTCTACAGTGTCAAAATTATTACAATAATATAAAGCATATACTTATAACACAGAATATGTGTCATAAGTATCTTCTTTATATTATTGAAATCATTAATGACAGGGGAGGCACTGCCTCCCCTGCCTCCCCTGACTGCACGTCCCTGCCACAGACCTGCCAATACGCAGCAGCGTGTGCTGACTGTAGCACAATGCTGCCGCTGTTGCTGGCAGGACGGGGGAGCTTCTAAACTGGGACAGAGCTACTGGAGCCGGGGGGGCCCCTAAAACTGTGGGGCCAACGGTACGTACCCGCTGCCCCCCCTTTAATCCGGCTCTGCTGCTGGAACTCCCCCTTAATCCGTACCCCCTGATGCCCCCTCTCCCTCTGTCTCCACTATTCACCGCTGCTCTACTAAGCAGAACAGCTAGTACAGGAGCTTTCCAACTGCCCCCCCCCCCCCACCGCAGGACACTGCGACCCACGGGTGGGACAGCGGGACAGACCTCAAAAAATGGGACTGTCCCGCGAAAATCGGGACAGTTGGGAGGTATGGGGGTGTGTGAGGGGGTATGCCGTACAGACAGACAGGCACCGGCTCACTGTGTGCTTGACCCCCCCACATCAGCATTCTCAGCAGGGTCTCTCTGGCGCGGAGGAGCGTCACTTTCTGGCACACTCCACGCTTCTTAGCTGCAGTTTTGAGGGGCACCTGCCGCTGTGCAGGTTCCGTACTGCCTCTGTTATCTCCAGCCCCGGCAACCCCATCGCTAGCTGCAGCCAGAGCCGGCCATAGGCATAGGCAAACTAGGCAATTGCCTAGGGCATTTGATATGCCTATGGGCATCAGCAGCTTCTGCTGATTACAATGATATGTGGCATGCCTATATTCTGTGTGTAGCATGTCATATGCAGATACAGCCACAGTCTCACACAATATATAGGCATGCTGCATATCATTTTAATCAGAAGAAGCTCCTTGTGCATCCTAGCCACATAGCAATGCAAATAAGATGCATTTTCATTAAAGCAGAGGCAGAGGTCACAGAGTTAGTGGCAGTGTTAGTGTTGTGTGCATGTGAGTAGGTTGGTTGTGCAGTAGTGTTCAGAATGTGTGCAAGGAGCATTATGTGTGTCATGTAAAAATGCATTAATAATGTGCAACATATGTGTAAGGGGCACTATGCGTGTCATTATGTGTATAAGGGCATTAATAATGTGCGGCATATGTGTAACAGGGTACTACTGTATGTGTGTCATTATGTGTATATGGTCACTAATAATGTGCAGCAAATGTGTAGGGGGCACTATGTGTGTCATTATGTGTATAAGGGCATTAATAATGTGCGGCATATGTGTAAGGGACATTACTTGTAAAAGGGCATTAATAAAGGTTGTCATAATGTGAAAGGCGCATTATGTTTATAAGGACATTAATAATGTGTCTCATATGTGTAAGGGGCACTACTGTGTGGCATTATGTGTATAAGGTGCTCTACTATGTGCTGTTGCGTATAGAAAGAGCACTACTGTGTCGTCTAATGTGAATAAAGAGCAATAGGGTGTGGTGTAATGTGAATAAGGAGCAATTCAGTGTGATATAATGTGAATAAGGGGCTCTACTGTGAGGAGTAACGTTTATAAGGTAAAGTGATACTACTGTGGGATGTAATATGAATTATGGATACTATCGCATGATCAAATGTGAATAAAGTTTGAGTACCGTGTGGCGTAATTGGAATTGGGGTTACTATTGTGTGGCCATGCCCCTTGCCAGCAAAAACACCCCCCTTTTTAGGCTGTGCGCCAAATGTGCGAACTGTTCCTAATTAAAATATAGGGGGTATAAACCCCAAAATAAGGTCAGAGGCGGAACCAGCGGTGGTGCTAGGGGGGGACCAGCCAAAATCTTGCCTAGGGCATCATATTGGCTAGGGCCGGCTCTGGCTGCAGCGCTGCCACCCGCAGTGAGGTGCGCCCAGCTCCTTCACACACTTTAGCCGGCGGGTAGCGCTGCAGAAGTCCGAGCTGCTTGCAGGCTCCGACCCCCTCCTCCCTCCAGCCCCAGCATCTCCTGGGAGCTAACCAGTCACTCCCAGTCTCCCCTTACCACAGTGCCCAGCAGCCGTGAGGTCCGCACCGCGTGCATGCTATGACCCCCTCCTCCCTCCAGCCCCAGCGTCTCCTGGGGCTAACCAGTCACTCCCAGTCTCCCCTTACCACAGTGCCTGGCAGCTGCGCGAGGTCTGCGGTGTGTGACTGAGGAGGGGGGGAGGGATGCGGATGGGCAGAGGAAGCAGGACTCCAGCCTAAGAGAGTCAGCCATGCCAAGTCTCCACCAGCAGCAGATCCCAACAGGTTGGAGTGGAACAGCAGCAGCCAGCAGCAGTGACTCCGGTAAGACACATCTGTCTGTCACCACTGTTTTGTCCCTAATACCAATCTCTCCCGTGCCCTGTGTTCTGTCATGTCCCTGTCACCCTTATCCTGGCCCTTTCACCCTTATCCTGGCCCTGTCACCCTTATGCTGGCCCTGTCACCCCTGTGCTTGCCCTGTCAACCCTATACTGGCCCTGTCGCCCCTGTCCTGGTCCTGCCGCCCCTACCCTGGCCCTGTCACCCCTATCCTGTCCCTGTCATTTCTGTCCTGGCCCCGTCGCCCCTGTCCTGGCCCCGTCACCCCTGTCCAGGCCCCGTCACCCCTGTCCTGGCCCCGTCACCCCTGTCCTGGCCCTGTCACCCCTGTCCTGGCCCTGTCACCCCTGTCCTGGCCCCGTCACCCCTGTTCTGACCCTGTCACCCCTGTCCTGGCCCTGTTACTGCATACCCTCCAACTACCTTTTTGGCAGGTACAGTACCCGCAGTGCCTCCAGACCCCTCCCCAATGCACCACACCTCCGCACCTTCCCCTCCACCACATGCGCACTCCACCTCTCCCCCACACGCTGTGCCTCCAGACCTCCTACACCACCCGCGGCTCCCACTCCTACGCCCCTTCACCACCCACAGCACCTCCAGACCCCCTCCACCATCCACCCCCCATATATGTCTCCCCCCACACCTGCCCCCCTCCACCCGCAGCATCTGCAGACACCCTCCTCCATCTGCGGTCCCACCCTCACCCACCCCTCCCCCACCCATGGCGCCCCCGCACCTGCCCCTCCACCACCTGCAGCACCTCCGGACCTCCTTCCCCATCCGCCGCACCACCCGTACCTGCCCCTCCCCTACCCACGGGCCCCCGGACCCCTACCCCACCCTCGGCACCCCTGCCCCTTCCCATCCCACAGCACCTCCGGAACCCTTCATCCATCCGCAACATCCCCACACCTGCCCCTCTCCCACCCGTGGCACCCCTGCCCCTCCCCCACCTGCAGTGCCTCCGGACCTCTCCCCCATCTGCAGCCCCCACTCCTCTGCCCCTCCCCCACCCGCAGCACCTCCCGACCCTTCCCCACCCGGGTTCCCCCCGCAGCATCTACAGACACCCTCCCCCATCCGCAGTCCCCCCCGCACCGGCTACATTCTGTACATCGTGCCCTGCAGGTGCTGTTCATGCCGTCATAAGGGGCTGCGCCTCCTTCACCATCGCACGCCCTTTCATTGTGCAATATTTAACCACTAACAAAGGAATGCAGGTAATACTCCATATAATACAAATATTGAACCCCAGAAAGGCATGCAAGGGTTAAGGGGGCGTAGCCCCTTGCGATGGTGTGAAGAGCGCCCGTAGGGCGCGATGAAGCACCTAGTTTAAAATATTACCAGTTAATGTGCAGATTCAATGTTTAAAGACATCTATTAAAATCAATGTAGCTTTTAAAGGCAACATATAGTAAAAATTTAGCAATAAGCATGATATTAAACTTCTACAGCTTAACCCTTTCAGTGCTAAGGATGAGTGGGACTTAACATGTACATATATCTCTAATGTACTAAGGACACATTCCATTTGTCCATTGCAAACAGAATAATACTTACCCGGCTCTATCAGTATGGGCCGGAGTAAGAAGTGGGGCATAATGACATCATCGAAGCAATGCAAGAAAACATCATGGAGTGTATTTGGAAATCAGCCGCTGCACTACAGAAATATTAAAAGAGGTGGAAGATAGGGGATGGCAGAAAAAATGCCCAGTGCCCCCATCCGTGTACCTACAGGCTCAAGGACACCCACATTTATTAGGTAAATGTAGGAAATATTTGTTAATCTCCACTATTGCACCACCCTCGGTTTGCTACTGTGCATTCCAGTCTTCAGTCTTGGGTGGTGCTGTAGGTTGTCTGGTACGTCTTAATGTGCGATCCATATTATCCCTACATATTTTCATTATTAACAGAGCAAAGTAGCAAAAAAAAATGCATTTTTGTTCTTAAGTGCTCTTTTGGGAAGGTGTATTGATGGTACGGCTGCACAAGCGATATGGGGAGATTCAAATGTTTGAAAAGTCAGTTGGGTGTCTGTTTTTTCCTGTCTATTAGATAGGAAAAAACAGACTCCCAACTGACTCTTCAAACATTTGAATCTCCCCCATAGAGTGCAAAGGTAGTGATTAGACAAAAACACACACACTTGCTTTTAGGGGGTCATTCCGACCCGTTCGCACGCATTGGTTTATTGCTGCGGTGCGAACGGGTGCAGAATGCGCATGCGCGGCGGCCGCAGTGCGCGTGCGCGACGTTGCCCGCCGACAGGGGTCGCCGGGTTACATCGCGGCTTGAAAAGAAAGCGGTCGCAGGACGGACCGCAAAAAAGATTGACAGGAAGAGGGCGGTGCAGGGCGGATCCGGACCGCTTGGAGCTGTTTTCGGGGAGTGGTGAGTAAAACGCAGGGTTGCCCAGGAGAACGGAGGGCGGAGGAGTGACGTCAAAGCTGAGCCCATCATCGCTGGATCCATCGCACAAGGTAAGTAGGTATAGGGCTGGTCTTGTTTTGTGTGAATTTTTTTTAGCTTAGCAGGACTGCACAAGCGATCGCAGCCCTGATAATCTAAAATACACTCCCCCATAGGCGTGGGCTAGTTGATCGCAGCAGCAGCAAAAAGTTGCTGGCTGCGATCAACTCGGAATGACCACCTTAGTGCTCTTTCTTGCAATTTACATTTAAAAAAAAAAAATCCAAACACATTTTTGTTAATATTGATAGATTTTCTTTGCCATGCCAGAAGCAAAATAATGGCCTTTTCTGAACATTCAAAGTATTCTGAAAAAAGCCAAAAAAACAAGGTGTAATTTGTGTCATCACTGAATAAGCATATTACATAGGGCCTAATGGCTAATTGAGACCTGATAGCTCCTCTGAGAATTTGCAGAGGTTGGCGATCAGATAGTCGCCGCCCAGACAGAGTGATTACCCGCCCCGTGCAAGTCTGCGTACGCCTTGCGAAAATCTGTGTGATCACTGGTCAGCTACAAATCCATTCGCAACTCACTCATCATCAAATGATTTTTCCAGTCTGTGCGGTCTGTGCGTAGCCCAGGACCTACTCCTACAGTGTGATAGAACCAGGCTGATCAGGGCCGGAGCTGACGTCACACTACCTGAAAACACTTGGGAACGCCTGCGTTTTTCCTGACACTCCCAGAAAACGGTCAGTTACCACCCCCAAATGCCCACTTTCTGTCAATCAACTTGCATACGCCTAATGATCAAAAAAGTCACTGGATTTTTTCGCAGTTTGGCCTCGTGCACAACAGCGATCTGGTCTGAATTAGGCCCATAGACTGATGATGGAATGTGACTAGCCCAAGAAGTGACCAAATAGGCTCAGAACAGGGGTGAGACAATTCTCAGCAGTGGGGCTTCTGATCAAGTGGCAGATGGCTATTTATGACGGGATCATGACCGCCGGGAGCCCCGACAGCCGGGATCCCGGCAGCTAGCGCAGCGTGTCCCCTCGCGGGCTTGCTGCGCTCGCCATGCTTTGGGCCCTGTGGCAACCAAAGTGGTGGCGTGGACCACCACCCAAGAGGGGTAACCAGCCGGCGGTCTGGACTCTTACCGCCAGTATTTCAGCTGGTGTCGGGATTCCGGCGTAGGTATCCTGACCGCCGGGATCCCGACAGGCGGTAAATTAACTGCCTCCCATTTATGACACATTACTGCAGGGTATATTAAGGGTGTTTGATCAAAAATGGATATCTCTTTTATCACGGAGCTACAGAGGTAGCCATGCTCATCTTACTGTGATGTGGCCTTTAGGAATTAATGGAGCAATCGCAGACTGCTAATAGTCGCAGCCTAGCATGCCATGGAGCATTGTAGCATGCTGCATCACAGTAAGATGAGCATGGCTGCATCTGTATATCCATACCTCCCTACTTTACAGTTACCTAAAGAGGGACACACGCCCGAAAAGGGGTGTGGTCTAAGAAAAGGAGGTGTGGCTTAGTGGGAGGATACTCGCGAGCCACACCCCGTTTTCGTCACTGAGGGGGCATGCCCAGCGCTCTGTGAGCCGCTGGCATGCCCCCTCTCCCTCTGAATCCAGTGAATAGACGCTGTGCGCATGCGCACAGCTTCTATTCACAGCTGCCCTGCTAAGCAGGGCAGCGAGACACAGAGACTCCCAACTGCCCCCCCCCCCCCCCACCGCGGGACACTGCGGCCCGCGGGTGGGACAGCGGGACAGTCCCCAAAAAACGGGACTGTCCCGCGAAAATCGGGACAGTTGGGAGGTATGGTATATATTATCCACAAAAATGTGTAAATCATAAGAAACATGCATTTTCCATGCAATGCATTGATGTGAACTATGGCCCTCATTCCGAGTTGTTCGCTCACTAGCTGCTTTTAGCAGCTTTGCACACGCTAAGCAGCCGCCTACTGGGAGTGAATCTTAGCTTTGTAGAATTGCGAACGAAAGATTCGCATAATTGCGAATAGAAATTTCTTTGCAGTTTCTGAGTAGCTCGGGACTTACTCTGCCAGTGCGATCAGTTCAGTCGGTTTCATTCCTGGTTTGACGTCACAAACACACCTAGCGTTCGCCCAGCCACTCCCCCGTTTCTCCAGCCACTCCCGCGTTTTTCCCAGAAACGGCAGCGTTTTTCCGCACACACCCATAAAACGGCCAGTTTCCGCCCAGAAACACCCACTTCCTGTCAATCACACTCCGATCACCAGAACGAAGAAATTTCTTCGTTAAGCCGTGAGTAAAATACCTAACTTTTTGGCAAATTTACTTGGCGCAGACGCATTGCGAACATTGCGCATGCGCAGTTTGCGACAAATCGCTCCGTTGCGAAAACCACTAACGAGCGAACAACTCGGAATGAGGGCCTATACCAATAAATTAAATGTTCTCTGTTCCTAATATGAATTCTATGCTGTCAGATGTTTACAATGCATTGAGGTTAGGGGGGTATTGTTTTGGGCATAAATTCTAAAATTTGTAAACCTTTCATTTATGATTCCTGGTTCATTATATTTTGGCTGAGTTATTATGTCTCGTATTACCGATTTGTCCATATATGTATAGGTATATCCAATACACTATGGTTTTCAATAGTGAACTGAGACATGTGTGTTTATGTGCTGTAAATGTTGGCAGAAATAAGAAGCCACTTGGAAGATTTTAATGATCATGTGATCACACTTATCGGGATCATGTGATCATACTTATCGGGGTCATAGAAAGTCAGAGGAAAAGAATAGTCACACCTCTCTCTTGTCTAAATACATGTGTGTAAATATATATCAGCGCATTTGGCTGTGTGTATGGGCGGTCCGCCGGCCACAGGTACACTTGCTGTAGGTGCTGATATCACAGCTGGGTAGGCAAATTTGAATGCACACCCAGCTAGGTGTCTTGACCGACAAATGAAGCGGCCGATCGGTGAGTGTATATGCTTACTTGAATCGGACGCTCCGTCAGCTCAACATTGCGTTCGCTGTCAAGTTGTGATGTTGTGTACCCAGCCTAACTACAGTATGTGGAAGTAATCACAGGACAATCCTCTATAGACCGTGAATGCATACAAACCATTAATACATTGAGGGGCAGATTTATTAAGCTCGGTGAAGTGATAAAGTGGAAGGTGATAAAGGACCAGTCAATCAGATCCTAGCTATCATGTCACAGGCTGGGATTGAAAAATGACAGTTAGGAGCTGACTGGCTGGTCCTTTATCACCTTCCAATTTATCACTTCACCGAGCTTAATAAATCTGCTTCTGCGTGTGAGACAAAAAAAAAAAAAGCCTAGATTTTAAAGGTTAGCAAAAAAGTAATGGTAAATGCTATTCAAACTTTTAGTAGGGGTCTATTTACTAAGCCTTAGAGAGAGATAAAATGGACTGAGATAAAGTGCCAGCCAATCAGCTCCTAACTGCCATGTCACAGGCTGTTTTTGAAAAATGACAGATAGGAGCTGGTTGGTTGGGACTTTATCCTAGAGATGAGCGGGTTCGGTTCCTCGGAATCCGAACCCGCCCGAACTTCAGCTTTTTTTACACGGATCCGAGCGACTCGGATCTTCCCGCCTTGCTCGGTTAACCCGAGCGCGCCCGAACGTCATCATGACGCTGTCGGATTCTCGCGAGGCTCGGATTCTATCACGAGACTCGGATTCTATATAAGGAGCCGCGCGTCGCCGCCATTTTCACACGTGCATTGAGATTGATAGGGAGAGGACGTGGCTGGCGTCCTCTCCATTTAGATTAGAAGAGAGAGAGTGAGATTGAGACAGAGACACTTGATTTACTGGAGCTTAGGAGTACTAGAGAGTGCAGAGTTTACTAGTGACTGACCACTGACCAGTGACCACCAGTGCAGTTTTATTTAATATAATCCGTTCTCTGCCTGAAAAAAACGATACACAGTGACTCAGTCACATACCATATCTATGTGCTCACTGTGCTCAGCCCAGTGTGCTGCATCATCTATGTATAATATCTGACTGTGCTCACACAGCTTAATTGTGGGGGAGACTGGGGAGCAGTTATAGGTTATAGCAGGAGCCAGGAGTACATATTATTAAAATTAAACAGTGCACACTTTTGCTGCAGGAGTGCCACTGCCAGTGTGACTGACCAGTGACCTGACCACACTGACCACCAGTATAATATACTATATTGTGATTGCCTGAAAAAGTTAAACACTCGTCGTGTGACTTGTGTGGTGTTTTTTTTTTTATTCTATAAAAAACTCATTCTGCTGACAGACAGTGTCCAGCAGGTCCGTCATTATATAATATATACCTGTCCGGCTGCAGTAGTGATATATATATATTTTTTATATCATTATTTATCATCCAGTCGCAGCAGACACAGTACGGTAGTTCACGGCTGTAGCTACCTCTGTGTCGGCACTCGGCAGTCCATCCATAATTGTATACCACCTACCCGTGGTTTTTTTTTCTTTCTTCTTTATACATACTACATCTCATTATCATCCAGTCTATATTAGCAGCAGACACAGTACAGTACGGTAGTCCACGGCTGTAGCTACCTCTGTGTCGGCACTCGGCAGTCCGTCCATAATTGTATACCACCTACCCGTGGTTTTTTTTTCTTTCTTCTTTATACATACATACTACATCTCATTATCAACCAGTCTATATTAGCAGCAGACACAGTACAGTACGGTAGTCCACGGCTGTAGCTACCTCTGTGTTGGCACTCGGCAGTCCGTCCATAATTGTATACCACCTACCCGTGGTTTTTTTTTCTTTCTTCTTTATACATACATACTACATCTCATTATCAACCAGTCTATATTAGCAGCAGACACAGTACAGTACGGTAGTCCACGGCTGTAGCTACCTCTGTGTCGGCACTCGGCAGTCCATCCATAATTGTATACCACCTACCCGTGGTATTTTTTTCTTTCTTCTTTATACATACTACATCTCATTATCATCCAGTCTATATTAGCAGCAGACACAGTACAGTACGGTAGTCCACGGCTGTAGCTACCTCTGTGTCGGCACTCGGCAGTCCATCCATAATTGTATACCACCTACCCGTGGTTTTTTTTTCTTTCTTCTTTATACATACTACATCTCATTATCATCCAGTCTATATTAGCAGCAGACACAGTACAGTACGGTAGTCCACGGCTGTAGCTACCTCTGTGTCGGCACTCGGCAGTCCGTCCATAATTGTATACCACCTACCCGTGGTTTTTTTTTTCTTTCTTCTTTATACATACAAACTACATCTCATTATCATCCAGTCTATATTAGCAGCAGACACAGTACAGTACGGTAGTCCACGGCTGTAGCTACCTCTGTGTTGGCACTCGGCAGTCCGTCCATAATTGTATACCACCTACCCGTGGTTTTTTTTGCTTTCTTCTTTATACATACATACTACATCTCATTATCAACGAGTCTATATTAGCAGCAGACACAGTACAGTACGGTAGTCCACGGCTGTAGCTACCTCTGTGTCGGCACTCGGCAGTCCGTCCATAATTGTATACCACCTACCCGTGGTTTTTTTTTCTTTCTTCTTTATACATACATACTACATCTCATTATCAACCAGTCTATATTAGCAGCAGACACAGTACAGTACGGTAGTCCACGGCTGTAGCTACCTCTGTGTCGGCACTCGGCAGTCCATCCATAATTGTATACCACCTACCCGTGGTTTTTTTTTTCTTTCTTCTTTATACATACTACATCTCATTATCATCCAGTCTATATTAGCAGCAGACACAGTACAGTACGGTAGTCCACGGCTGTAGCTACCTCTGTGTCGGCACTCGGCAGTCCATCCATAATTGTATACCAACTACCCGTGGTTTTTTTTGCTTTCTTCTTTATACATACTACATCTCATTATCAACCAGTCTATATTAGCAGCAGACACAGTACAGTACGGTAGTCCACGGCTGTAGCTACCTCTGTGTCGGCACTCGGCAGTCCATCCATAATTGTATACCACCTAACCGTGGTTTTTTTTTCTTTATTCTTTATACATACTACATCTCATTATCATCCAGTCTATATTAGCAGCAGACACAGTACAGTACGGTAGTCCACGGCTGTAGCTACCTCTGTGTCGGCACTCGGCAGTCCATCCATAATTGTATACTAGTATCCATCCATCTCCATTGTTTACCTGAGGTGCCTTTTAGTTGTGCCTATTAAAATATGGAGAACAAAAATGTTGAGGTTCCAAAATTAGGGAAAGATCAAGATCCACTTCCACCTCGTGCTGAAGCTGCTGCCACTAGTCATGGCCGAGACGATGAAATGCCAGCAACGTCGTCTGCCAAGGCCGATGCCCAATGTCATAGTACAGAGCATGTCAAATCCAAAACACCAAATATCAGTAAAAAAAGGACTCCAAAACCTAAAATAAAATTGTCGGAGGAGAAGCGTAAACTTGCCAATATGCCATTTACCACACGGAGTGGCAAGGAACGGCTGAGGCCCTGGCCTATGTTCATGGCTAGTGGTTCAGCTTCACATGAGGATGGAAGCACTCAGCCTCTCGCTAGAAAAATGAAAAGACTCAAGCTGGAAAAAGCACAGCAAAGAACTGTGCGTTCTTCGAAATCCCAAATCCACAAGGAGAGTCCAATTGTGTCGGTTGCGATGCCTGACCTTCCCAACACTGGACGTGAAGAGCATGCGCCTTCCACCATTTGCACGCCCCCTGCAAGTGCTGGAAGGAGCACCCGCAGTCCAGTTCCTGATAGTCAGATTGAAGATGTCAGTGTTGAAGTACACCAGGATGAGGAGGATATGGGTGTTGCTGGCGCTGGGGAGGAAATTGACCAGGAGGATTCTGATGGTGAGGTGGTTTGTTTAAGTCAGGCACCCGGGGAGACACCTGTTGTCCGTGGGAGGAATATGGCCGTTGACATGCCTGGTGAAAATACCAAAAAAATCAGCTCTTCGGTGTGGAAGTATTTCACCAGAAATGCGGACAACATTTGTCAAGCCGTGTGTTCCCTTTGTCAAGCTGTAATAAGTAGGGGTAAGGACGTTAACCACCTCGGAACATCCTCCCTTATACGTCACCTGCAGCGCATTCATAATAAGTCAGTGACAAGTTCAAAAACTTTGGCCGACAGCGGAAGCAGTCCACTGACCAGTAAATCCCTTCCTCTTGTAACCAAGCTCACGCAAACCACCCCACCAACTCCCTCAGTGTCAATTTCCTCCTTCCCCAGGAATGCCAATAGTCCTGTAGGCCATGTCACTGGCAATTCTGATGATTCCTCTCCTGCCTGGGATTCCTCCGATGCATCCTTGCGTGTAACGCCTACTGCCGCTGGCGCTGCTGTTGTTGCTGCTGGGAGTCGATGGTCATCCCAGAGGGGAAGTCGTAAGCCCACTTGTACTACTTCCAGTAAGCAATTGACTGTTCAACAGTCCTTTGCGAGGAAGATGAAATATCACAGCAGTCATCCTGCTGCAAAGCGGATAACTGAGGCCTTGACAACTATGTTGGTGTTAGACGTGCGTCCGGTATCCGCCGTTAGTTCACAGGGAACTAGACAATTTATTGAGGCAGTGTGCCCCCGTTACCAAATACCATCTAGGTTCCACTTCTCTAGGCAGGCGATACCGAGAATGTACACGGACGTCAGAAAAAGACTCACCAGTGTCCTAAAAAATGCAGTTGTACCCAATGTCCACTTAACCACGGACATGTGGACAAGTGGAGCAGGGCAGGGTCAGGACTATATGACTGTGACAGCCCACTGGGTAGATGTATGGACTCCCGCCGCAAGAACAGCAGCGGCGGCACCAGTAGCAGCATCTCGCAAACGCCAACTCTTTCCTAGGCAGGCTACGCTTTGTATCACCGGTTTCCAGAATACGCACACAGCTGAAAACCTCTTACGGCAACTGAGGAAGATCATCGCGGAATGGCTTACCCCAATTGGACTCTCCTGTGGATTTGTGGCATCGGACAACGCCAGCAATATTGTGTGTGCATTAAATATGGGCAAATTCCAGCACGTCCCATGTTTTGCACATACCTTGAATTTGGTGGTGCAGAATTTTTAAAAAAACGACAGGGGCGTGCAAGAGATGCTGTCGGTGGCCAGAAGAATTGCGGGACACTTTCGGCGTACAGGCACCACGTACAGAAGACTGGAGCACCACCAAAAACTACTGAACCTGCCCTGCCATCATCTGAAGCAAGAAGTGGTAACGAGGTGGAATTCAACCCTCTATATGCTTCAGAGGTTGGAGGAGCAGCAAAAGGCCATTCAAGCCTATACAATTGAGCACGATATAGGAGGTGGAATGCACCTGTCTCAAGCGCAGTGGAGAATGATTTCAACGTTGTGCAAGGTTCTGATGCCCTTTGAACTTGCCACACGTGAAGTCAGTTCAGACACTGCCAGCCTGAGTCAGGTCATTCCCCTCATCAGGCTTTTGCAGAAGAAGCTGGAGACATTGAAGGAGGAGCTAACACGGAGCGATTCCGCTAGGCATGTGGGACTTGTGGATGGAGCCCTTAATTCGCTTAACAAGGATTCACGGGTGGTCAATCTGTTGAAATCAGAGCACTACATTTTGGCCACCGTGCTCGATCCTAGATTTAAAGCCTACCTTGGATCTCTCTTTCCGGCAGACACAAGTCTGCTGGGGTTGAAAGACCTGCTGGTGAGAAAATTGTCAAGTCAAGCGGAACGCGACCTGTCAACATCTCCTCCTTCACATTCTCCCGCAACTGGGGGTGCGAGGAAAAGGCTCAGAATTCCGAGCCCACCCGCTGGCGGTGATGCAGGGCAGTCTGGAGCAACTGCTGATGCTGACATCTGGTCCGGACTGAAGGACCTGACAACGATTACGGACATGTCGTCTACTGTCACTGCATATGATTCTCTCACCATTGAAAGAATGGTGGAGGATTATATGAGTGACCGCATCCAAGTAGGCACGTCACACAGTCCGTACTTATACTTGCAGGAAAAAGAGGCAATTTGGAGGCCCTTGCACAAACTGGCTTTATTCTACCTAAGTTGCCCTCCCACAAGTGTGTACTCCGAAAGAGTGTTTAGTGCCGCCGCTCACCTTGTCAGCAATCGGCGTACGAGGTTACATCCAGAAAATGTGGAGAAGATGATGTTCATTAAAATTAATTATAATCAATTCCTCCGCGGAGACATTGACCAGCAGCAATTGCCTCCACAAAGTACACAGGGAGCTGAGATGGTGGATTCCAGTGGGGACTAATTGATAATCTGTGAGGAGGGGGATGTACACGGTGATATATCGGAGGATGATGATGAGGTGGACATCTTGCCTCTGTAGAGCCAGTTTGTGCAAGGAGAGATTAATTGCTTCTTTTTTGGGGGGGGTCCAAACCAACCCGTCATATCAGTCACAGTCGTGTGGCAGACCCTGTCACTGAAATGATGGGTTGGTTAAAGTGTGCATGTCCTGTTTTGTTTATACAACATAAGGGTGGGTGGGAGGGCCCAAGGACAATTCCATCTTGCACCTCTTTTTTCTTTTATTTTTCTTTGCGTCATGTGCTGTTTGGGGAGGGTTTTTTGGAAGGGCCATCCTGCGTGACACTGCAGTGACACTCCTAGATGGGCCCGGTGTTTGTGTCGGCCACTAGGGTCGCTTATCTTACTCACACAGTCAGCTACCTCATTGCGCCTCTTTTTTTCTTTGCGTCATGTGCTGTTTGGGGAGGGTTTTTTGGAAGGGCCATCCTGCGTGACACTGCAGTGCCACTCCTAGATGGGCCCGGTGTTTGTGTCGGCCACTAGGGTCGCTTATCTTACACAGTCAGCTACCTCATTGCGCCTCTTTTTTTCTTTGCGTCATGTGCTGTTTGGGGAGGGATTTTTGGAAGGGCCATCCTGCGTGACACTGCAGTGCCACTCCTAGATGGGCCCGGTGTTTGTGTCGGCCACTAGGGTCGCTTATCTTACTCACACAGTCAGCTACCTCATTGCGCCTCTTTTTTTCTTTGCGTCATGTGCTGTTTGGGGAGGGTTTTTTGGAAGGGACATCCTGCGTGACACTGCAGTGCCACTCCTAGATGGGCCCGGTGTTTGTGTCGGCCACTAGGGTCGCTTATCTTACTCACACAGCTACCTCATTGCGCCTCTTTTTTTCTTTGCGTCATGTGCTGTTTGGGGAGGGTTTTTTGGAAGGGCCATCCTGCGTGACACTGCAGTGCCACTCCTAGATGGGCCCGGTGTTTGTGTCGGCCACTAGGGTCGCTTATCTTACTCACACAGTCAGCTACCTCATTGCGCCTCTTTTTTTCTTTGCGTCATGTGCTGTTTGGGGAGGGTTTTTTGGAAGGGACATCCTGCGTGACACTGCAGTGCCACTCCTAGATGGGCCCGGTGTTTGTGTCGGCCACTAGGGTCGCTAATCTTACTCACACAGCTACCTCATTGCGCCTCTTTTTTTCTTTGCGTCATGTGCTGTTTGGGGAGGGTTTTTTGGAAGGGACATCCTGCGTGACACTGCAGTGCCACTCCTAGATGGGCCCGGTGTTTGTGTCGGCCACTAGGGTCGCTTATCTTACTCACACAGCGACCTCGGTGCAAATTTTAGGACTAAAAATAATATTGTGAGGTGTGAGGTATTCAGAATAGACTGAAAATGAGTGGAAATTATGTTTTTTGAGGTTAATAATACTTTGGGATCAAAATGACCCCCAAATTCTATGATTTAAGCTGTTTTTTAGGGTTTTTTGAAAAAAACACCCGAATCCAAAACACACCCGAATCCGACAAAAAAAATTTGGTGAGGTTTTGCCAAAACGCGGTCGAACCCAAAACACGGCCGCGGAACCGAACCCAAAACCAAAACACAAAACCCGAAAAATTTCAGGCGCTCATCTCTACTTTATCATCCCTGTCCACTTTATCTCCATCCACGGCTTAGTACTGTACATAGAAACAACTAATCTATAAGTGCATGGAATACAATTTGTTTTCAATTGGTTTTGAATGTTATATTGACATTTCTTAGCGTATAGCAGCCTTCAGTTCATTAACCCCCTCAGTGGCAGGTTTTTCTAATTTGGTCACACCTCCCAGGGCAGGTTTTTCATTTGTTTTACCGACGCATTGCCAGGGGTTTCATGCGCGTTGCCAGGGGTTTCACGGGCTGTGTCATGCTTTTTGCCAGGGATTTTATACTCAGGGATACATGCTCGTTGCCATGGGGAATGCTCGTTGCCTTAGGGAATGATCATTGCCTAGGTGTAGCTAGGGATGGCCAATGACCATCGATGATTCAAAATCATTGATAGTCTATGACCGATGTCGATTACTTTTACCATTGATGGGGGAGAACCAGATGGTTTCCCACCATCGATGGTTCAGTGCTACCGTTTGTTTTTTCTAAAAGTGTCAGGGCACAGATCTTAGCCCTGCCCCCTGACACCAACTTAGCCACACACCCTTGGTTCGCTCGCATGTGTACTGTAAATAGGGGAAAACCATCGATGGGGAAAACCATCAATGGATCCATTCCTGATAGTTTTACACCATCGAGGTTATCCATTAATGGTGACCATCGATGGATAACCCACCGATGGCCATCCCCCTGGCAGCACTGATATCCTTTCCCCCCATCCTCCCTTTACTCCGTTCTGCCTGTGGACGTTTGCAGAATGATGCGATCGTGTCATGACGTCACAACGCGATTGCGTCATGACGCAATCGTGTCATTCTGCAAACGCCCACCGGCAGAACGGAGTACAAGGAGGAGGGAGGGGGAGCAGTGGTATGGGCGGAAAATTTCCGGGGTTGCCAGTCTGCGCAGCGCAGCTGGGCCCGGAAATTTTCTGGGCATGCCACTGAAGGGGTTAATGGTTCTTGGTCCATGTTTGTAGATCTCAGCTGTTAGATGGCCCCGTTGGCTGTGTAGAGGTTTTCATGGAGCCGATGTGGATTGTTTTCCATTCAGTAATGAAAATTCTGCTTGTTGAAGTAGCCAGACAAATGAAAGTAATCTTCGTCAGGAAACTGCAACGATAACGGCGAAAATGGCCCCCCGATTGAGTCAAAACTTCAGAAATCGACTACAAGTGTATCACGAATGAAGGCCATCATCTGGACGATATCATATTCAGAACCAATTGAAAATAACTGTATCCCATGCACTTTTAGATTGTGCATTAAACTTTATATAGCAATTGTAATGCTTTTTCTTGTTAACCTGTAAAATCTGGGATTGTTTTTTTTTTGCCTCACCCTATATATGCTGAGATAATATCATAGATCAAAATTATTTATTAATGTTCATCCTCAGTCATGGGCCTAAGAACTGCACCCCTTTAGCAATGGTTTCTTCTCGCTGAAAGATATTTTGGGGTAAATTTACTAAGATGGGAATTAGAGATGAGCGCCTGAAATTTTTCGGGTTTTGTGTTTTGGTTTTGGGTTCGGTTCCGCGGCCGTGTTTTGGGTTCGACCGCGTTTTGGCAAAACCTCACCGAATTTTTTTTGTCGGATTCGGGTGTGTTTTGGATTCGGGTGTTTTTTTTAAAAAAACACTAAAAAACAGCTTAAATCATAGAATTTGGGGGTCATTTTGATCCCATATTATTATTAACCTCAAAAACCATAATTTCCACTCATTTTCAGTCTATTCTGAATACCTCACACCTCACAATATTATTTTTAGTCCTAAAATTTGCACCAAGGTCGCTGGATGACTAAGCTAAGCGACACTAGTGGCCGACACAAACACCTGGCCCATCTAGGAGTGGCACTGCAGTGTCACGCAGGATGTCCCTTCCAAAAAACCCTCCCCAATCAGCACATGACGCAAAGAAAAAAAGAGGCGCAATGAGGTAGCTGACTGTGTGAGTAAGATAAGCGACCCTAGTGGCCGACACAAACACCGGGCCCATTTAGGAGTGGCACTGCAGTGTCACGCAGGATGTCCCTTCCAAAAAACCCTCCCCAATCAGCACATGACGCAAAGAAAAAAAGAGGCGCAATGAGGTAGCTGACTGTGTGAGTAAGATTAGCGACCCTAGTGGCCGACACAAACACCGGGCCCATTTAGGAGTGGCACTGCAGTGTCACGCAGGATGTCCCTTCCAAAAAACCATCCCCAATCAGCACATGACGCAAAGAAAAAAAGAGGCGCAATGAGGTAGCTGACTGTGTGAGTAAGATTAGCGACCCTAGTGGCCGTCACAAACACCGGGCCCATTTAGGAGTGGCACTGCAGTGTCACGCAGGATGTCCCTTCCAAAAAACCCTCCCCAATCAGCACATGACGCAAAGAAAAAAAGAGGCGCAATGAGGTAGCTGACTGTGTGAGTAAGATTAGCGACCCTAGTGGCCGACACAAACACCGGGCCCATTTAGGAGTGGCACTGCAGTGTCACGCAGGATGTCCCTTCCAAAAAACCCTCCCCAATCAGCACATGACGCAAAGAAAAAAAGAGGCGCAATGAGGTAGCTGACTGTGTGAGTAAGATTAGCGACCCTAGTGGCCGACACAAACACCGGGCCCATTTAGGAGTGGCACTGCAGTGTCACGCAGGATGTCCCTTCCAAAAAACCCTCCCCAATCAGCACATGACGCAAAGAAAAAAAGAGGCGCAATGAGGTAGCTGACTGTGTGAGTAAGATTAGCGACCCTAGTGGCCGACACAAACACCGGGCCCATTTAGGAGTGGCACTGCAGTGTCACGCAGGATGTCCCTTCCAAAAAACCCTCCCCAATCAGCACATGACGCAAAGAAAAAAAGAGGCGCAATGAGGTAGCTGACTGTGTGAGTAAGATTAGCGACCCTAGTGGCCGACACAAACACCGGGCCCATTTAGGAGTGGCACTGCAGTGTCACGCAGGATGTCCCTTCCAAAAAACCCTCCCCAAACAGCACATGACGCAAAGAAAAATAAAAGAAAAAAGAGGTGCAAGATGGAATTGTCCTTGGGCCCTCCCACCCACCCTTATGTTGTATAAACAAAACAGGACATGCACACTTTAACCAACCCATCATTTCAGTGACAGGGTCTGCCACACGACTGTGACTGATATGACGGGTTGGTTTGGACCCCCCCCAAAAAAGAAGCAATTAATCTCTCCTTGCACAAACTGGCTCTACAGAGGCAAGATGTCCACCTCATCATCACCCTCCGATATATCACCGTGTACATCCCCCTCCTCACAGATTATCAATTCGTCCCCACTGGAATCCACCATCTCAGCTCCCTGTGTACTTTGTGGAGGCAATTGCTGCTGGTCAATGTCTCCGCGGAGGAATTGATTATAATTCATTTTAATGAACATCATCTTCTCCACATTTTCTGGATGTAACCTCGTACGCCGATTGCTGACAAGGTGAGCGGCGGCACTAAACACTCTTTCGGAGTACACACTTGTGGGAGGGCAACTTAGGTAGAATAAAGCCAGTTTGTGCAATGGCCTCCAAATTGCCTCTTTTTCCTGCCAGTATAAGTATGGACTGTGTGACGTGCCTACTTGGATGCGGTCACTCATATAATCCTCCACCATTCTTTCAATGGTGAGAGAATCATATGCAGTGACAGTAGACGACATGTCCGTAATCGTTGTCAGGTCCTTCAGTCCGGACCAGATGTCAGCATCAGCAGTCGCTCCAGACTGCCCTGCATCACCGCCAGCGGGTGGGCTCGGAATTCTGAGCCTTTTCCTCGCACCCCCAGTTGCGGGAGAATGTGAAGGAGGAGATGTTGACAGGTCGCGTTCCGCTTGACTTGACAATTTTCTCACCAGCAGGTCTTTCAACCCCAGCAGACTTGTGTCTGCCGGAAAGAGAGATCCAAGGTAGGCTTTAAATCTAGGATCGAGCACGGTGGCCAAAATGTAGTGCTCTGATTTCAACAGATTGACCACCCGTGAATCCTTGTTAAGCGAATTAAGGGCTCCATCCACAAGTCCCACATGCCTAGCGGAATCGCTCCGTGTTAGCTCCTCCTTCAATGTCTCCAGCTTCTTCTGCAAAAGCCTGATGAGGGGAATGACCTGACTCAGGCTGGCAGTGTCTGAACTGACTTCACGTGTGGCAAGTTCAAAGGGCATCAGAACCTTGCACAACGTTGAAATCATTCTCCACTGCGCTTGAGACAGGTGCATTCCACCTCCTATATCGTGCTCAATTGTATAGGCTTGAATGGCCTTTTGCTGCTCCTCCAACCTCTGAAGCATATAGAGGGTTGAATTCCACCTCGTTACCACTTCTTGCTTCAGATGATGGCAGGGCAGGTTCAGTAGTTTTTGGTGGTGCTCCAGTCTTCTGTACGTGGTGCCTGTACGCCGAAAGTGTCCCGCAATTTTTCTGGCCACCGACAGCATCTCTTGCACGCCCCTGTCGTTTTTTAAATAATTCTGCACCACCAAATTCAAGGTATGTGCAAAACATGGGACGTGCTGGAATTTGCCCATATTTAATGCACACACAATATTGCTGGCGTTGTCCGATGCCACAAATCCACAGGAGAGTCCAATTGGGGTAAGCCATTCCGCGATGATCTTCCTCAGTTGCCGTAAGAGGTTTTCAGCTGTGTGCGTATTCTGGAAACCGGTGATACAAAGCGTAGCCTGCCTAGGAAAGAGTTGGCGTTTGCGAGATGCTGCTACTGGTGCCGCCGCTGCTGTTCTTGCGGCGGGAGTCCATACATCTACCCAGTGGGCTGTCACAGTCATATAGTCCTGACCCTGCCCTGCTCCACTTGTCCACATGTCCGTGGTTAAGTGGACATTGGGTACAACTGCATTTTTTAGGACACTGGTGAGTCTTTTTCTGAGGTCCGTGTACATTCTCGGTATCGCCTGCCTAGAGAAGTGGAACCTAGATGGTATTTGGTAACGGGGGCACACTGCCTCAATAAATTGTCTAGTTCCCTGTGAACTAACGGCGGATACCGGACGCACGTCTAACACCAACATAGTTGTCAAGGCCTCAGTTATCCGCTTTGCAGCAGGATGACTGCTGTGATATTTCATCTTCCTCGCAAAGGACTGTTGAACAGTCAATTGCTTACTGGAAGTAGAACAAGTGGGCTTACGACTTCCCCTCTGGGATGACCATCGACTCCCAGCAGCAACAACAGCAGCGCCAGCAGCAGTAGGCGTTACACGCAAGGATGCATCGGAGGAATCCCAGGCAGGAGAGGACTCGTCAGAATTGCCAGTGACATTGCCTGCAGGACTATTGGCATTCCTGGGGAAGGAGGAAATTGACACTGAGGGAGTTGGTGGGGTGGTTTGCGTGAGCTTGGTTACAAGAGGAAGGGATTTACTGGTCAGTGGACTGCTTCCGCTGTCACCCAAAGTTTTTGAACTTGTCACTGACTTATTATGAATGCGCTGCAGGTGACGTATAAGGGAGGATGTTCCGAGGTGGTTAACGTCCTTACCCCTACTTATTACAGCTTGACAAAGGGAACACACGGCTTGACACCCGTTGTCCGCATTTCTGTTGAAATAGTTCCACACCGAAGAGCTGATTTTTTTGGTATTTTCACCAGGCATGTCAACGGCCATATTCCTCCCACGGACAACAGGTGTCTCCCCGGGTGCCTGACTTAAACAAACCACCTCACCATCAGAATCCTCCTGGTCAATTTCCTCCCCAGCGCCAGCAACACCCATATCCTCCTCATCCTGGTGTACTTCAACACTGACATCTTCAATCTGACTATCAGGAACTGGACTGCGGGTGCTCCTTCCAGCACTTGCAGGGGGCGTGCAAATGGTGGAAGGCGCATGCTCTTCACGTCCAGTGTTGGGAAGGTCAGGCATCGCAACCGACACAATTGGACTCTCCTTGTGGATTTGGGATTTCGAAGAACGCACAGTTCTTTGCGGTGCTACTGCTTTTGCCAGCTTGAGTCTTTTCATTTTTCTAGCGAGAGGCTGAGTGCCTCCATCCTCATGTGAAGCTGAACCACTAGCCATGAACATAGGCCAGGGCCTCAGCCGTTCCTTGCCACTCCGTGTGGTAAATGGCATATTGGCAAGTTTACGCTTCTCCTCCGACAATTTTATTTTAGGTTTTGGAGTCCTTTTTTTACTGATATTTGGTGTTTTGGATTTGACATGCTCTGTACTATGACATTGGGCATCGGCCTTGGCAGACGACGTTGCTGGCATTTCATCGTCTCGGCCATGACTAGTGGCAGCAGCTTCAGCACGAGGTGGAAGTGGATCTTGATCTTTCCCTAATTTTGGAACCTCAACATTTTTGTTCTCCATATTTTAATAGGCACAACTAAAAGGCCCCTTAGGTAAACAATGGAGATGGATGGATACTAGTATACAATTATGGACGGACTGCCGAGTGCCGACACAGAGGTAGCTACAGCCGTGAACTACCGTACTGTGTCTGCTGCTAATATAGACTGGTTGATAAAGAGATGTCGTAGTATGTATGTATGAAGAAGAAAGAAAAAAAAACCACGGTTAGGTGGTATACAATTATGGACGGACTGCCGAGTGCCGACACAGAGGTAGCCACAGCCGTGAACTACCGTACTGTACTGTGTCTGCTGCTAATATAGACTGGTTGATAAAGAGATGTCGTAGTATGTATGTATGAAGAAGAAAGAAAAAAAAACCACGGGTAGGTGGTATACAATTATGGACGGACTGCCGAGTGCCGACACAGAGGTAGCCACAGCCGTGAACTACCGTACTGTACTGTGTCTGCTGCTAATATAGACTGGTTGATAAAGAGATGTAGTAGTATGTATGTATGAAGAAGAAAGAAAAAAAAACCACGGGTAGGTGGTATACAATTATGGACGGACTGCCGAGTGCCGACACAGAGGTAGCCACAGCCGTGAACTACCGTACTGTACTGTGTCTGCTGCTAATATAGACTGGTTGATAAAGAGATGTCGTAGTATGTATGTATGTATGAAGAAGAAAGAAAAAAAAAACCACGGTTAGGTGGTATACAATTATGGACGGACTGCCGAGTGCCGACACAGAGGTAGCCACAGCCGTGAACTACCGTACTGTACTGTGTCTGCTGCTAATATAGACTGGTTGATAAAGAGATGTCGTAGTATGTATGTATAAAGAAGAAAGAAAAAAAACCACGGTTAGGTGGTATACAATTATGGACGGACTGCCGAGTGCCGACACAGAGGTAGCCACAGCCGTGAACTACCGTACTGTACTGTGTCTGCTGCTAATATAGACTGGTTGATAAAGAGATGTCGTAGTATGTATGTATAAAGAAGAAAGAAAAAAAAACCACGGTTAGGTGGTATACAATTATGGACGGACTGCCGAGTGCCGACACAGAGGTAGCCACAGCCGTGAACTACCGTACTGTACTGTGTCTGCTGCTAATATAGACTGGTTGATAAAGAGATGTAGTAGTATGTATGTATAAAGAAGAAAGAAAAAAAAACCACGGGTAGGTGGTATACAATTATGGATGGACTGCCGAGTGCCGACACAGAGGTAGCTACAGCCGTGAACTACCGTACTGTGTCTGCTGCGACTGGATGATAAATAATGATATAAAAAATATATATATATCACTACTGCAGCCGGACAGGTATATATATTATATAATGACGGACCTGCTGGACACTGTCTGTCAGCAGAATGAGTTTTTTATAGAATAAAAAAAAAAACACCACACAAGTGAAGTCACACGACGAGTGTTTAACTTTTTCAGGCAATCACAATATAGTATACTACTAACTATACTGGTGGTCAGTGTGGTCAGGTCACTGGTCAGTCACACTGGCAGTGGCACTCCTGCAGCAAAAGTGTGCACTGTTTAATTTTAATATAATATGTACTCCTGGCTCCTGCTATAACCTATAACTGGCACTGCAGTGCTCCCCAGTCTCCCCCACAATTATAAGCTGTGTGAGCTGAGCACAGTCAGATATATAATATATACATAGATGATGCAGCACACTGGGCTGAGCAGTGCACACAGATATGGTATGTGACTGTCTTGTACTCCTGGCTCCTGCTATAACCTATAACTGGCACTGCAGTGCTCCCCAGTCTCCCCCACAATTATAAGCTGTGTGAGCTGAGCACAGTCAGATATATAATATATACATAGATGATGCAGGCATGCAGCACACTGGGCTGAGCAGTGCACACAGATATGGTATGTGACTGAGTCACTGTGTGTACCGTTTTTTTCAGGCAGAGAACGGATATATTAAATAAAACAACTGCACTGCTGGTGGTCACTGTGGTCAGTCACTAAACTCTGCACTCTCTTCTACAGTATCAGCCTCAGGTCAATCTCTCTCTCCTAATCTAAATGGAGAGGACGCCAGCCACGTCCTCTCCCTATCAATCTCAATGCACGTGTGAAAATGGCGGCGACGCGCGGCTCCTTATATAGAATCCGAGTCTCGCGAGAATCCGACAGCGTCATGATGACGTTCGGGCGCGCTCGGGTTAACCGAGCAAGGCGGGAAGATCCGAGTCGCTCGGACCCGTGAAAAAAAACATGAAGTTCGTGCGGGTTCGGATTCAGAGAAACCGAACCCGCTCATCTCTAATGGGAATTCTATTTAAGGTGGGATGTCACCAATTGCAACCAATCAGATTCCAGGTATTATCTTCTTGAAGATGCTAGATAAATGAGAAGTAGAATCTGATTGGCTGTTATGGGCAACATCCCATCTTAAATAGAACTCCCTTCGTAGTAAATTCAGCCCTTTGATACAGATACAGATAAAACTTGTACTGTAGCAAGAAGTTTTTGTTGTAGTTACATGGGAGTAAGAAAGGAGACTTTCCATGATCGGTTTCTGAGGGGCAGATGTATTAACCTGGAGAAGGCATAAGGAAGTGATAAACCAGTGATCTGTTCAAGGTGATAAAGGCACCAGACAATCAGCTCCAATATGTATATTAACAGTTAGGATCTGATTGTCTGGTGCCTTTATCACCTTGCACATATCACTGGTTTATCACTTCCTTATGCCTGCTCCAGGTTAATACATCTGGCCCTGAGTGTGATGTTGAGGTTTCTCCTTAGAAAGATCACTGCCAGGAAGCTCTGCAGCAGCTGCAAGCCAGAGTTCTTGCTGTGTTAACGCAGGTCCTAAGTACCAAAAATAACCAGAGAAGGTTCAAAGAAAAAGACTCTTTTTTGGGAGCACTCTTGATTCAGAGGAAAATATTATAATTAATAAATTTTCACAAATAACAATTTAATTGATATAAATCAAATCCTAGGAGTAAATGTGTGTGAAAAACATAGCTTAGCGAAAATATAAATAATTCTAATTATTCGTGATCTCAGATTCACGATTGATGAATTACCGGAGAGTAGAATTCTGTGATGCCTATGCCATAAAGAATTTTGCATCGTATTTATTGAAATGTATGACCATCATTTATACTGCTGATATCCATTACGGATTATATAGGTGCAGAAAGTAAAATCATTGGTCATGCGAATCCCAATATTGTATGACATAAAGTTGAGTGCCACTGTGTCCAATAGTCAGATTTTTTGCAGTACCAGGGTGTTCAAAGGAGGTCTCCCTTCCTTGTACTAACCCGGCCTTTCACTGCTTGGCTTCCAAGTTCGGAAGAGATTGGGCATCTCCAGTGAAGTATGACCGCAATTATTGGACTTTCCTCCTTGGTCACTCCAAATATATGTCAAATGGTTGCTGTATGTTAGGAATGGAAATAGCAAGTGATTCGTAACAAATGTGTTACAAAAGAAATTTACATGCAATCAGCTAAATCATCGACATATGACACAGTGGTCACAAGGGTTAATTGCATCTGCGTGACACGGCGGTCATAAGAGTACATACATATGATTATGAATAATCAGTAGATGCAATTTCTTTTGTAACACATTTGTTACGAATCACTTGCTATTTCCAGGGTCGGTATTCCGGCGCCGGTACTCTGACTGCCGGGATACCAACAGCCGGGATCCTGACTGCTTCCCACCTGACTTTATAGGAATGCCTTTAAACAGGTCTTTAAAGAATTTTTGACATTGTTTATTTAAAATAAATAAAATGCAAGGAATTATCTTTTTAAATTATATCTTATGTTTCATTATTTTATATAAATACATAAATCCAGTATATGGAAATATATTCCCCTTTTTCTACTTTGTAACATGATTGTTACCTAGCGTTGTAATTCCAATGGGAGATTTAGTTGAAAGTGCTATTTATTCATTGGTTTGCCCAATAAATAATATAACTCACCTCGCTGACTTCCTCTATTGATGTACTGTTTACATTACTGGATACGTTCTCCTGCCGCTTCTCCACATTGGAATTCCAGACAACACGCTCATGTTCTAGGTCCTGTAGCTGCAGCTGAAGGTCATTCAGGGGTACAGTAATGTGTTTCTAGAAAGAAGGTACAGTACACTACAAATCAGAAGCATAAAGATTTGCTGCTGCAGTTCCAGCTGTTGATCTGTAAGTCTCTCTACATTCTATCCGAATGTGGAGGATAAACATATACAATATCAAACATAAAGAGGCATCAAACAGACATTACAGGAGCAAACATCAAACAGAGCATTAAGTATACAACAAAATGAGAGATAGTTAACGGGAACAACCAGTGACCCTTTGCCTGGGAAAGGTAAACAGAAGGGAGTTCGGTATGTGATCCTGGCTGTCAGGATGCCGGAGATTACATGACCGACGCCGGCATCCCAACAATGACCATGCCAACAGAGGACAGGGTAATTATTTTGACCCCCCCCTATCCCCTACCCTAAACCATCTGAGGTGGCGACTAGGGCTAAGATTCGGGGGGTGGCGGCTGCAGCTCCCTCCTAGAGCCTATCTCTAACCCCTCTCATCCGGGCTCTAACCCTAGCATTCACCTTGATACTTACCTTTAGTATGTTGGCGGTCGGTGTTCCGGCACCAGGATGCTAACTGGATCCCACAGAAAGGATAAAAATCACCTACTTTGTAACTCTGTAAGTGAGGTCACACTGGAGACAGGGCCACTGAGACATCCACGGGTCTTGGGTACTGAGGAGGCATAGGCAAATTTTGGTATGTGTGGCCACGTCATCTCTGGGAAAAATCACTGTGGAATACTATGCACTGCGTGCTGCGAAGAGGGTCATTTGTCCCTCTCAGTAGCTGCCCCAGGCTTATACCAGGGACCACAATAGGACATAGTAACATAGTAACATAGTATCTGAGGTTGAAAAAAGACAATTGTCCATCGAGTTCAACCTATTTGTGGTGTCCTATGCATGATGATTTGACTAAAATTTCTGACTGATGCTGCTGTCAGCCGTTACATTTTATCCCTATTTATAGTAACTGTAATGCATGACTATTCACCATACCCCTGGATATCCTTATCCATTAAGAATTTATCTAACCCATTCTTAAAGGTGTTGACAGATTCCGCCATTACAACTCCCTCGGGCAGGGAATTCCAAACATGTATTGTCCTTACCGTGAAAAAGCCTTTACGCCGTATTGTGCGGAATCTCCTCTCCTCTAACCTGAGCGAGTGTCCACGAGTCCTCTGTGTTGATCTAACCAAAAACAGGTCCCGCGCAAGCTCTGTGTATTGTCCCCTTATATATTTGTAGATGTTGATCATATCCCCTCTTAGTCTCCGCTTTTCCAATGTAAACATGCCTAGTCTTTCAAGCCTTTCCTTGTATTCCATCGTCTCCATGCCCTTAATTAGTTTGGTCGCCCTCCTCTGTACCTTTTCAAGCTCCAGGATATCCTTTTTGTAGTACGGTGCCCAGAATTGTACACAGTATTCAAGGTGTGGCCTCACTAGTGATTTATATAACGGGAGTATAATACTCTCGTCCCTAGCATCAATACCCCGTTTTATGCATGCTAATATCTTATTAGCCTTCTTTGCTGCAGTCCTACTTTGGGTACTACTGCTTACAGGGCCGGTGCAAGGTTTCTCAACGCCCTAGGCAAAACTTCGGGCTGCTGCGCCCCCCCCCCCCCCCACACACACACACACACACACCGAGTTTTAGTACTGTACATACAGAAAATGCGGTAGAACACAGAAAACAGGTTTTTACTGCATCTTCCTTTTAGTACATCCCGTCAAGCATGCTGACTCTAATGGGCCCTACACACTGGTCGATATCTCGGAACGATATTGTTCAGATAAGAACACTATATCATTCATATCGTTTAGTATGGAGGCACCGACGATGAAAGATGTGCCTCCCCGCAGTCGTTCATCGTTGGTTTTTAATAGTTTTTCAATGCAAGCCAATTTGAATGATATCGATCATCGTTCAAATCGCACTAATCGTCCAGTGTGTAGGGCTTATTAGTGGGAACTTCAGGACAGGTTGCTGCTGTAATGCTGCTGGTGCTCTACCCCGGGTGCTCAAGAACCGCTAGACAAGGGCTGGATTAAGCCTTTGGGGGGCCCAGGGCACTTAAGTCAGCATACCTCCGCCGGGACACCGGCAGCGAAATGTCGGCAGGTGAGCGCAAGAAGACCCTTGTGGGCTCGTTGTGCTCGCCACAGGTTCTATCTACACTAGTGGGAATAGTCCCTGCTAGTCGGCATGCCGACTGTTGGGATTCTCAAGGGGCGGGATGTAGGGGGAACTGTTTTGACCGGTCACATAACTACATCCCGTGCCTGCTGTTTCTCTAATCCCGTGTGTGTGTGTGTATATATGTATATATATATATATATATATATATATATTATAATAAAAGGCTAACGCTGCTCCTCACCTGTTTGGGGGGGGGGGTGTTCAGTGTTTTTTCGTGCTGGCAGACACTATATGGCGCCCGACCAAGCAGTACAAGTGTTGCTCCGTCCAGGTGTGCACAGCCACTGGCTCTGACATTACTGTTATGATGTTCTGTCATTTTGATGGCCTGGTAACTAGTGTATTTTTTATATATATATATATATATATATATATATATATATATATATATATATAATGTCATCTCTTTCCCCCTTCCAGCACCTCCATCCCTTATATATTTAAAGATGCACCCTCACCCCCGCCCTTTGCTGTATAGATTAAATAATCCCCCCACACCTTAAGTATTTCCCAACCCTCTCACCCCCACCCTTTATATATTAAATGAAGCTCTCACCTACCCAATGAGCCCCCGGTCCTTAATCCTGCTATATTTGGTGATGCAGTAGGAGGGACCCGACCCCTTGATCGCCCTATGTGTTGCGATCATGAAGGGTAGGGTGGGAGGGTCCGCAGGGGCAAACACAGGATTTCTAGGAGGGGGTTTCCAGATAAATGCTATACATTTAAAGAATATATATATATATATATATATATATAATATATATATATACACACACACACACATCAGTGCCGTAACTAGACATTTTAGCACTGTGTGCAAGAAACGGCATCAGCGCCCCCCTTCCTTAACGAAAACCGGTGGCAGTGCGCGTCGTACGCGCACGCAAAAAATATAGGGGCGTGGCTTTACGGGAAAGGGGTGTGGTCACAAAATAATTCCAATTCATATAATGGTGCACAGTAGTCCCCATTATTCAAATTACGCCGCACAGTAGCACCACTACACCAGGTAGAGCCCCTTTTACACCTTATGGCAGACAGCGTCCCCTTTTTACACATTACGGCGGACAGTGTCCTCTGTTTACACATTACGGCAGACAGCGTCCCCTTTTTTACACATTACGGCAGACAGCGTCCCCTGTTTACACATTGTGGCAGACAGAGTCCCCCTTTTACACGTTACGGCAGACAGCACCTCCTGTTTTACAAATTACGGCAGAGAGCGTCACCTTTTTTACACTTTACGGCAGACAGCGTCCACCTTTTACATGTTACGGCAGACAGCATCCCCTTTTACACATTATGGCAGGCAGAGTCCCCGTTTAACACAGTATGGCAGGCAGATTCACCCTTACACCCCCCCTCCCGTCCTAGTGTAGTGTAGTGTTGTGAAGTGTACTGTGGTGTAGTGTAGTGTAGTGTAATATAGTGTAGCATAGTGTAGTGTAGTGTAGTCACTTACGTGCTGTTGTGGGTGGGCGGCGGCGGCTTTACTGGGACACAGGCGGGCGGGTGGCGGCTTCAGCAGCAGGAGTCTTGTGGGCGGCAGCGGCTTCCGAATTGCAGGGGAGGGGGGCCGGGCTGCCGCTGGGCCATTGAGAAAGCTGCCTGTCGCACAGACGCTGAAGCGGCTTGAAAACTTCCTCTGAACTTGAAGCCGCGGCTTCAAGTTCAGAGGAAGTTGTGGAACACAGGTGGGCGGGTGGCGGTGGCTTCAGCGGGACATGGTTGTGTCTAGGCGGTGGGCGGCGGCTTCAGAGGGACATGGGCGGCTCCGCCGTCAGCGGGACACAGGCGGCGTTGCCTTCAGCAGTCTGGGCTCGAAGCTAGCAGGTGTGATGCCCGATGGTGTGCCCTCAGTGCATTTGTGGGCAAGGCACCATTGGCACACACCTAGTTACGGCTCTGATATACATCAGACTGCACCCCCCTCCCTCCCGCATTCAATGCAATTCAGCAACCAGATGACACTCCATGGGTGTTAAAAAAAAAAAAAACAGAAAAACAGTGGCTGTATCATTTTCTATAAGAGTATGTGTGTAATATATATATATATATATATATATATTACACACATACTTACTGTATATTTCTATACATAAACACACCATACACACACACACTCGCATATAAATACATACACATAAAGTAAGGTCACACTTAAACATTTGGAGGAGCTTGGAGTCCTTCTGACAAACTTATGCTGCATACCAGGGCAGACTAGCTGCCTCTTCCTGGAGCTCAGTGCAGCCGTGTACCTGCCTATCCTGTCGCTGCCGAGTTCCTGCTGCTACCAACATTGCTGGGTGCCAAGTGTCCGCCGTTGCCGACTGCCCGCTGCTCCCGCCTCTGCTGAGTTCCTGCTGCAGCTCCCCTCCGCCCTCTATACATTGCACACGCTGCAACTTTGATCCTGGCAGCGGCAGTCACTCTCAGTGTGACTGTGTAAAGCTGCCTTCGTCCACCAAAAACCCCCAAACTTGTCCCAATCAGCGGAGGTCCCTGCATGTGCCGGGGGGGGGGGGGGAAGGAGGGGGGGGGGGGGGGGCTGGGCTGTAATATTCATGATATGCAATCGCGGGGTCAGGGCGGGGGGGAGGTGTAAAGCGCAGGGTGAGATCGCGGACGTCTGTGGAGAAGACAGTTAGAACAACTGTAACCTGCTTACTCTAAGTGCATATAGTATTGAAGCCGCTGCCAATGGGTTACATTCACACTGACAGTGCAGCAGGGATGTCGCGGCCGCCTATCTGTTACGGCAGCGGCTTCAATACTCTATGCACTTAGAGTAAGCAGGTTACAGTTGTTCTGTCTTCTCCACAGACGTCCGCGATCTCACCCTGCGCTTTACACCTCCCCCCCGCCCTGACCCCGCGATTGCATATCATGAATGCTGCCGGCTATGGTTACAGAGTTGTTGTAGCAACAGTCTCCTGCTCCTCTCCACGGTAACGCTCCACATGACAAGAAGCCAAGCATTCATCGGCAGCATGAGCTGCCGCCCTCCAGTGGTCTGCGCCCATAGGCAGCTGCCTAAAGCTGCCTAGTGGTGGCGCCGGCCCTGACTGCTTAGCTTGCTATCTATGAGGACACCTAAGTCCTTTTCCAGTACATGGTCCAGGTAATTAGTACCCACTCCACCCACCCTCTCTGTGCCTCTGAGTACAGGGTGAGAACCAGGAGGGTGGAGGGCCTTGCTCGTGGGAGCTTACAATCTAAAGGTGAGTGACATTACACCTGCATATAACCTAATTGTGGCCTTTCATATTGCCCTACTGCTTCAGGTTGTACCATTTGTGAAGTCAGATATACCAGAAAGGCCTTTGGAAAACAGGGATTTGTATTTGCTGGTGACTTTACTTATAGAACATTAGAGGCCGACAAGACATGCTGTGGTTAATACAGAAGTGTCCTCATACATCTAGCCTCAATACGTCATGCACGCATGAGTGAGTCGGCAGTTCTCATGCACCTCTGCTAACGTTGGGCATCTTTTTTTTCCTAAAAATGCTGCGAATAAGATGCACAAGCTCTGATGCTACAGGAAAGCAGTCTGTAACATATCATTTCGTATGCAGATACAGCCGCTGTCGCCCACAGAATATACACATGCTGCATATCATTTTACTCAGCAGAGTTTGCTTGTGCGTCTTATTCGCATAGATTTTTTTTTTTTTTTTTTAAATGCACAAAAAGACACCCGGCGTTACCAAAAATGCTCACAACTGGGCGTGACTAGGAGGGCTGTTTAATGTGACGGCAACAACGATGTAGGAGGACACATCTGCAGCTCCACAACTGTTGGAGCCTGGTATAATAAATAAGATAAATAAGCACATTAATAAGAATCGTCTGTCAGCACTGTACCCGCCACCCGTTGACCACATTTGGTACTGCAGGAGCTATACTTTATTTTTGTTTTCTGTTTTGATTTGAATTCCATATTAAAAACATGATCCTAAACAGAGGCAGCATACTGTACAACTGAAATCACCCCTGAACATACCGTAGAGAAGAAGCTATACTCTGCAACAAACTCAGGTTATGTACACTTTCTTTTTACTCCGTACTGCTTGGCATACCTGGTATGTGCTTTGCTGGGGGAGATGTAGAATGTACTAGTCCAGATAAATGAGCATAAATCAGAGCACAAGTTAGGACACTTCCACTAGACGTTATCTTACTTACAGAATGCTGTGCTGTGGATATGATCTGTGCTCCCAAGTTGAGAATGATTTTATACAGACTCTGGATGTGTGCTTGCTGCTCTAGACTTCTCACCGAATGGACCTCACTCATAGCAGGTGCTGGTGTCGGAGGGTCCAGTTCTGTTTTAAGAATATTCAGCTGCACAAAAAGATTTGTATCAAAACTGGATGGTTATAACAGCAGTGTCTGCATAGCGCTACCATTATTAAACATATAATCAAGGGGTGTGATACCACTTACCGGCGCTCAGGATGCCAGCGGTCATATGACCAACAGCAGCATCCCAGTGGAGGAGATCCCAACAGGGGTGATGTAAGTATACTTACCTTCCCCACCAATCCCCTAATACCCCTTTCACATCGCACAAATAACCCGGTATCGACACGGCATATTGCCGTGTCGACACGGGTCAGTGTGCGATGTGAAAGCACTTTCTGAGAATTAGCGGGTCGCCTGACCGGGTAATTCAACCCGGTATAAAAGAAGGGTTATTACCGGGTTGAATACCGGGTCAGGTGCAGTGTGAATGGGAGCCGTGTCGATGCGACACGGTTCCCATTCACAGCATAGGGAGAGGCGGCACAGGAGATGAGCTCATCTCCCAGCGCCGCCTCCACCCCCGCCCCTGCTGCTGCTGCGTTCCCCCGCTGCTATGGCAACCGAACCGGTATATTGCCGGGTCAGAAAGCCAGCAGAAGGGAGCAAATGCCGGATCCCACCCGGTAAGGACACGATTCTTTTACCGGGTGGGATCCGGCTTTAGCGATGTGAAAGCGGTATAACACTCCTTCCCCGCAGCCTAACACTAACCCTCCCATCCCCGCAGCCTAACCCTCCCCCACCCTTCCCCGCAGCCTGACCCTAACACTCCCTTCCCCGCAGCCTGACCCTATCCCTCCCTCCCCCGCAGCCTAACCCTAACCCTCCCTCCCCCCGCAGCCTAACCCTAACCCTCCCTCCCCCCGCAGCCTAACCCTAACCCTCCCCCGCAGCCTAACCCTAACCCTCCCTTCCCCGCAGCCTAACCCTAAACCTCCCAGGTGGTGCCTAATCCACCCCTCCCGCACTCTAACCCTAACCCTCCTTCCCACGCATCTTAACACTAACCCTCCCTGGTGGCGCCTACACCTAACCCCAGACCCTCTTTCCCCCCAATCCCCCACTCTTGCGGCCTAAACCTAAGAGTCGCCGGCATACTTATGTTCAGGATACTGGCAATCGGGATTCCGGCGTTAGCATATTGACTCATGCCCGAGTTCCGACGTTGATATTTTGGCAGGGATTCCGGTGCCGGGATTTTGAATGCCAGCATTCCGACCACCGGCATTTTGAACGTATCCCAAATCAAGGCTTTGATAACTATGCTTACCAGATCAATCATGTAAATCCTAACGCAAATGAAATGCAGAAGCTTCTCTGCTATGTCTTCACATACACGCTACATGGCTGCTTAGTAAAAGTAAAGTTGCACAGATGTGTTATATGATGTGCAGCTACACAGAGCGTGTAAGTCACGTGTCTCGCTGTACATACTGTAGCTAACCTGGTGATTTTTATTATGCTCAGATTCTTTTTGAGTCCCACATTATTAGGTCAAATGTATGAAGCAGTGATAAGAGTGGAGAAGTGAGCCAGTGGAGAAGTTGCCCATGGCAACCAATCAGCTGCTCTGTATAATTTTATAGTATGCAAATTAGAAATGTTACTTCAATGCTGATTGGTTGCCATGGGCAACTTCTCCACTGGCTCACTTCTCCACTTTTATCGCGGCTTCACACATTTACCCATATATTATGTGAAGCCATGACAGGGATGTAAGATCACCAGTTCTACTAATCCAGATTCAATTGAAACCTGAGTACTGGGAGATATTTCTGGTAGTAAATGTTGGCAGAGTGTACTAAGCTATCACCCCTCACACTATAGTGACTTAGAGGGACATGTACTAAGCAGTGGTAAAAGTGGAGAAGTGAGCCAGTGGAGAAGTTGCCCATGGCAACCGATCAGCTGCTCTGTACATTTTTATAGTATGCAAATTATAAATGTTACGTCGATGCTGATTGGTTGCCATGGGCAACTTCTCCACTGGCTCACTTCTCCACATTTATCACTGCTTAATACATGTCCCCCTTAAACAGTAATGCAGGTTTATTTAGTGTACACATGTGACTCAGATGTAACACTGATATCGGTAATCAGGAGCCCATATATCACACAAGGTAACAGCATTAGGTAGCGGTACTTATCAGGAGATGTCTATGGTGGTAAAGCATAGGGGACTGCACAGTTGTGCAGTCTGACTGCCACTGTAGAGAAGATGATGCATGCACTGGAAACGCTGCGAGTCTCTGTAGCTGAGATCTGCTCCCAGTCTCAGCTCTGCACACTTGTACACCAGGACTCTGTCTCACAGTCTCTGTGTGTCACACTCTCCTCACTCTCTCCGAGATGGAAGCACAGGAACTTACATCATATAACTGAGCCTCCGAGTGACTCCTAGCACTGGAGGCCTAACATTAGGGGATGCTCCCATAGACTGATACACAGAAGGAGACAGATACAGAGCGCACCATATCATAACACTAAAGGGATTAAGTCGAAAAAGAGGATATATTTTGGCCATGAGTACAGTATGTTAAACTTATGCAATGTTAAATATGTGTAAGTTATTCAAATGTAATTAAATTGAGTGAATTATACTTAACGTTATGCTTTCTACCTCTCATTACTGTCTGTTACGGGTTAAAGAGGGTGGTCCAATCTCGCCCTGGACTCATGGATTTTTGTATGCAGCCCTAAGTCCGCAGTACTGTAAGTACGGCATGTAACATGTAATTGATTTGACCCCATAGTGTGTGTGCACTGTCAGTCAGTTGTTTTGTTTAATACAGTCTGTATTTAAAATTATTTAAAATGCATATATGGAACACTGAGGATCACTTACTTCAGTCTTCATCTTATAAAACTCTACAAGTTTGCATAAAACTTCTTCATACTCCGTGATACTGTCCTTCAGCCTTTGCCGATTCTCAGCCAGGTCATAGTTCATTTTTACTGTTTTTTCATTTGCTTGTGTTCCTTCCCGGGCAATGAGTTCAGAAATCTTCACAGCATGTTCCATTTCATCATTTAGTTTCTGATGAGACACCATAAATGAATAAGACCATAACATTATCTGTGCAGCCAGTAAGGGCCCATAATTCAGCACATTGCATATGTTTTGTTATTTTGAGGCTTACTCGGAAGACTATTGAGGGAAGGGTAGATCATCATCTCCTAGCTCTCCCTCACGTTCTGCTGTGGTGCCCATCTACAACTTACAGGTTTTACATCTGAATTAAATAGAAAACATAACATAACCATCTATATAAGACAAGCAGAGATGTCGCCCCTAGCAAGCTATCAGAGTCATTTTATAGAATGCACTAGACAAATGATAGCTTGAATCTGATTGGTTGATATGAGCAACATCTCCGCATGCCCATTAAAGAAGGTTTGATATACTTCTCCCTACCACTAGGAGGACTATTGTAGGCCCATAATGTGAGTAGAGAACCAAAATGTACAATAGAGGCAATTACAGAGAAACACAACTTTAGTAATAATAAGACCCTTGGTGTTATAATAACTGATAGCTATTGCAGTGAAATGTGATAGAATTATCCGGAAGTTATGTTTATATAGTGATCATGGGTGTCAAAACATGGGGGGTGTTTGGCGGCAAGAGTGTGATAATCACCCCTGCCCCCCAGGAAAAAATATTTGAGATGTGCCAGTCAATGTATTGAGTACTGCAAGTGTCAAGATGGAGATAATCCCCTTTCTGGCTGATCCACCTCCTACCTCACCACACCCCCTCTCCGCCCTCCTCCAGGGCCACCTCCACCCTGCATCCAGTTCCAGCCCCTACAGTATGTGGCTAGTTACTATTGGCTGGCCCCTCCTCCAAAACCAGCTCTGCACCCTTCTTACGCCCCACTGCATATGTTCCTCCCCCCCTGTCACCCTCAGCTCCCCCTTTCTCCTTTCTCTACCCTCATCACAGCAAAAGCCCCCCCCCCCCCCCCCCTCCTCCCCAGTAGATGGATAGACATTCAGCAATTTAAAGGTGCCAAAATGAAATTATATATTGGCCAAACCCCCCCAACCTAAAACATTTTCTGGTACCCCTGAGAGTGTTACAAAAAACTGCACTTTGTGCTAGATCCTGAACTGTACACATATTGGATACCCATATTGCTAGACAAAGCCACAAGCAACAATTGCACACTTGCAACCATTGGCTGGGGAGTAGGAATCTCAACATCCATCAAGCTCTGCATTAGCAGCATATGTGCAAGGAGGGTAGAGTATCGGTGTGATTGCTCCTCCCCCCCTCCCAATCCCCCATACATCATTCAGACAGATGAGACTGCTGCTCCCTGTACGCACATGCAGCCCAGAAGACAGCAGCGTGTGCTGGGTTGAGGAGAGCAACATAAGAAGTGGTGGGGGATTGGAGGGGATCTCCCCAGGAGGGCCCCTTCTACAAGCCTGTGTGTGGGTAATTAGTACCTACTCAACCCCCGCTCTCAGACCCGGACTAGTGTCTATAAACAGGGGTGTAGCGAGGGTGGCTCCGGTGAAGCGCGAGCTCCAGGCGCCAGAAAAGTTAGGGGGGGCACTGCCGTCTGCCCTCCCCATCGCGGGCAGCTGTACTGGTAGCCACAGAGCAGGAGGAGGAGAATCAGTGAGGCGCACACTTACTCGGAATCGGAGACTAGGTAGGAAACAGGGAAGGCCATAGGCGACAGCAGGAGACACTGACAGCCGGCACATGCCGGAGCTCTGCCCACCCTCTTTATATGTCTCACTTTCTTCTTGTAGCTGTGCAGCAGGGTTACTTCTGTCCTGCTAAATCACTCTCTGCCCCCGCTTCTGCAGAACCTCTTTCTGCCCCGGCTGCTGCAGCACCTCTCTCTGCCCCGACTGCTGCGGAACTTCTCTCTATAGTGGTGTAATGCTGCAGCACCTCTCTCTCTCTGCTCCAGCTGCAGCAACTCTTTCTGCAGATGGCTACTCGCCATGTTAAGTGTCATAGCACCTGCGTGAGGCATCACGCAACTTGCCGTGGCCCGCCACCTACATGGTCCAGACGTGCCTGCATCATCCAGACCTCACCACTAAAGCGAAGTATCCACACCCACAAAACATGGCGTCGATGCCCCATTCCCACCTCCCTCCATGTCTTAAACGGCGTTTTGAAGAGAATGCAGTTTAGGACCTTGAACATGCACATACTGGCGTATCGCATGCACAGATGTGCAAAAATCGCTTCATAGAGAATTTTGCACATCAGCTTCAGGGTCTGAAATGGCCCCTAGGCCCCCAATTCAGTACAAGGGAGGGGGGCGCTAAAACATACCCTTGCTTCGGGCACCATGGCGCCTAGCTACACCTCTGTCTATAAATGCATCACTGTGGACATCTGCATCTGTTTGCAATTTAATGAACATGCCCTGTCTGTACCTAGTCCTTCTACTCCCGTTTCGACTTTACACTCATAAGCAGATGCAGTGTGTACATGCGTGTGGCTTTTTTGTGGACATGCACAGTGGGGGTGATTCCAAGTTGTTCGCTCGCTAGCTGCTTTTAGCAGCATTGCACACGCTAAGCCGCCGCCCTCTGGGAGTGTATCTTAATAGTTTAGCAGAATTGCGAACGAAAGATAGCAGAATTGCGAATAGAAATTTCTTAGCAGTTTCTGAGTAGCTCCAGACTTACTCAGCCATTGCGACCAGCTCAGTCCTTTTCGTTCCTGGTTTGACGTCACAAACACACCCAGCGTTTGCCCAACCACTCCCCCGTTTCTCCAGCCACTCCTGCGTTTTGCAACTCGAACGCCTGCGTTTTTCCCGCACACTCCCATAAAACGGCCAGTTTCCGCCCAGAAACACCCACTTCCTGTCAATCACACTACGATCAACACAGCGATGAAAAAGCTTTGTTATGCCGTGAGTAAAATACCTAACTTTTGTGTAAAATAACTAAGCGCATGCGCAGTAAGCGTCTAATCGCAGTATAGCGAAAATCGGCAAGAGCGAACAACTCGGAATGACCCCCAGTGTCAAAATTTGCAGATTTATGCTTTGTAATTGGGCGTACTTCAGGCCCTTTATGTTATAAATTCATTATAAAAAAAGCAAGCGGAGTAAAAGTAAATTTATATATGGACAGTAACTAGCGCTAAAGACATGAACTTTTTGCTGTATAAATGGTGGTGGGGGAATAACTGTCACAAGCTGTTAGTGTGGCATACTGGAATGTTAGGAGACAAGAGATATTGGAAAGTTCCAAAATCCATTTAATTCTTATCAGTGAGTGGGGGAGTTTTATGGCCCCAAACCAGTTCTGGCAGACCCTGCCACATCTAGGGGGTTAGAACAGGAAGTGCAGGGGGATTTTAGCAAAAGGAACAAAGCACAGGACAGTGCAGTGGGAGCTGAGGTCTGAAGATGGAGGGCACAGGCTAGTGTCTAGGAGAAACCCAGTCCGGGGACTGTGGAACAAGCATGGTCCACAGTCCCTGGCATGATGGAGAGAAGAGCAGCGTGTGGGTATTGCTATGAAGAGAGGGAGAGCCCATATCTGCAGTGTAACAGGAGAGCTAGCAGCTTCAGTGAGAGATGGAGAGTGCAGTGTGAGAGCCACAGTATGCAGAGTACAGTGGAAGGAACCAGGAACAAAGGACCTTCAGGTGTACCCAAGAAGCAGGACGGGAGGTGTGAGTCTGCGGGAGAGGACGAGCTGGGTGAGTGGTAGGAACCACGTTTGGCGGAAGGCCCCCAGTAACGTACGTGTCCATGAGAGATCCCGTTTAGATAGAGCCCCTAGCGAATGGGGGAGAGCACACTGAAATGAATCTCAGTTTGCGGAAGCCGCACTACTGATTCCCAGAGACTGCGCTGGTATGTACTGTAATGCTGTCACATCATTGTTAATGCTGTTATTGCCAGTGAAGCAAATGAAAGGAGATGTAACCTGATGTAACCCATATGAATATTGTGCTGTTGAGAAGAAAAAGAAGTTAAATGTTACTGTCGTGATAACCCTGTCTGATCTGTGAATAAACTGCTTGCTTATGTGATGAAACAGCCTGGTGTGCAATGCTTTTTAAAATGACTGATGGACCGGCCGCTGCCCGGCTATCACATTAGCAGCAGGTTGATCAGTTCCAGCTGGAATATGGAACAGACTAATCTGATGTTTGCTTACCTGAAATTTTGCTTTAATATTATGCAGATTCTCTTGTGCAATTGAAATATTCTGGGCGTCATCATTTCCAAGGCTCATTGCAGATAGAGGTTGTAGATCTTTCTCCAGCTCTTGGAATCTGCTAGCAGCCTAATAAAATAATCATGTAATAAAAAATGTTCGGATGCTTCTTCTGGCATTCATGTTTAATACAACAAACTGTAATTGGTTGTCTCAATTAATATATACCAATCTTAGCTGATCTCTAATTGTTCTCCATTGCTGTGTGGAAGAATGTACTTGATTGACATGCTGTCGCCAGGCCGCCCATAGTTTTGTGATCTCAGCCTTTTCCTTATTCAGATTAGCCATTGTATCCTCCACTTTCTGCATGTGTTTGTCCTTCAGAATGGTGTTCTTTTTCATCTGTAAGCACAATAGATCATAAGACTGCATTGATTTACTGTAACGCTGATTGATAGTCCCAAATTCATCGCATCATGCTTTTATATAAATACCTTAAGAGAATGGATGTCTGATGCAAATAACATTTATCTTAATAACACTGCCTCAAGTGTAGCAAGATCTTACAAAGGTGTAATATACATCCATTGCCATCCAACTCCAACAGTTTCAAATTGAGATTAATATATATAATTAAAAAAAAAATGTAATCTACTTCACCATATAATTAAATATCCAGCATTGAATACAACTGCAAGCGCATTGCTGAATTATTAATCACATATAAATCAACTTAAAGGTCAGCAAAGGTCATTTATAGAATTGCAAAAATGTACCTCCCGCGATGCAAATGACATTTGTTCCTGCTATTTGGCCTATGTTTTTGGCCTAAATTATGCTGAGTACCTCAATTTTACTGTTAAATAGCAGAATCTATTCTATTTATTCTGATTAGCAGTGTTTAGTACTTTGGGGCTAATTCAGGCAGAGGTGTTTGCGGGGCAGGTGGCAATGCCTCGTTTCCTAGGCGGAGACAAAGCAATGTGGGGGCACAGCTTAAAAACATGGGGTGACGGTGGCCGCAGGGGGGAAGTGGCATGGGCGTGATCGGGGCGACTGCGTGATGTCACACCCAGCCACTGTGATCACAAAAATGGCGGCGGGCCTCCTGCGGGAGCAGCCAGGCTGCGCCGTCAGGAGGCTAACCTTTTCAGTGATCACTCTGAAATTGTGACGCGACCACGATTTCAACATGGTGAAAGGGGGGGGGGGGGGGAGGTTAGCATGCTGGGTGGCCTTGCCCTGCGATGGGCAGCCCCCAGCATGAAATCAAATGGATTGCAAATTCTGCTACTTTACAGAATTTGCAATCCTTATTGAAGGCAGGTGGCTACCCGTCATGTTTTTGGCTGCAGCGGCTGCGTGTGACATCACACAACCGCCGCGGCCCACTCCGCAAATGGTTCACACACACCTGCGTTGTCAGGACCACGCCCCGAAAATGCCACAGCAACGCTGCCGACACGCCACGCGACCGCCTCTGCCTGTCAATAAGGCAGAGGCGATCACACCAGTGAGATGTGCGGCTGCTGCACGTGCGCACACCTCATTGGGCTTCAGCGACCAGGTTTGAATTAGGCCCTTAGAGTGTGCACCTGCATTTTTTTCTTTTTTGTGTGTGACTCAGCAAGGTAGCACCTGTCATTATGTTTAGAATTATGGTGTGCAGTCCCAAGTCCGTCCAAAGTTGGTGACCTTGGGGGTAATTCAGACCTGATCGCTCGCTAGCATTTTTTGCAGCGCTGCAATCAGGTCAGAACTGCGCATGCGTATGCACCGCAATGCGCAGGCGCGTTGCACGGGTACAAAGCGTATTGTTGCTGTGCGATGGGTTTTACGAAGAATCCATTCGCACAGCCGATCACAAGGAGATTGACAGGAAGAAGGCATTTGTGGGTGGCAACTAGTGATGTGCACCGGACATTTTTCGGGTTTTGTGTTTTGGTTTTGGATTCGGTTCCGCGGCCGTGTTTTGGATTCGGACGCGTTTTGGCAAAACCTCACCGAAATTTTTTTGTCGGATTCGGGTGTGTTTTGGATTCGGGTGTTTTTTACAAAAAACCCTAAAAAACAGCTTAAATCATAGAATTTGGGGGTCATTTTGATCCCATAGTTTTATTAACCTCAATAACCATAATTTCCACTCATTTCCAGTCTATTCTGAACACCTCACACCTCACAATATTATTTTTAGTCCTACAATTTGCACCGAGGTCGCTGATGGCTAAGCTAAGCGACACAAGTGGCCGACACAAACACCTGGCCCATCTAGGAGTGGCACTGCAGTGTCAGTTTTTTTACAAAAATCCCTAAAAAAACAGCTTAAATCATAGAATTTGGGGGTCATTTTGATCCCATAGTTTTATTAACCTCAATAACCATAATTTCCACTCATTTCCAGACTATTCTGAACACCTCACACCTCACAATATTATTTTTAGTCCTAAAATTTGCACCGAGGTCGCTGGATGGCTAAGCTAAGCGACACAAGTGGCCGACACAAACACCTGGCCCATCTAGGAGTGGCACTGCAGTGTCAGGCAGGATGGCACTTCAAAAAAATAGTCCCCAAACAGCACATGATGCAAAGAAAAAAAGACGTGCACCAAGGTCGCTGTGTGACTAAGCTAAGCGACACAAGTGGCCGACACAAACACCTGGCCCATCTAGGAGTGGCACTGCAGTGTCAGGCAGGATGGCACTTCAAAAAAATTGTCCCCAAACAGCACATGATGCAAAGAAAAAAAGAGACGCACCAAGGTCGCTGTGTGACTAAGCTAAGCGACACAAGTGTCCGACACAAACACCTGGCCCATCTAGGAGTGGCACTGCAGTGTCAGGCAGGATGGCACTTCAAAAAAATAGTCCCCAAACAGCACATGATGCAAAGAAAAAAAGAGGCGCACCAAGGTCGCTGTGTGACTAAGCTAAGCAACACAAGTGGCCGACACAAACACCTGGCCCATCTAGGAGTGGCACTGCAGTGTCAGGCAGGATGGCACTTCAAAAAAATTGTCCCCAAACAGCACATGATGCAAAGAAAAAAAGAGACGCACCAAGGTCGCTGTGTGACTAAGCTAAGCGACACAAGTGGCCGACACAAACACCTGGCCCATCTAGGAGTGGCACTGCAGTGTCAGGCAGGATGGCACTTCAAAAAAATTGTCCCTAAACAGCACATGATGCAAAGAAAAAAAGAGGCGCACCAAGGTCGCTGTGTGACTAAGCTAAGCGACACAAGTGGCCGACACAAACACCTGGCCCATCTAGGAGTGGCACTGCAGTGTCAGGCAGGATGGCACTTCAAAAAAATTGTCCCCAAACAGCACATGATGCAAAGAAAAAAAGAGGCGCACCAAGGTAGCTGTGTGACTAAGCTAAGCGACACAAGTGGCCGACACAAACACCTGGCCCATCTAGGAGTGGAACTGCAGTGTCAGGCCGGATGGCACTTCAAAAAAATTGTCCCCAAACAGCACATGATGCAAAGAAAAAAAGAGGCGCACCACAGGTATAGAATGTAGATGGATAGTATACTTAATGACGACACAGAGGTAAGTACAGGAGTGGCCTTCTGTACTGCTATATATAGTATACTGGTGGTCACTGTGTCAGCAAACTGCAAAACTAAAATGCACCACAGGTATAGAATGTAGATGGATAGTATACTTAATGACGACACAGAGGTAGGTACAGCAGTGGCCTTCCGTACCGTACTGCTATTATATATAGTATACTGGTGGTCACTGTGTCAGCAAACTGCAAAACTAAAATGCACCACAGGTATAGAATGTAGATGGATAGTATACTTAATGACGACACAGAGGTAGGTACAGCAGTGGCCTTCCGTACCGTACTGCTATTATATATAGTATACTGGTGGTCACTGTGTCAGCAAACTGCAAAACTAAAATGCACCACAGGTATAGAATGTAGATGGATAGTATACTTAATGACGACACAGAGGTAGGTACAGCAGTGGCCTTCCGTACCGTACTGCTATTATATATAGTATACTGGTGGTCACTGTGTCAGCAAACTGCAAAACTAAAATGCACCACAGGTATAGAATGTAGATGGATAGTATACTTAATGACGACACAGAGGTAGGTACAGCAGTGGCCTTCCGTACCGTACTGCTATTATATATAGTATACTGGTGGTCACTGTGTCAGCAAACTGCAAAACTAAAATGCACCACAGGTATAGAATGTAGATGGATAGTATACTTAATGACGACACAGAGGTAGGTACAGCAGTGGCCTTCCGTACCGCACTGCTATTATATATAGTATACTGGTGGTCACTGTGTCAGCAAACTGAAAAACTAAAATGCACCACAGGTATAGAATGTAGATGGATAATATACTTAATGACGACACAGAGGTAGGTACAGCAGTGGCCTTCCGTACCGTACTGCTATTATATATAGTATACTGGTGGTCACTGTGTCAGCAAACTGCAAAACTAAAATGCACCACAGGTATAGAATGTAGATGGATAGTATACTTAATGACGACACAGAGGTAGGTACAGCAGTGGCCTTCCGTACCGTACTGCTATTATATATAGTATACTGGTGGTCACTGTGTCAGCAAACTGCAAAACTAAAATGCACCACAGGTATAGAATGTAGATGGATAGTATACTTAATGACGACACAGAGGTAGGTACAGCAGTGGCCTTCCGTACCATACTGCTATTATATATAGTATACTGGTGGTCACTGTGTCAGCAAACTGCAAAACTAAAATGCACCACAGGTATAGAATGTAGATGGATAGTATACTTAATGACGACACAGAGGTAGGTACAGCAGTGGCCTTCCGTACCGTACTGCTATTATATATAGTATACTGGTGGTCACTGTGTCAGCAAACTGCAAAACTAAAATGCACCACAGGTATAGAATGTAGATGGATAGTATACTTAATGACGACACAGAGGTAGGTACAGCAGTGGCCTTCCGTACCGTACTGCTATTATATATAGTATACTGGTGGTCACTGTGTCAGCAAACTGCAAAACTAAAATGCACCACAGGCATAGAATGTAGATGGATAGTATACTTAATGACGACACAGAGGTAGGTACAGCAGTGGCCTTCCGTACCGTACTGCTATTATATATAGTATACTGGTGGTCACTGTGTCAGCAAACTGCAAAACTAAAATGCACCACAGGTATATAATGTAGATGGATAGTATACTTAATGACGACACAGAGGTAGGTACAGCAGTGGCCTTCCGTACCGTACTGCTATTATATATAGTATACTGGTGGTCACTGTGTCAGCAAACTGCAAAACTAAAATGCACCACAGGTATAGAATGTAGATGGATAGTATACTTAATGACAACACAGATGTAGGTACAGCAGTGGCCTTCCGTACCGTACTGCTATTATATATAGTATACTGGTGGTCACTGTGTCAGCAAACTGCAAAACTAAAATGCACCACAGGTATAGAATGTAGATGGATAGTATACTTAATGACGACACAGAGGTAGGTACAGCAGTGGCCTTCCGTACTGCTATATATAGTATACTGGTGGTCACTGTGTCAGCAAACTGCAAAACTAAAATGCACCACAGGTATAGAATGTAGATGGATAGTATTCTTAATGAATGACGACACAGAGGTAGGTACAGCAGTGGCCTTCCGTACTGCTATATATAGTATACTGGTGGTCACTGTGTCAGCAAACTGCAAAACTAAAATGCACCACAGGTATAGAATGTAGATGGATAGTATACTTAATGACGACACAGAGGTAGGTACAGCAGTGGCCTTCCGTACCGCACTGCTATTATATATAGTATACTGGTGGTCACTGTGTCAGCAAACTGAAAAACTAAAATGCACCACAGGTATAGAATGTAGATGGATAATATACTTAATGACGACACAGAGGTAGGTACAGCAGTGGCCTTCCGTACCGTACTGCTATTATATATAGTATACTGGTGGTCACTGTGTCAGCAAACTGCAAAACTAAAATGCACCACAGGTATAGAATGTAGATGGATAGTATACTTAATGACGACACAGAGGTAGGTACAGCAGTGGCCTTCCGTACCGTACTGCTATTATATATAGTATACTGGTGGTCACTGTGTCAGCAAACTGCAAAACTAAAATGCACCACAGGTATAGAATGTAGATGGATAGTATACTTAATGACGACACAGAGGTAGGTACAGCAGTGGCCTTCCGTACCATACTGCTATTATATATAGTATACTGGTGGTCACTGTGTCAGCAAACTGCAAAACTAAAATGCACCACAGGTATAGAATGTAGATGGATAGTATACTTAATGACGACACAGAGGTAGGTACAGCAGTGGCCTTCCGTACCGTACTGCTATTATATATAGTATACTGGTGGTCACTGTGTCAGCAAACTGCAAAACTAAAATGCACCACAGGTATAGAATGTAGATGGATAGTATACTTAATGACGACACAGAGGTAGGTACAGCAGTGGCCTTCCGTACCGTACTGCTATTATATATAGTATACTGGTGGTCACTGTGTCAGCAAACTGCAAAACTAAAATGCACCACAGGCATAGAATGTAGATGGATAGTATACTTAATGACGACACAGAGGTAGGTACAGCAGTGGCCTTCCGTACCGTACTGCTATTATATATAGTATACTGGTGGTCACTGTGTCAGCAAACTGCAAAACTAAAATGCACCACAGGTATAGAATGTAGATGGATAGTATACTTAATGACAACACAGATGTAGGTACAGCAGTGGCCTTCCGTACCGTACTGCTATTATATATAGTATACTGGTGGTCACTGTGTCAGCAAACTGCAAAACTAAAATGCACCACAGGTATAGAATGTAGATGGATAGTATACTTAATGACGACACAGAGGTAGGTACAGCAGTGGCCTTCCGTACTGCTATATATAGTATACTGGTGGTCACTGTGTCAGCAAACTGCAAAACTAAAATGCACCACAGGTATAGAATGTAGATGGATAGTATTCTTAATGAATGACGACACAGAGGTAGGTACAGCAGTGGCCTTCCGTACTGCTATATATAGTATACTGGTGGTCACTGTGTCAGCAAACTGCAAAACTAAAATGCACCACAGGTATAGAATGTAGATGGATAGTATACTTAATGACGACACAGAGGTAGGTACAGCAGTGGCCTTCCGTACCGTACTGCTATTATATATAGTATACTGGTGGTCACTGTGTCAGCAAACTGCAAAACTAAAATGCACCACAGGTATAGAATGTAGATGGATAGTATACTTAATGACGACACAGAGGTAGGTACAGCAGTGGCCTTCCGTACCGTACTGCTATTATATATAGTATACTGGTGGTCACTGTGTCAGCAAACTGCAAAACTAAAATGCACCACAGGTATAGAATGTAGATGGATAGTATACTTAATGACGACACAGAGGTAGGTACAGCAGTGGCCTTCCGTACCGTACTGCTATTATATATAGTATACTGGTGGTCACTGTGTCAGCAAACTGCAAAACTAAAATGCACCACAGGTATAGAATGTAGATGGATAGTATACTTAATGACGACACAGAGGTAGGTACAGCAGTGGCCTTCCGTACCGTACTGCTATTATATATAGTATACTGGTGGTCACTGTGTCAGCAAACTGCAAAACTAAAATGCACCACAGGTATATAATGTAGATGGATAGTATACTTAATGACGACACAGAGGTAGGTACAGCAGTGGCCTTCCGTACCGTACTGCTATTATATATAGTATACTGGTGGTCACTGTGTCAGCAAACTGCAAAACTAAAATGCACCACAGGTATAGAATGTAGATGGATAGTATACTTAATGACAACACAGATGTAGGTACAGCAGTGGCCTTCCGTACCGTACTGCTATTATATATAGTATACTGGTGGTCACTGTGTCAGCAAACTGCAAAACTAAAATGCACCACAGGTATAGAATGTAGATGGATAGTATACTTAATGACGACACAGAGGTAGGTACAGCAGTGGCCTTCCGTACTGCTATATATAGTATACTGGTGGTCACTGTGTCAGCAAACTGCAAAACTAAAATGCACCACAGGTATAGAATGTAGATGGATAGTATTCTTAATGAATGACGACACAGAGGTAGGTACAGCAGTGGCCTTCCGTACTGCTATATATAGTATACTGGTGGTCACTGTGTCAGCAAACTGCAAAACTAAAATGCACCACAGGTATAGAATGTAGATGGATAGTATACTTAATGACGACACAGAGGTAGGTACAGCAGTGGCCTACTGTACCGTAATCAGGGCCGGTTCAAGGGCGCTCTGCGCCCCGGGCAGGAAAAGGGGCGTGGTCTAATACAGGGGGCGTGGTCAGTTACGTCCCCTGTACATTGCTAGCGCCGATTGAATGCTGAGCGGTGCGCGATGACGTCATCGCGCACCGCACAGCAAAAGGTCCTCTCCACGAAGGGAAACTAGACGCTATGCGTCTAGTTCCCTTCGTGGAGAGGACCTTTGCTGTGCGGTGCGCGATGACGTCATCGCGCACCGCTCAGCAAAGTTACTCTCGCCGAAGGGAAACTAGACGCATAGCGTCTAGTTCCCTTCACAGGAGGCGGACGGGGACGGCAGCGGGGGCGGACGGGGGACACAGCGGGCAGCAGTGGCGGATCTTGCCACGGTGCGGCGCCCTCCGGATGGCGCCAGCGCCCTCCGGAAGGCGGCGCCCCGGGCAAAAGTCCTGCTTGCCCGTGGCAAGATCCGCTACTGACCGTAATGCTATATATTATATACTGGTGGTCACTGGTCAGCAAAACTCTGCACTGTACTCCTCCTATATAATATTATACTGGTGGTCCCCAGTCCCCACAATAAAGCAGCACACTGAGCACAGATATGGAGTGTTTTTCAGGCAGACAACGTATACTGGTGGTCACTGTCAGCAAAACTCTGCACTGTACTCCTGTTATATAATACAGCTGCTCCCCAGTCCCCACAATTAAGCAGTGTAAGCACAGATATATGCAGCACACTGTGAGCACAGATATGGAGCATTTTTTTCAGGCAGAGAACGGATAACTGGTGGTCACTGATCAGCAAAACTCTGCACTGTACTCCTCCTATATACAGCTGCTCCCCAGCCCTCCCCACAATTAAGCAATAGTGCACAGCACAATCAAGTTCAACAATAACGGAGAGGACGCCAGCCACGTCCTCTCCCTAACATTTCCAATGCACGAGTGAAAATGGCGGCGACGCGCGGCTGCTTATATAGAATCCGAATCTCGCGAGAATCCGACAGCGGGATGATGACGTTCGGGCGCGCTCGGGTTACCCGAGCCATACGGGAGAATCCGAGTATGGCTCGGACCCGTGTAAAAAGGGTGAAGTTCGGGGGGGTTCGGTTTCCGAGAAACCGAACCCGCTCATCACTAGTGGCAACTGACCGTTTTCAGGGAGTGGTTGGAAAAACGCAGGCGTGTCCAAGCGTTTGCAGGGCGGGTGTCTGATGTCAATTCCGGCCCCGGACAGGCTGAAGTGATTGTAGCGACTGAGTAAGTCCTGGGCAACTCAGAAACTGCACAAAGTTTTTTTGTACCGCTCGGCTGCACATGCGATTGCACACTTGCACAGTTAAAATACACTCCCCGGTGGGCGGCGACTATGCGAACGCAGAACTGCAAAAAAACAGCGAGCGAGCGATTAGGTCTGAATTAGCCCCCTTGATCATTTCCATGACATGGTGATGAAATCTGCAGACTGTGTGCATGGAGCAAGCTCTAGTCTGACTTGGCACAGATGAAGTTAATATCCTCTGCCGGCTGCAGTCAGTAACTAAGGACAGATGTCCAGGCACTGGTGGATGACTGTCTCATTCTCTGTAGATAGCATTGACTCATACAGCCCTTAGATATAGAGCACCCTCCTAACTCTCTTCTCCAAGCCAACACGCTGTAACGGATGGATATGTGTCTGGGTATATGTCCAAGCCAACACGCTGTAACGGATGGATATGTCGTATTGTCATATGGGTGCGACAGTCTATAAAAAGTAACATGGATTTTCTTTCTTGGAACCTGCTAAGATCACATTACACTATTGGTTCACAGCGTTTCTTATGAACACTTTGAATGCTTTGGGGGCCTATTGATCAAGATCCTTTTACCTTAAATCATGCAGAAATTGTAGTTGCCACATGATATAGTTATCTGGCAGTGGCGCATCCATAATGCGTGCAGGATCTGTGGTTCACATGGGCCCAGGGGTCCAAGGGGCCCCCAGACCGCACATCCTGCACCCATTTAGTATACTTACCTTTCTGGAGTCCCAGGGTGGCACTGTGCAAATCACTGGGGAAAATAGTACAGCCGCCATTTTTCTGGAGATTTGCGCATGCACAGTACAGAAATCACTGGGAACATGGCGCAGGTAATATGTTCCCGGAGACCCGCACATGTGTACTAGAATCAGGCACACTGCCAGAGTCAGCTTGCATCTGTGCTGTGGAGAGAGGAGGGGACCAGCATGGAGGATGCACAAGGGCACCCTCCTCTCTTAATCTGCCCCTAGACTACCCCTGCCTAACAACAGCCTAATGCAGACGATATCAGAGCTATCTTCTACACTGACTAAATAACGCTGCAAGCTGCAGTGCTCATAATTCTTAATGACACCAAGCTTTCAGAGCTTCTTGGCCCCGTTAGCTAACACTGTCTTTAGATGCACTAGCCAGTGTGGCTGATAGGATAGATTCTAGAATCATTGTTTGAGAGAGGAATCTTTAAGAACCCTCTCCAGTAGCCTTCTCATATGCATACTGTAGGAAGTTGCATTTCCTTCAAGAAGAGTTCGAGACTGATAAATCTGAGACAAGATACATTCCAAATCGCAGTGATATGCAGCAATATAGACAGTTCATTTTCATGTGAACACAAAGGTTGACAGATGTACCGCTTAATAATTAGGAGTCTATTCATGAAGCAGTGAAAAGTGTGGAGAAGTGAGCTTTTGGAGAAGTTGCCCATAGCAACCAATCAGCTGCTCCGTACAACTGTATAGTATGCAAATTATAAATGTTACTCAATGCTGATTGGTTGGCATGGGCAACTTCTCCACTGGCTCACTTCTCCACACTTTTCACTGCTTCATGAATAGACCCCCCAAAAAGGTAGTTTTAGATGTGTTCTCTATTAATAATATATTTATATGTTTGATAGTATTAACCTTATTGAAGTGTTGGATTGCAGAAAGCAGGAAGAGTGCATGCATTGCTGCCCATAATCTTATTTCAATGCAGAAAAGTAATTTCTACACTTATGTAAGCAGGGTATATAAATAGCTATAAATGAGAAGGTCAGTGCATGGTTACACTCACATGTTCTCCACTTGTAAATGACTTTAATGTATTCAAATAAAAATTACTTTTATTCGGTATAATTATTTTAATGATATAAAAAATATCAGTATCAACAAAAGCACTCACCATTTTTATAATATTCAAACAATTTTGCCCCATATCTTGGACTGAGAAAAGCTCATCCAGCACAGACTGTATCCGGCTTTCTACCGATTCCAGCTGGGACACCGATACTTCCTCTGGATTAGGTGCATACACCGCCTTCAGGTTTTGGATGTGAGAATCCAGCTTGATTAATACAAAAAAATAACTGTGTCAGTCAAAGCATATAAACCCAGAAATAAACAGATGCAACTAGCCTGGCTGTAAGTAGCAAGGAATAGTACTAAGTCCTGTCTGAGTTTTGGGATATTGAAAGACACTATTGGAACTGTAGCACTCCTAGCAGAGAGAGTACCGGTTGCATGCTGCCAAGTCCTCGGTGGAATGACCTGCTGAGCTTTTGTTGCAAACTACCACCTGAGACCAAACTCAAAAAGGGGCCCTCCACTGACCACCCTAGGGCACTGTACTATTTACCAAGAATATAAAGAAAACCACTCATGTAAATGGGCAAATATTGATATATTAAATAACTCAATTAAAATGATAACAACCAATGTATAGTTCAGTGGTTCCCTAAGCTTTTTGGGTCACTGCGCCCTAGAGTAGCAGAATTTTTTTTTTCACGGCACCCCTAGGCAAAAAGTTTCTTTTTGTGTAATTTAGATTCATATTTAAGTAAATTGTGTTTATATGTCATCCTTCGGTTCAGTTACTGTATGTGGTGAAGTACTGGATTAGCTTTCGTCTGTCCACATATTATTTAGGTGGAAGCTACAAGCACTGGTTTTGTCTGTTACATTCAATTATTTGAATTTTGTCCTTGACCACCAACCCAGGGCACCTCTACGAGTGTTCTGAGGCACCCCTGAGTGCCACAGCACCCAGTTTGGTAACCACTGGTATAGTTAACAGTCCTACAACAGCCTACAACCCCCATAGAAAGCTATTTTTTCAGCAAAATAAGTGCTAAAATTAAATTTGTGGTACATAAAAATGGGTATAAGTATATATTTGGGTCATTCTAGCAGACTTTTAAAAAAGAAAGTGGAAACAGACCGATTGCCCCTATCGGCAAATCTGAAAACGCAACTCGTAAAGCATCCCAATATACATGTCCCTTGCTTTGTACCCCAATTTCCATTATTTTGCACTTTCTCACCCCAAAAATAACGTGTCATGACTCATTATCGACCAATTAAAAAATTCTTAATAACGTCTAAGTAACTAATTAGTCATTCACGGCAGTGTCCCAGGGGTCCTGAACCAAATGCCAACATTTTTAACTGAAAATAAGGATTGTTCCCAACTTTTCATCTGCTCAGAGGTGGTGAATTGAAATCAGCGGTAAAATTACTGCTAACTATGACAACTGACAATTGAATAAGCAAGATTTGTGGTAGAGTCATGGCTTTTACCGCAAAATTGGCTTTTCGCGGCTAATTGAATACGTCCTTATGTCTTACATTCCCCCTTTTAGGATACTGTATTTTGTTATGGTGGAATTTTCAAAATATCCCTGAGTAAATATAATTAATTTGGCCAGTGAATAACTCTTTTGAAGCAGTACTGTAAATTGGCATATGCAAAACTGCAATGGTCCCTCATTACACTAAACAAGTCGGCTCCTGTATTTCTTACAGTTACATGTTAGAGGTATTGCTTTTTAGTTATATGTTTATTGTTTATATATTAAAACCACATTTTACTTTATAGATTTTACCTCTTTTGAAGACTTTAGAAATGCAATGTACACATTTATAACCTCCAATTTCTCATCGATTCTTTGATCCAGAACTCTCAGCTTATCATCTAGAAGTCGTGAGTTGCTGGTAAATACTTCGTCACCTAATGGCGCTGTCTGCGTCACCTCTCTTAGCAGTTGAGCAGCGGACTCCATACATTTGGATGCCTCCTGTTTAGGATTATACACAATGAAAGTTGTATAGCCTCCAACTATCTGACTACAACATTCTCCTAGCGATCTTGACACAGAGATACTAAGCAAGAACAGGGCATACTGGGTTGTATAAATAGAGATACTGGTTCTGTATAAGAATAGGGTTTGGACATTCTCTTATTGAAAGGACAAAAGTAATACATGCAAAATTAGACTTGTTTTGTGTGTGTTACTATTGCAGGCATTCTCAAAACCCTTAAGAATCTGCAACTTTGAAAAAACAATGTTTAGTAAATATGCTTCATAAACTGAACTATCATAGCCAAGCTGAGGAGCACGACCCAGCTCAAAATATTAATTTGGGTTCTCATAACACAACTGGAAAATAGCACATCAAGTGCACTTCACAATTTTTGTTTTCAAAAAGATTAAGGGGATTTTCTGATTTTATGTGTGCTTTGTAACTGGAAGCAAACTATTTGATTTTAAATACCCTTATATGCCTCTTTCTTGCTCCAAATATACATCACATACCACTCAGACCTTGCCACAAAATGTCTGACATGCACTTGGATGGCCATAAGCCCTAAGGGATCCCAAATGTACTCCAAAGCTTCCCAGAACGTGCCACTCAGACATCTCCATATGCCCTCAACTTACTACTCAGACCTTCCCACATGCCCTCAACTTGCCACTCTTACCTTCCCACATGCCTTCAACTTGCCACTCTTACCTCCCCACATGCTCTCCACTTGCCACTCAGACTTCTCAACATGCCACTCAGACCTTTCCACATGCCATCAACTTGCCACTCAGACCTCCCCACATGCTCTCCACTTGCCACTCAGACTTCTCAACATGCCACTCAGACCTTTCCACATGCCATCAACTTGCCACTCAGACCTCCCCACATGCCCTCAACTTGCCACTCAGATCTCTCTACATCACATGCCCTCAACATGCCACTCAGACCTTCTCACATGTAACTACATTGCCGTCAGACCTCCCCGCATGCCCTCAACATACCACTCAGACCTTCTCACATGTAACTATATGGCCATCAGACCTCCCCACATGTCCTCAGACCTTCTCACATGTAACTACATGGCCATCAAACTTCCCCACATGCCCTCAGACCTTCTCACATGTAACTACATGGCCGTCAGACCTCCCCGCATGCCCTCAACATGCCACTCAGACCTTCTCACATGTAACTACATGGCCATCAGACCTCCCCGCATGCCCTCAACATGCCACTTAGACCATCTCACATGTAACTACATGGCCATCTGACCTCCCTACATGCCATCAGACCTGCTCACATGTAACTACATGGCCGTCAGACCTCCCCGCATCCCCTCAACATGCCACTCAGGCCTTCTCACATGTAACTACATGGCCGTCAAACCTCCCCACATGCCCTTAACATGCTCATCACAAATCCCCAAAACGGTTATGTGCAAAATTAACAGCCATATCAATGTTTTATTTGGGAACTGCTTGTTACATTATTCCTATCTTATAAAAAGCCTAAAAGTTAAATTCTACACAATTTAGATATAGTCAAATATAAATAGCACAGATCACAGTACATAAGCTACTTGTAGAGTAGTACACTTTACACACTCCACAGTGCACACAAAACCTATTGTTATGTAGGACCTTTTCTTCTTAAAAATCCCCACATGCCCATCAAACCTCCCCAAGTGTCCTTACATACCCATCAAACCTCCCCACATAATCAAATGGGCCTCCCATGCATGTCTATCAGGTATTCCATACAGCCCCATAAAACTTCCAATATACTGTATACCTCTCACACCTTTGCTACTTTTAGTGGAGACCACAGAGGAGGGGAGAATAGCACAGTGCACCTCCTGCTCTCCTCTGTTATTCTCCATGACCTCCCATTGTGGTTCTGTGGAAGCCATGTGACACAGAAATAAGATGCCCCCATTTAGTATCATAAGTCAGATCTGGAGCAACCAGCTCGTGTCTGCAGGAAAGGGCTCGCCAGGCTGCCTTTTGCCCAAAACATATAATAAATGTTAGACACCTTAAAAAAAACATGCATCCCAAAAAAAATACTTAACTGGCTCCTTCTTTCACTGTATTTGGGCGCTATTTCACAGGCACAAGATAGCCAGGGGTATCAGGAGGGGCCTAGATTGGGCCGCCCAGTGATACTCAGCACAGTGCCAGTATGTTCTAGTTGCCGGCCTGATGAGTGCATTCATATTTTGTGACCTTCTTTGGCCATATGGAATAGCGGAGAATAGGATTAAATAATAAGATTATGTAAGACTTTAGAAGTGTGAGTGAGAGAGAGAGAGAGAGAGAGAGAGAGTAGATGAGGCGAGAACAATAGAGACCCTTGCAATTGGTAACAATTTTTCTACACCTATAATCCATTCTGCTGACTGTTTTCCATCATAACCGAATACATTTGCATTACGGCCTCCACTAAGTGAGTCACCTTTGTTTGCTTTGCCAGTTCGCCAAGTTTATTGAGCACGTCCTCACATTCACCGATACTCAAGCCTGGGTCACTGCACCAGTTAAGACCTGAGTTTATGTTGTTGATCCATGCTGATACCTAAAAAATAAAATTTTATACTTTTTTTTTAAATTTCCTGGATTTTATTTTAATCTTTAATGTTTATTGTTACAAGAAAAGTTTAAAATCTATATATACAGTAAGTAAATACAACAAACCAAATATGCGATAACTTCCCAAAGTACAAAAGATGAGTGAACACTAGGTGCATTACATAGAATAAGTTCTAATAATATCCACAAAAGTGTATATGCTATATGGTATCCGGACTCCAGGTCGACAGCACAAAGGTCGACACACCTTAGGTCGACGCCAATTGGTCAACACGCCTTAGGTCGACATGGACAAAAGGTCGGCATGGACAAAAGGTCGACAGGAACAAGGTCGACATGGGAAAAGGTCGACATGAGTTTTTCACTATTTTTTTCTTTTTTTGAACCTTTTCATACTTAACGATCCACGTGGACTATGATTGGAAAAGGTAAAGTGTGCCGAGCAAAGCGAAGGCGCCATGCCCGAAGCATGGCGAGCGAAGCGAGCCATGCGAGGCGACGCGGTGCACTAATTGGGGTTCCCAAAAAAACATAAAAAACTCATGTCGACCTTTTTCCATGTCGCCCTTGTCCGTGTCGACCTTTCGTCCGTGTCGACCTAAGGTGTGTCGACCAATTGGCATCGACCTTTGTGCTGTCGACCCTCAGTCCCAGACCCATGCTATATAATGTGCCTCTTTCTGTAAATTATGTATACCGTACCTCTTTTGCAAATGTATAATGTAACTCTGTGTAAACATTTTATACTGTACTTTTTTTTGTGTAAAGGTTGTTTACCGTACTTCTGTGCATATGTTCAATACGGTGCCTCTTTGTATATGTATATCGTATATGCCTTCTGGAAATTATGCATAATGGGGGTGGTATTCAGTATGCCGGCTGTTGTGATCCTGGCGCTCAGTATACCGGCGCAGGAATCCTGACACCCGGCATACCGGCAACTATTCTCCCTCTTGGGGGTCCCACCGTGCACGCAGCGAGCACGCAAGGGGCTCATTTGCGCTCGCCCAGCTGTCGGTATACCGGCGATCGGGATCCTGGCACCGGTATACCATACTACACCTGTATATTGCACTTCTTTGTGTAAATGTTGCATGCTGTACCTCTAAATGTAAATGTTGTATACGGTACATCTTTGTGTAAATGTTGTATACTGTACCTTATATGTAAATGATGTATACGGTACCTCATGTGTAAATGTATATACTGTACCTCATGTGTAAATGTTACTTTCTGTACCTCTTGGTGTACAAGTTGTATACTGCACCTATTTACGTAAACTTTCTATAACTGTACCTTTTTGTATAAATGTATAATGTGTCTCTTTGTAGACTTCGAGGTTATTCAGAGTTGTTAACAAACCAAAAACGTTAGTACTGTACCTCTTTGTGTAAATGTATAGATACTGTGGGGCACACTTACTAAAAGTCAATTTTGGTCGATGTTGATTTTTATTTTATTTTCAATGTTGGGTCGATATTCAATGGATTTTGTGTTTCAGGGTCTAAATCACACACTTACTAACAGATGATCTTTGAAATCCTTTTAAAAAACTATGTAGGACAAAAATGATATGTTAGAAAAGGTATTTAGGGGTATATTTACTAAAAATCGATGTGGGTCGATTTTGTATTTCAGAGTCTAAATTCCACAGATGATCTTCTTCTTTTGTTAAACAATGTCCAAAAATCTTCTGTTAGTAAATGTTTGATTTAGACCCTTTAACACAAAATCGATCAAAAATCGACCAAAATCGACTTTTAGTAAATATACCCCTTCAGTGGCGTAAGTTTGTCCCAGTTGATATATATATATATATATATATACACACACACACACACACACACACACACACACACACACACACACACACACACACACACACACACACACATTTGCTCCTGCATAGCAAGCCTGCAGATTCTAACTATATGAAGCTACTACAAAACCGTTGCAACTAGGCGGAACTATGTAGGGGTCCAGCCACACACTACATAGATCTGCTCAGTCACAATGCTGATTATTTCTCTGACAATTTGCAAGTGTCATATCCAGGATTAGAACCCACAACCTATTACACTGGAAGCATGCACCTTACTGATGGAGATATCTGCTCTCGCATAGGAAGTATGAGAATTCTAACTATATGAAGTTACTTGTAATTGTCAGAGAAATAACTTCATATAGTTAGAATTCTCATGCTTCCTTTATAGGAGCAAATAGCTTCATCAGTAAGTTGTCTGCTATCAGTGTATCTATAATAAAGAGGGTGTGATTTGTAAGGTGCAGTGACTAGTGGGGAAGTCGGCTACGGAAGAGATACCGGCTGCTGTCAAATAACCTAATTGATTAATGTCGCTGAACACATGGAGGTGCCCAAGTGATACTTCCCTTAATACTACCTATATGCATATGTTCTTGAATTCGTTTCACATGTAAAAGAAGGGATAAACAGCATATAGTGTAGTATATTTGAATAGGGCAAGATTTAATACAATGAATAATATCATAAAAATAAAACATGCAAAACACACATAAAATGCAGATCTGGATTGATAAAAGTATTTTTCTCCCAAATGGAGGGTAATAAAGGTGGAGGATTACCAGATGGGAGTATTAAGTGGGCGTATCAGATGTGACCTTTACAGGACTGATGGTAAAAGTATAAATAGGATATCCTGTTCACTTCACCCTCACTGCCTGATGAAGGGAGATTCCCGAAACGCGTAGCAGCAGGAGAGTGAAGTTTTTGACCAAACCCTCAACAGGTGAAAGGCTAATCCAGACGATTGTAACGTGGACGTGGGAACCCGGTTCCGGAGCCAGTTACCCTAAGGTCACATCTGATACGCCCACTTAATACTCCCATCTGGTAATCCTCCACCTTTATTACCCTCCATTTGGGAGAAAAATACTTTTATCAATCCAGATCTGCATTTTATGTGTGTTTTGCATGTTTTATTTATAGGTAGTATTAAGGGAAGTATCACTTTTTATGTGAGCACATAAGATATAAGTTTATTCTTTATGTGTATTTTACGCATTTAGCGCACCCTATTGCACCTACTCTATCTTTTTCACCATTACACATCGGTATAAGGGAATACCATTGGTGCAAAGGGGTAGCTGCTTTTGCCATTCGCGCCATATTCGTTCTCTCCACTTTCTCTATACCACATGGAGGTGCCCCCCTTCAAAGCAGGAGCCCGGCGGCAGCTGACTCTGTTGCCTCCCAGAGTTCTGCCTCTGTACCCCTTATCACTTTGTGTAAACTTTGTATACTGTACCTTTGTGTAAAACATATATCGTACCTCTTTGTGTAAACCTTGCATATTGTACCTCTTTGTGTAAACATGTACTGTATCTCTTTGTGTAAACATATACTGTACCTCTGTGTAAACGTGTGCTATACCTCTTTGTGTAAATGTATACTGTACCTTTTTATGTAAACAAATATTGTACCTTTTTGTGTAAACATATATTGTGCCTCTTTGTGTAAACGTATGCTGTACCTCTGTGTAAACGTATACTGTACCTTTTTATGTAAACAAATATTGTACCTTTTTGTGTAAACATATATTGTGCCTCTTTGTGTAAACGTATACTGTTCCTTTTTGTGTAAACGTATACTGCAACTCTTTATGTAAACGTATACTGTACCATTTTGTGTAAACATATACTGTACCTCTTTGTGTAAACGTATACTGTACCTCTTTGTGTTAGTGTATACTGTGCCTCTTTGTGTAAACAAATACTGTACCTTTTTGTGTACACATATACTGTACCTCTTTAAGACGATCCTCTAGTGACGCCACTATCTCCTGTTGCTTGAGAGAATTTTCCGTAGATGCAGGGCTGTGGCAGGTTAGTTGATCTACTCTTTTCTGAAGGTAGCCAATCATTTCCTGAATTCCAGTCATCCCAGGGCTAAATATGAACCATACAGCTGTTAGCACCTCCATTCACTTGGGTAATAGCCAAGATAATAAACAGAACATGGAAATAATGTTTCTGCCCTTCCCAGAAGACAAGACTCTAAGAACGGCATACACCAATGCCCGGCACATGCTCAGTCCTAATGTAAGCATTATCCTTTTCATTATCCATCACATTTTTTATTGAACAAGTACTGTACATGTGTCGTTCCATCATTAAATTATACTTGTGCTTTTTTAACCAATCTGTAACAGTGTTTTATATATCTACTGTATTTAAAATGTTTTTTGTCTGTGCAGAGTTAGTGCTTTGTCCCAAAAACTATTTATAATAAGTACATTTCGGACTTGATTCTCTTTTAAGAGAGGCCGAGCTTTTAGTTCATATATGAGAAAAACGTTTATGTTCAACAGAAATAAATATATTCAATTCAAACAAAGAAACGTATAATACAGCAGTTTATTCTTTATTATTTTTCGGCCTATGTCCGTTTTATTAACTTTTATTAACTTATCTAATATTGGACGTTAAGCTTCAAAGCTTAATTGTGGATCAACCCACCATATAGAATTCCAAATTCTACCCCTTTCAGACCCGCTTTAGGCGGATCGCACCCGGGATTTGTACACAGATCCTTCCCGGGTGTGACCTGGCTGAGACCCTTTTCAGACTGGCGGCCCGCCCTGGCCTATTGCCAGGTTGGTGACGTCACCGCCATTGCGTGCGGAGTTGGTGCCTGGAGATGAGATTATTTCCAAGTGCTGCCTCTTCCTATTCAGTGAATGGGTACTGAGTGGCATCAACCCGGCTTACCCGTTCACACCTCACCGCGAGCTGGGTTGAACAAGTGTGCAATCCTGCTCGCTACCCGAGTTCAAATACCGGGCCGCTCGATCCAGGTTATTTTAACTGGCCTTTTTCAGATTGAGCCGCAACCTGGGTTATATTGCTGGTGGTCTGAAAGGGGTATAGTGGCAGATGTATTAAGCCTGGAGAAGTGATAAAGCAGTGATAAGTGGAAGGTGATAACGCATCAGCCATTCAGCTCCTAACTGTTAATTTACATATTGGAGCTGAATGGCTGGTGTGTTATCACCTTGCACTGCTGGATCATTGCTTTATCACTTCTCCAGGCTTAATACATCTGCCCCATAATAACTACGTCATTTTCACACAATTTTATTTTATTTTTTGTTTTGTGACAAAACACCCTGATCAGGAAATTCTAATTTGTCTTCCCTGTTGCCTAAGATAGGCTGTAACAATGTTGTGTGCTCCGGGAATCCAGGAGAAAACCCAGCAAACGTTGCCTTTTGTGATAATTATTCTCCCTTCAATAAACGGGAACTGATTTCACTACTTGTTATTACGGTATACCTCTAATCAATTTACAGCATAGAATAGATTTTATAAAATAAACGTATACAGTATTAATGATGACAACCTATTAATATTAAGTAATAAATATTTAGCTATATTAGTAAAACTATTATTAACAATATAACAATCATAATTATATACTGTACATTTTGTACAGTATTTTCCTCTAGACTCCATGTTTCTGTATTTAAAGTAGAGATGAGCGCCTGAAATTTTTCGGGTTTTGTGTTTTGGTTTTGGGTTCGGTTCCGCGGCCGTGTTTTGGGTTTGAACGCGTTTTGGCAAAACCTCACCGAATTATTTTTGTCGGATTCGGGTGTGTTTTGGATTCGGGTGTTTTTTTCCAAAAACACTAAAAAACAGCTTAAATCATAGAATTTGGGGGTCATTTTGATCCCAAAGTATTATTAACCTCAAAAACCATAATTTACACTCATTTTCAGTCTATTCTGAATACCTCACACCTCACAATATTATTTTTAGTCCTAAAATTTGCACCGAGGTCGCTGTGTGAGTAAGATAAGCGACCCTAGTGGCCGACACAAACACCGGGCCCATCTAGGAGTGGCACTGCAGTGTCACGCAGGATGTCCCTTCCAAAAAACCCTCCCCAAACAGCACATGACGCAAAGAAAAAAAGAGGCGCAATGAGGTAGCTGTGTGAGTAAGATTAGCGACCCTAGTGGCCGACACAAACACCGGGCCCATCTAGGAGTGGCACTGCAGTGTCACGCAGGATGTCCCTTCCAAAAAACCCTCCCCAAACAGCACATGACGCAAAGAAAAAAAGAGGCGCAATGAGGTAGCTGACTGTGTGAGTAAGATTAGCGACCCTAGTGGCCGACACAAACACCGGGCACATCTAGGAGTGGCACTGCAGTGTCACGCAGGATGTCCCTTCCAAAAAACCCTCCCCAAACAGCACATGACGCAAAGAAAAAAAGAGGCGCAATGAGGTAGCTGTGTGAGTAAGATTAGCGACCCTAGTGGCCGACACAAACACCGGGCCCATCTAGGAGTGGCACTGCAGTGTCACGCAGGATGTCCCTTCCAAAAAACCCTCCCCAATCAGCACATGATGCAAAGAAAAAGAAAAGAAAAAAGAGGTGCAAGATGGAATTATCCTTGGGCCCTCCCACCCACCCTTATGTTGTATAAACAAAACAGGACATGCACACTTTAACCAACCCATCATTTCAGTGACAGGGTCTGCCACACGACTGTGACTGATATGACGGGTTGGTTTGGACCCCCCCCAAAAAAGAAGCAATTAATCTCTCCTTGCACAAACTGGCTCTACAGAGGCAAGATGTCCACCTCATCTTCACCCTCCGATATATCACCGTGTACATCCCCCTCCTCACAGATTATCAATTCGTCCCCACTGGAATCCACCATCTCAGCTCCCTGTGTACTTTGTGGAGGCAATTGCTGCTGGTCAATGTCTCCGCGGAGGAATTGATTATAATTCATTTTAATGAACATCATCTTCTCCACATTTTCTGGATGTAACCTCGTACGCCGATTGCTGACAAGGTGAGCGGCGGCACTAAACACTCTTTCGGAGTACACACTTGTGGGAGGGCAACTTAGGTAGAATAAAGCCAGTTTGTGCAAGGGCCTCCAAATTGCCTCTTTTTCCTGCCAGTATAAGTACGGACTGTGTGACGTGCCTACTTGGATGCGGTCACTCATATAATCCTCCACCATTCTATCAATGTTGAGAGAATCATATGCAGTGACAGTAGACGACATGTCCGTAATCGTTGTCAGGTCCTTCAGTCCGGACCAGATGTCAGCATCAGCAGTCGCTCCAGACTGCCCTGCATCACCGCCAGCGGGTGGGCTCGGAATTCTGAGCCTTTTCCTCGCACCCCCAGTTGCGGGAGAATGTGAAGGAGGAGATGTTGACAGGTCGCGTTCCGCTTGACTTGACAATTTTGTCACCAGCAGGTCTTTCAACCCCAGCAGACCTGTGTCTGCCGGAAAGAGAGATCCAAGGTAGGCTTTAAATCTAGGATCGAGCACGGTGGCCAAAATGTAGTGCTCTGATTTCAACAGATTGACCACCCGTGAATCCTTGTTAAGCGAATTAAGGGCTGCATCCACAAGTCCCACATGCCTAGCGGAATCGCTCCGTGTTAGCTCCTCCTTCAATGCCTCCAGCTTCTTCTGCAAAAGCCTGATGAGGGGAATGACCTGACTCAGGCTGGCAGTGTCTGAACTGACTTCACGTGTGGCAAGTTCAAAGGGCATCAGAACCTTGCACAACGTTGAAATCATTCTCCACTGCACTTGAGACAGGTGCATTCCACCTACTATATCGTGCTCAATTGTATAGGCTTGAATGGCCTTTTGCTGCTCCTCCAACCTCTGAAGCATATAGAGGGTTGAATTCCACCTCGTTACCACTTCTTGCTTCAGATGATGGCAGGGCAGGTTCAGTAGTTTTTGGTGGTGCTCCAGTTTTCTGTACGTGGTGCCTGTACGCCGAAAGTGTCCCGCAATTCTTCTGGCCACCGACAGCATCTCTTGCACGCCCCTGTCGTTTTTTAAAAAATTCTGCACCACCAAATTCAAGGTATGTGCAAAACATGGGACGTGCTGGAATTGGCCCAGATTTAATGCACACACAATATTGCTGGCGTTGTCCGATGCCACAAATCCACAGGAGAGTCCAATTGGGGTAAGCCATTCCGCGATGATCTTCCTCAGTTGCCGTAAGAGGTTTTCAGCTGTGTGCGTATTCTGGAAAGCGGTGATACAAAGCGTAGCCTGCCTAGGAAAGAGTTGGCGTTTGCGAGATGCTGCTACTGGTGCCGCCGCTGCTGTTCTTGCGGCGGGAGTCCATACATCTACCCAGTGGGCTGTCACAGTCATATAGTCCTGACCCTGCCCTGCTCCACTTGTCCACATGTCCGTGGTTAAGTGGACATTGGGTACAGCTGCATTTTTTAGGACACTGGTGACTCTTTTTCTGAGGTCTGTGTACATTTTCGGTATCGCCTGCCTAGAGAAATGGAACCTAGATGGTATTTGGTACCGGGGACACAGTACCTCCAACAAGTCTCTAGTTGGCTCTGCAGTAATGATGGATACCGGAACCACGTTTCTCACCACCCAGGATGCCAAGGCCTCAGTTATCCGCTTTGCAGTAGGATGACTGCTGTGATATTTCATCTTCCTCGCAAAGGACTGTTGAACAGTCAATTGCTTACTGGAAGTAGTACAAGTGGGCTTACGACTTCCCCTCTGGGATGACCATCGACTCCCAGCGGCAACAACAGCAGCGCCAGCAGCAGTAGGCGTTACACGCAAGGATGCATCGGAGGAATCCCAGGCAGGAGAGGACTCGTCAGACTTGCCAGTGACATGGCCTGCAGGACTATTGGCATTCCTGGGGAAGGAGGAAATTGACACTGAGGGAGTTGGTGGGGTGGTTTGCGTGAGCTTGGTTACAAGAGGAAGGGATTTACTGGTCAGTGGACTGCTTCCGCTGTCACCCAAAGTTTTTGAACTTGTCACTGACTTATTATGAATGCGCTGCAGGTGACGTATAAGGGAGGATGTTCCGAGGTGGTTAACGTCCTTACCCCTACTTATTACAGCTTGACAAAGGGAACACACGGCTTGACACCTGTTGTCCGCATTTCTGGTGAAATACCTCCACACCGAAGAGCTGATTTTTTTGGTATTTTCACCTGGCATGTCAACGGCCATATTCCTCCCACGGACAACAGGTGTCTCCCCGGGTGCCTGACTTAAACAAACCACCTCACCATCAGAATCCTTCTGGTCAATTTCCTCCCCAGCGCCAGCAACACCCATATCCTCCTCATCCTGGTGTACTTCAACACTGACATCTTCAATCTGACTATCAGGAACTGGACTGCGGGTGCTCCTTCCAGCACTTGCAGGGGGCATGCAAATAGTGGAAGGCGCATGCTCTTCACGTCCAGTGTTGGGAAGGTCAGGCATCGCAAACGACACAATTGGACTCTCCTTGTGGATTTGGGATTTCAAAGAACGCACAGTTCTTTGCGGTGCTTTTGCCAGCTTGAGTCTTTTCAGTTTTCTAGCGAGAGGCTGAGTGCTTCCATCCTCATGTGAAGCTGAACCACTAGCCATGAACATAGGCCAGGGCCTCAGCCGTTCCTTGCCACTCCGTGTGGTAAATGGCATATTGGCAAGTTTACGCTTCTCCTCCGACAATTTTATTTTAGGTTTTGGAGTCCTTTTTTTTCTGATATTTGGTGTTTTGGATTTGACATGCTCTGTACTATGACATTGGGCATCGGCCTTGGCAGACGACGTTGCTGGCATTTCATCGTCTCGGCCATGACTAGTGGCAGCAGCTTCAGCACGAGGTGGAAGTGGATCTTGATCTTTCCCTAATTTTGGAACCTCAACTTTTTTGTTCTCCATATTTTATAGGCAGAACTAAAAGGCACCTCAGGTAAACAATGGAGATGGATGGATTGGATACTAGTATACAATTATGGACGGACTGCCACGGTTAGGTGGTATAAAAAAACCACGGTTAGGTGGTATATATTGTAATACAATTATGGATGGACGGACTGCCTGCCGAGTGCCGACACAGAGGTAGCCACAGCCGTGAACTACCGCACTGTACACTGGTTGATAAAGAGATAGTAGTATACTCGTAACAACTAGTATGACTGACTATGACGGTATAAAGAATGAAAAAAAAAACCACGGTTAGGTGGTATATATTGTAATACAATTATGGATGGACGGACTGCCTGCCGAGTTCCGACACAGAGGTAGCCACAGCCGTGAACTACCGCACTGTACACTGGTTGATAAAGAGATAGTAGTATACTCGTAACAACTAGTATGACTGACTATGACGGTATAAAGAATGAAAAAAAAACCACGGTTAGGTGGTATATATTATAATACAATTATGGATGGACGGACTGCCTGCCGACTGCCGACACAGAGGTAGCCACAGCCGTGAACTACCGCACTGTACACTGGTTGATAAAGAGATAGTAGTATACTCGTAACAACTAGTATGACACTATGACGGTATAAAGAATGAAAAAAAAACCACGGTTAGGTGGTATATATTATAATACAATTATGGATGGACGGACTGCCTGCCGAGTGCCGACACAGAGGTAGCCACAGCCGTGAACTACCGCACTGTACACTGGTTGATAAAGAGATAGTAGTATACTCGTAACAACTAGTATGACTGACTATGACGGTATAAAGAATGAAAAAAAAACCACGGTTAGGTGGTATATATTATAATACAATTATGGATGGACGGACTGCCTGCCGACTGCCGACACAGAGGTAGCCACAGCCGTGAACTACCGCACTGTACACTGGTTGATAAAGAGATAGTAGTATACTCGTAACAACTAGTATGACACTATGACGGTATAAAGAATGAAAAAAAAACCACGGTTAGGTGGTATATATTATAATACAATTATGGATGGACGGACTGCCTGCCGACTGCCGACACAGAGGTAGCCACAGCCGTGAACTACCGCACTGTACACTGGTTGATAAAGAGATAGTAGTATACTCGTAACAACTAGTATGACACTATGACGGTATAAAGAATGAAAAAAAAACCACGGTTAGGTGGTATATATTATAATACAATTATGGATGGACGGACTGCCTGCCGAGTGCCGACACAGAGGTAGCCACAGCCGTGAACTACCGCACTGTACACTGGTTGATAAAGAGATAGTAGTATACTCGTAACAACTAGTATGACTGACTATGACGGTATAAAGAATGAAAAAAAAACCACGGTTAGGTGGTATATATTATAATACAATTATGGATGGACGGACTGCCTGCCGACTGCCGACACAGAGGTAGCCACAGCCGTGAACTACCGCACTGTACACTGGTTGATAAAGAGATAGTAGTATACTCGTAACAACTAGTATGACACTATGACGGTATAAAGAATGAAAAAAAAACCACGGTTAGGTGGTATATATTATAATACAATTATGGATGGACGGACTGCCTGCCGACTGCCGACACAGAGGTAGCCACAGCCGTGAACTACCGCACTGTACACTGGTTGATAAAGAGATAGTAGTATACTCGTAACAACTAGTATGACACTATGACGGTATAAAGAATGAAAAAAAAACCACGGTTAGGTGGTATATATTATAATAATACAATTATGGATGGACGGACTGCCTGCCGACTGCCGACACAGAGGTAGCCACAGCCGTGAACTACCGCACTGTACACTGGTTGATAAAGAGATAGTAGTATACTCGTAACAACTAGTATGACTATGACGACGGTATAAAGAAAGAAAAAAAAATACCACGGTTAGGTGGTATATAATTATACAATTATGGATGGACGGACTGCCTGCCGAGTGCCGACTGCCGACACAGAGGTAGCCACAGCCGTGAACTACCGCACTGTACTGTGTCTGCTGCTAATATAGACTGGTTGATAAAGAGATAGTATACAACAATATACTACTATACTGGTGGTCAGGCACTGGTCACCACTAGTCACACTGGCAGTGGCACTCCTGCAGCAAAAGTGTGCACTGTTTAATTTTAAATTAATATAATATTATGTACTCCTGGCTCCTGCTATAACAACCTGCAGTGCTCCCCAGTCTCCCCCACAATTATTATAAGCTTTTATACATTGATGTGCAGCACACTGGGCTGAGCTGAGTGCACACAGACTGAGTCACACTGTGTGACTGCTGTGTATCGTTTTTTTCAGGCAGAGAACGGATATAGCAGAGAACGGATATATTAAATAAAAGTTAACTTAACAACAACTGCACTGGTCACTGTGGTAAACTCTGTCTGCACAATCTCTCTCTCTCTCTCTCTCTCTCTTCTAATCTATTCTAATGGAGAGGACGCCAGCCACGTCCTCTCCCTATCAATCTCAATGCACGTGTGAAAATGGCGGCGACGCGCGGCTCCTTATATAGAATCCGAGTCTCGCGAGAATCCGACAGCGTCATGATGACGTTCGGGCGCGCTCGGGTTAACCGAGCAAGGCGGGAAGATCCGAGTCGCTCGGACCCGTGAAAAAAAAAGTGAAGTTCGTGCGGGTTCGGATTCAAAGAAACCGAACCCGCTCATCTCTAATTTAAAGTAATAGAACTGGTGTGAAATATCTAATTTGTCTAAAAATAAAACATTTCTATGGCCAGCAAATGAGAGAGAAAGAAAATCTGCTAGCATTGCATGTACTTATCAATATAGTATTCAGGTTTATTTATATATATATATATATATATATATATATATATATATAGCGTCTATATACTCACATGCTGAGGGCCGCCCAGAATATGTGGTGGCGACCCGCGCATCGTCTAGAGGTCGACTCCTGCTCACCTAGCCTGGCTGTGTACGCAGGGGCACCGCCACCATAACATGCCTGCGTTTCCCAATCCCCCCCCCCCCATGCCACCCACATATGCCCATCACCTGTCAATTACCCTCTGGGATGCGATCGAATGGTGAAGGGTCGCGCACGCACACTAGGGGGTTAATTCAGACCTGATCGCTCGCTAGCTGTTTCTTGCAGTCCTGCGTTCGCATAGTAGCCACCCACCGGGGAGTGTATTTTAGCTGTGCAAGTGTGCGATCACATGTGCAGCCGAGCAGTACACAAAACTTTGTGCAGTTTCTGAGTTGCCCAGGACTTACTCAGCCGCTGCGATCACTTCAGCCTGTCTGGGCCCGGAATTGACGCCAGACACCCGCCCTGCAAACACTTGGACATGCCTGCGTTTTTCCAAAACGGTCAGTTGACACCCACAAATGCCTTCTTCCTGTCAATCTCCTTGCGATCGGCTGTGCGAATGGATTATTCGTAAAAACCCATCGCAGAGCAACATTCCGCTTTGTACCCGTGCGACGCGCCTGCGCATTGTGGTGCATGCGCAGTTCTAACCTGATCGCAGTGCTGCAAAAAATGCTAGCGAGCGATCAGGTATGAATTACCCCCTATGATCGATGCATGTGCACAGACGCTATGGATGCGGCCGCTGCGTGCGAACCCAGTGGCTGCTTCGAAACTCTGAATAAAGCCCTAAATCATTTATAGTTAGTCTACCTTACACGATAGATTAAAAAGTTAAGAAAGTTAAAAGTGATTAATATCAGATCAGATAATTAACAAACATCAAATCATGTATTTTAATTAGTAAAACTTTTTTTTCTTTTTTTGCAGATAAATGTACATTTTCTCCAATCTTCTTGACTGACCTTGAATTAATGTATGCGTGACTGTGATGATCATACAAACAAATAGATAGATAAGATAGCACATTTGTCAATATGATTAGATTTTTAATTGACAACAATGTTTAATTCAAAGTATCATATGCAAAATTAGAAAAAGCCCAATTCTGAAATACACACGCACGTGTACACAGAGCCGGATTAAGGGGGGTGCCCTGGGGGTCAGTACCCCAGGCCCCCCTGTTTTAAGGGCCCCCCCGGCCGAAGCTCTGCACCGATCTACAGGTTGCCGGGGCAGGAGGGATCCACGCTGTGCATGCTGCTTCCTCCCCCCTCCTCTCGGGCAGCACGGTCGGGGACTGAGTCAAGCAATCTCCAGCCTTCGCTGTTGCCAGGAGAGATGCTGCTGGCGGCAGAGGCTGGAGATTGCTTGACTCAGTCCCCAACCGTGCTGCCCGAGAGGAGGGGGGAGGAAGCTGCATGCACAGCCGCATTCCTCCCCTGGCAGCGTGGATCCCTCATACCCCAGCAGCCTGGTGTCTTCTCTTCTCCGCCTGCTGCAGCGCGGCTCCCGTTGCCTGTGACCGCGGGAGGTGAGCAGCGGGGGGGAGAGGGTAACTGTGGGGGCTGGTGGTCCACTGGGGGGCCCTGCTGTCTTTGGTGCCCCGGGCCCCCCGAGGGCTTAATCCGGCCCTGCGTGTACACACACACATACATATACATACATGCAATTCAAATAAATAAAGACAATGGTGTCAAATATTAAACAAAAGCTAATGTTGGTGACATGTTCCTCATCCAGGTTCCTAATTATAAATCCAGCCAAGTTCCTGAAGCATGGAATTAATGTACAGCCAGTTATAGCCCGGCCTAGTTCAGCATTACATGTGCGCAGACGTTGTACTGTACACATTGTTATTTTTGTCCTGGAACATTCAACAACATGTACTATAATTAATCTTGGTTGTTACCAGTGTCAGACTGGGGCATGAAGGGCCCACCGGGGGAATGCAGTGATAGGGGCACATACTTAAGGGTGTGGCCAGCCTACAAAGGGGGTGTGGCCAGCCTCCACAGAGGCTTGAAATACACAATAGTCTAGTGCAGTGTAATGCAACATATCTACCATGTATAATACAAGTGCACAGTCTGGAACCTGATCCCTAGAGGAAGGAGTGGGAACTCAGGCAGTGGGGCCTACCGGTGGTTTCCCTGGTACCCCTGTGGGCCAGTCCGACCCTGGTTGTTACTTTTTTCATACTTGAAACTGTGGATCTAAAATTACTTTATTTTGGTACTCTTATTTTTTTCAACTAAATAATATTAAATTGAACATTTATATTGTATGTAATATATAACTAACAGATAAAACAATTTCCAGGCAATGAAGGGTTTATGAAGTGTTTTTAAGTGTACTGCATCAGACAGTATTACTAAATGAAGAACAGAAGGCATTTTATACAAGGTCAAGTCACATTATTATGACCACCTCCTATATTTGACGTCGGCAGTGCGTAGCCCATGAAGTATGCCACGTGTTGTGCGCTGGCTTGGTGGGTATATAAGGTGTGTGATAGGCCGTCTGCACACATATCACTCCTTGCTATCATGGGTAAAAGGGTCGATTTATCCGAGTTGCAAAAAGAGATAAATATCGGCTTTCGGGCAAAGGGTGGCAGTATTACTGACAAAGCGCAGCTTGTGAGTTGTTCGCGTGCTGCTGTGTTGAATGTGTATCGGGGCTGGACAAATGGCACCATTGCATACCTCCCAACTGTCCCGATTTTTGCGGGACAGTCCCGTTTTTTGGGGACTGTTCCGCTGTCACTCCCGCGGGCCGCAGTATCCCGCGATGTTGGGGGCAGTTGGGAGATTCCTGTCACTCGCTGCTCTGCTTAGTGGAGAGCAGAGCAATGATGAATAGCGTCTATTCCCAGAAAGCAGAGGGACTGGAGGCATGGCCAGCCGCTCCCAGAGTGCTGGCCTTGCACCCACTGTGACTAAAATAGGAGGTGTGGCCTGCGATCGCGGCATCCCCACAAAGCCAAGCCCCCTTTCCCACAGGCCACACACCATTTTCGGTGGAGTGCGGCGGTCCCATTTTGCCTGCCATGGATGTTGGGAGGTATGCCATTGCGAGTAACCAATGTGGAAACTGCGGAGCACCACATGCCATTAATGTGAGAGGTGAACGTCGGCTACGAAGGTGCGTGAGGGCCGACTGACACGCTACAGGGAAGCAGCTCACCCTGAAAATGAACCTGCCAGACGTGTTTCTCAAATGACAGTTCAGCCCGTCTAGCTGCTGTCTGTGCTGCACACGGCGGGTACTCTGGCTAATATACTCAACCGTATATTTGTACAGCTCTGTGACATTATATTTTATATTACAATGGCTATTTAAACCACTCCCACATTAGATAAATCATCAGATCTGAGAGCTTTTTATTATGCTGATTTTTCCATTGCAGTTTGCTGGGAACACATGCTTTTGTTTGTCCCCTCATCACCCCTACCCAGACTGAAAGTTGCCAGCCAGCCACTGTATCTAATATTGTCCAAAAGGGTCAGCCACGAATGGCCAGCTGGGCTTCCTGTTGATATGTACTTTTTAATGTATTTTAGCACTAACTGCAAAAACGCACACTTCAAATAGAGAATACCTGAACTGGCAAATACTATAATACAGTAGATTGCTGTGTACTGTATGCGTACATTGGGGGTAATTCAGAGTTGATCGCAGCAGCAAATTTGTTAGCAGTTGGGCAAATCCATGGCCCTCATTCCGAGTTGATCGCTCGCTAGCTGCTTTTAGCAGCCGTACAAACGCATAGTCGCCGCCCACGGAGGAGTGTATTTTCGCTTTGCAAGAGTGCGAACTCCTGTGCAGCCGAGCGGTACAAAAACATTAAGGCCCTCATTCCGAGTTGTTCGCTCTTTATTTTCCTTTGCATCGGTGCGATTTTCCGCTAACTGCGCATGCGCAATGTTCGCACTGCGGCTGCGCCAAGTAAATTTGCTAAGAAGTGTGGTATTTTACTCACGGCATTACAAGGTTTTTCCTTCGTTCTGCTGATCGTAGTGTGATTGACAGGAAGTGGGTGTTTCTGGGCGGAAACTGGCGGTTTTATGGGAGTGTGTGAAAAAACGCTGGCGTTTCTGGGAAAAACGCGGGAGTGGCTGGAGAAACGGGGGAGTGTCTGGGCGAACGCTGGGTGTGTTTGTGACGTCAAACCAGGAACGAAACTGACTGAACTGATCGCACTGGAAGAGTAAGTCTCGAGCTACTCAGAAACTGCAAAGAAAAATCTTTTCTCAATATGGCGAATACTTCGTTCGCAATTCTGCTAAGCTAAGATTCACTCCCAGAGGGCGGCGGCTTAGCGTTTGCACTGCTGCGAAAAGCGGCTAGCGAGCGAACAACTCGGAATGAGGGCCTAAGTGCAAAACAAGACCTGCCCTGTAGTTACTTATTCTGTGCGATGATTGCTGCGATTAAAGGTCCCGAAATTGACGTCAGATACCCAACCTGCAAACACCCAGCCACGCCTGCGTTTTTCCAAACACTCCCAGAAAACGGTCAGTTGACACCCATAAACTCCCACTTCCTGTCAATCTCCTTGCGATCAGCTGTGCGAATGGCATAGTCGCTAGAAGCAGTGCAAAACAACGATGCTCTTTGTACTCATACGCCACGCGTGCGCATTGCGGCCCATATGCATGCGTAGTTTTGCCGTTTTTTTAAATGATCGCTACGCAGCGAACAACGCCAGCTAGCAATCAACGCGGAATGAGGGCCCATGTGCACTGCAGGTGGGGCAGATATAACCCTGTGCAGAGAGAGTTAGATTTGGGTGGGTTATTTTGTTTCTGTGCAGGGTAAATACTGTCTGCTTTATTTTTACACTGCAATCTAGATTTGTTTGAACACACCCCACCCAAAGCTAAAGGGGGGTACACATGGAGAAATCCCTGTTTAAAATCTAAGCAATCTGACTAGATTACTTAGATTTTAAGCACGGATCTGTCGTGTGTATGCCCCCCAGCGATAGCGATGTATGGCGCTATCGTTGGTACTAGATTGGCCTGCACGCAGGCTCAATCTAACGGGTCGCTCACTTCAGCGCTGTGTGAAGTGAGCGCCCCCCCTCACTCAGCACACATCGCGCTGTGCTGTGCGGGGGGAGAGATGTGTGCTGAGCGGTCTGTGTTAAAATCGCTCAGCACACATCTCTCCTGTCAGTACTGGCCTTTACTCTCTCTGAACATGTTATATCTGCCCTCCCTGCAGTGCACATGGGGAGTCATTCTGACCCGTTCGCTCGCTGCGTTTTAACGCAGCAGGGCAAACGGGTCCCTACTATGCATGCGCCAGCGTCGTAGTGCGCCGGTGCATGCCAGATGGGCGAAGGCCGTAGCAGGGATACGATCGCCTTGGCCTGATGGACAGGCAGAGGCGATCGCTGGGCGGGAGTGGGCGGAATGGCGGTGTTTGGCCGCTGTTTCGTGGGTTTGGTCCGGCCAACGCAGGCGTGGCCGGACCGCACGGGGGGCGTGCCGCAGAGGCTGCGTGACGTCACACGCAACCGCTGTGGGCCGGGGAGCGATGACTAGCTCCCAGCCAGCACGCTAAAGCTGCACTGGCCGGGAGCTACTCTTGGAGTGCAAAGGCATCTCCGCTGTGCGATGCCTTTGCACTTCTGCGAGGGGGGGCTAGCCCTGTGCTGGGCGTCCCCCCGCATGTCAGGGAAGAAGATCGTAGCTCTGCTAATTTTAGCACAGCTACGATCAACTCGGAATGAACCCCCTGGTTTTGCCCAACTGCTGACAAATTTGCTGCTATGATCAACTCAGAATTAGGCCCTATAATTTCAAACGTAAAATCAAATGAAGGTTATTTTAAGAGATGAGTAAGGCTTATAGTTTGGGAAAAGGATCCGGTGTCATTTCTGGAATCATCCTCATACCTAAGTGCACAATATACTTTCTACATGTTTTATGATTTTATGAAACAGCTGAAGATTAAAGCTGAAAGCCTTGTTCATGTGAACACAGCCTTGCTTTTTCTATTACATCTACTCTGACTATTACAACTCACTCTGAATTACAACTTCAAAGATGGAAGTTTGCTAAGTGTAACATTTAATGAAATGAAATGTTGAAAAAAATAAATAATCTGTACTCAAGTGTCCAGAACAAAGTGTCCCTGGATAGGTAACGTTATTATAGCTGAATAAAAAGGTTTCAAACGATACTATCAATGGACTCAGTGGCGGATTTAGGGGGGGGGCACCAAGGCACGTGCCCCCCCTGTCATTTTTAGTGCAGACTGACATGCGGACTAGCGTCCGCATGTCAGTCTGCGGTCTCGTTTCGTCCCCTGCTGTTAGGAGGGACACGGAGGGCACAGTGCGCGCCTCTCCTGTGTCCCTCCTGTGTCTCCGGCGGCCGCTGGTCTCATAAAGGAAGTGCCGTTCGTGAGCACTTCCTTTATTACAGTGACCCGCGGCCGCCGGAGACACAGGAGGGACACAGGAGAGGCGCGCACTGTGCCCTCCGTGTCCCTCCTAACAGCAGGGGAGCATCGGCGGCGGCGGCGGCGGAGGAAGGGACGCACTGGGGGGTTATATCTGGCACTGGGGGCATATTTGGCAGGGAGGGGGGAGGGGGGAGGGGGAGAACATCTGGCACTGGGGACATATATGGCACTGGGGGGAATATCTGGCACTGGGGGCATATCTGGCACTGGGGGGGGATATCTGGCACTGGGGGCATATTTGGCAGGGAGGGGGGGGGAGAATATCTGGCACTGGGGACATATATGGCACTGGGGGGAATATCTGGCACTGGGGGCATATCTGGCACGGGGGGGGATATCTGGCACTGGGGGCATATGTGGCACTGGGGGGGGATATGTGGCACTGGGGGGAATAACTGGCAGGGGAGGGATATCTGGCACTGGGGGCATATGTGGCACTGGGGGGGGGGGATATCTGGCACTGGGGCATATGTGGCACTGGGGCATATGTGGCACTGGGGGCATATAAAGCACTGGGGGGGGAGATATCTGGCACTGGGGGCATATGTGGCACTGTCTGGGAATATCTGGCACTGGGGGTATATGTGTACCTGGCACATGGGGGGGGGGCTATATTTGGCACTGGGGGCATGTGAGTACCTGGCACCGTGGGGGAATATCTGGCACTGGGGACATATGTGGCACTGGGAGCACAGCCCTAGCAACAAGGACTACCTCCTAGCAACGAGCATGACACCCAGTGCATGAAACCCCTGGCAACGAGCATGACACCCAGTGCATGAAACCCCTGGCAACGAGCATGACACCCAGTGCATGAAACCCCTGGCAACGAGCATGACACCCTGAGCATGAAAACCCCTGGCACCGTGCATGGAACCAAGAGCATGAAACCCCTGGCAACGAGCATGACACCCAGTGCATGAAACCCCTGACAACGAGCAGGTATTTGAAAAGTAATTAGAAGCCTTACTGTAGGACTTAATGTGTAATGGGCATTACGGTGTGTGGCATAATGTATCACGGACATTGCGGTGTGTGTCATAATGTGTCACAGGCATTACGGTGTATGGTATACTATATCGCTGGCATTGTGATATGTGGTATAATGTCTCAGGGTCATTGCAGTGTGTGGCATAATGTATCACGGACATTGCGGTGTGTGTCATAATGTGTCAGGCATTACGGTGTGTGGTATACTATATCACGGGCATTGTGGTATGTGGTATAATGTCTCAGGGTCATTGCAGTGTGGCATAATATATAACGGGCATTACGGTGTGTGGCATAGGGTATAACGGGCATTGCGGTATGTGTCACAGGCATTACGGTGTATGGTATACTATATCACGGGCATTGTGGTATAATGTCTCAAGGTCATTGCAGTGTGTGGCATAATGTGTCACAGACATTGTATGTGCTATAATGTATCAGGGGCAGTGCAGTGTGTAGCATAATGTATAACGGGCATTGCGATTCCTGTCATAATGTGTCACAGGCATTACGGTGTGTGGCATAATGTGTCTGGGGCATTACAGTGTGTGCATATTGTGTCATGTGCATTATTGTGTGTGGAATAATGTCTAAGGGCCATTGCAGTATGTGGAATAATGTATACTGGGCATTACTATAAGGAGGAAAAATGACAAATAATGTAAGGGGCATGAATCAGGATTATTTTTCTTTCCTGTGGTGGCTAACGTCTGGGCGTGCAGGTTGCAAAACTGGGGTATAAGGTAGTCTTTTCCTGCAATACCACGCCCATTCCAACGAAGCCACGCCCATTCCAACGAAGCCACGTCCCTAATGGTGCCCCCCCTGTAATTTTTTTCTGGATCCGCCCCTGAATGGACTTTCAGTGTAAGCACAAGTTGTGTCAGACATACGTCCTACAGATAATATTGGAGATAACACTTTCATAGTTTTGCACATGTAATTCTGAAGCTATGCATATAGAATCATCTTTATATGGTTGAGGGTGAGATTTATCAAACCCTGGAGAGAGATAAAGTGGAAAGAGAAAAAGTACCAACCAATCAGCTTGTAACTAATTTTTCAAACACAGCCTGTAAACTGACAGGAGCTGACTGGTTAGTAGTTGAGGGGGTCATTCCGAGTTGTTCGCTAGCTGCTTTCGGTCGCAGCGCGACGATTAGGTAAAAATGCGGCATTTCTGCGCATGCGTATGGTGCGCAGTGCGCACGCGCGATGTACTTTCACACAAGACTATGCAGTTTCACACAAGGTTTAACTACGCATTTCAGTCGCACTGCTGACCGCTGAGTGATTGACAGGAAGTGGGTGTTTCTGGGTGGTAACTGCCCATTTTCGGGGAGTGAGTGAAAAAACGCAGGTGTCGGATAAAAACGCAGGCGTGCCTGGGGAAACGGGGGAGTGGCTGGCCAGACGCAGGGCGGGCTTGTGACGTCAAAACAGGAACTAAATAGTCTGAAGTGATCGCAAGGAAGGAGTAGGTCTGCAGCTACTCAGAAACTGCTTGATAAAATTTAGACGCCGTTCTGCGATCCTTTCGGTCACACTTCTGCTAAGCTAACATACACTCCCAGAGGGCGGCGGCCTAGCGTTTGCACTGCTGCTAAAAGCAGCTAGCGAGCGATCAACTCGGAATGAGGGCCTTTGGGCCTAATTCAAGGTTAATTGCAAAACAACATTTTCCTCTAATGGGAAAAAATATGTGCACTGCAGGTGGGGCAGATATAACATTTGCAGAGAGAGTTAGATTTGGGTGGGTTATATTGTTTTTGTGCAGGGTAAATACTGGCTGCTTTATTTTTACACTGCAATTTAGATTTCAGTTTGAACACCCCACCCAAATCTAACTCTCTCTGCACATGTTATATCTGCCCCCCTGCAGTGCACATGGTTTTGCCCATCAGAGGAAAATGTTGTTTTGCAATCAACCTTGAATTAGGCCCTTTATCTCTCTCTATCTACATTATGTCTCTGAAAGATTTTATACATCTCCCCCTGGTCACCCACTAACAATAGGAACGGCAGATTAAATAATTTTACAGTTGACGTAGGGAATAGCATTCAGTGACATGCGGTGAGGTGAGGCAGAGCCTTTCCTGTCATACTAATGTATATGCTAGACCAGGGGTGGGCAATTATTTCAGCTGGGGGGCCGCCTAACACTTCCAGTGAATAGTTGAGGGCCACACACAAAATATCTTGTAAATCGGGTCTGAACTGCGCATGCACCGCAATGTGTAGGTGCGCCGGTCAGCAGCGTCGGGCAGCGATGGGATGGTACGAACAAAGTGATCGCACGGGCGATTGCAAGGTGATTGAGAGGAAGAGGACGTTTGTGAGTGGCAATTGAGCGTTTTAGAGGAGTGACCGGAAAAACGCAGGAGGGACCAGGCGTTTGGAGGGAGAGTTTCTGACGTCAGCTCTGGCCCCAATCATCGCACTAGAAGAGTAAGTCCTGGGCTGCGCAGAGACTGCACAAACTTCTGTTTCTACAGCTCTCTGCAGATGCGATCACACCCCTGCACAGCGACTACCTGATCGCAGCAGTGCAAAAATCACCTGCTAGCGATCAGGTCTGAATTAGGCCCATAGTTACGTATATAACTATAAAAACATAGTGTGTGTATATGTATATATATAACTACACAAACATACACCACAACATACATTACACACATAGTTTTTTTACAGGCAAAATCCAAGATGTCTAAAAAAACACAGTAATCCAATAATACATTTTTTTTTTTAAAACAGTGCTGAAAACACCCCCCCCCCCCCCTCCCCTCCCCTAGACCCATATAGCAGTCTCTACCCCCCTTCCCTGCTGGACCCATATAGCAGTCCCTACCCCTCTTCCCCCTCTCCCCTAAACCCATATAGCAGTCCCCCCCCCCCTCCTAACCCCCCTTCCCTGAACCTATATGACAGCTTTTAAAGTTAAGCACAGATCCATTTACCTTTTTCACAGTGGCAGATCCGCTGCCTGCTGCCAGATCCCCGCTGCCTGATGCCAGATCCCCGCTGCCTGCTGCCTGATCCGCTGCCTGCTGCCCGCGGTGCCGCACAGAGTCGCTGCTGCTGCCCCGCCCCCCATGCCGCCCAGCGCCTGACGTCACAGTGGAAATCCCGGTCAGCAGTGACGTGACCGGGATTTCCTCTGCGGTGCCGCGTCTGGGAGGTACGTAGCGCAATGACGAGCGGCTCAGCCTGTCGGGCCGCTTGTCATTGCACACTGTGTGGGACAGCGGGGCCAGGCAGGATCGGTTCGCGGGCCGCATCCGGCCCGCGGGCCGCTTGTTGCCCACCCCTATGCTAGACTATGGTGGTAATTCCGAGTTGATTACAGCAGGAAATTTTTAGCTGTTGGGCAAAACCATGTGCACTGCAGGGGGGGCAGATATAACATTTGCAGAGAGAGTTAGATTTGGGTGGGTTATTTTGTTTCTGTGTAAGGTAAATACTGACTGCTTTATTTTTACACTGCAATTTAGATTGCAGATTGAACTCACCACACCCAAATCTATCTCTCTCTGCACATGTTATATCTGCCTCCCCTGCAGTGCACATGGGGGGTCATTCCAAGTTGTTCGCTCGTTATTTTTTTCTCGCAACAGAGCGATTAGTCGCTAATGCGCATGCGCAATGTCCGCAGTGCGACTTCGCCAAGTAAATTTGCTATGCAGTTAGGTATTTTACTCACGGCATTACAAGGTTTTTTCTTCGTTCTGGTGATCGTAATGTGATTGACAGGAAGTGGGTGTTTCTGGGCGGAAACAGGCCGTTTTATGGGAGTGTGTGTAAAAGCGCTACCGTTTCTGGGAAAAACGCGGGAGTGGCTGGAGAAACGGAGGAGTGTCTGGGCGAACGCTGGGTGTGTTTGTGACGTCAAACCAGGAACGACAAGCACTGAACTGATCGCACTGGCAGAGTAAGTCTCGAGCTACTCAGAAACTGCACAGAGAAGTCTTTTCGCAATTTTGAGAACCTTTCGTTCGCAATTTTGATAAGCTAAGATTCACTCCCAGTAGGCGGCGGCTTAGCGTGTGCAAAGCTGCTAAAAGCAGCATGCGAGCGAACAACTCGGAATGAGGGCCATGGTTTTGCCCAACTGCTAACAAAAATCCTGCTGCAATCAACTTGGAATTACCCCCTATATACATTATATGAAAAATACAATTCAGTATATTATAAATATCTTCTTTGTTTTATTCTAATCATTTTTATAATCAAAACTCTGGAGTAAAACGTCTGACAGGTGAGGCAGTGGCTTCCCTGCCTTTCCTTTCCGCACATCACTGATCAAAGCTCACCAAATTTCCTGCAGTATATATTGCTGCACCTGTGTATAATGCCCACATGTATATACTGCTGCACCTGTGTATAATGCCCACATGAACCCTTGGACTCGTATATTGTGTGTAAATCTGACTCTGGTACCAGCCAGTGCCTCAGCAGCCATTTACCTCACCGCACATGACTGCTAGCATTAGTGTCTCACAGCATCGAGATCATGACTTGAATTCCCAGTCATGGCTGATCTGTATGGAGTTTATATGTTCTTCCCGTGTTTAACTGGGTTTCCCCTAGGGAATCCCCATCAAATGTTTTTTTTTTCCTCGATAAAGACCTATAATAGGTTGAAACGCGTCGGAAGTCAGTGTTGCGAGCCCGTGCAGTGTCTCCATTTGGTAAGTTTTGTGGTTTCCATCAATTGTGGGCAGACCCGATTTCAGCCGCCGGGCAGTGCACCCACATGCACAACCTCCATTTGGTAAACACTGCACATTTCTTTGGTTCCTACCGCTGCTGTAAATATCTGTCTGTCATTAGTGTCATTTTAAACTTTTAAATAAATATCGTCTGTCTATCCACCCTGCTGAAGTTTATTAAGCCTTGCATAGAAGCCTATTAAAGAAACCGCTATAGGAGGTGTACCATCCTGTTTATTAGTGAGTATGGGGCCAATTCAGTAAGGTTAGTAAATTCTGCTAATCAGCAGAATTTGCTAACCATTAGCACGCATGCTGGGGGCCGCCCAGCATGCTGACCGGCGCCTCCCCCCCGCTTCAAGCAGAAATTGCGAACAGCACGCAATTTCTACTTGTTAGCAGAAATTAAGGATGACTCCTGCCGGCGCAGCTTAGCTGCGGCCGCAGGAGTCCCAGCACCATTTTTGCTGTCGCAGCGGCTGCGTGTGATGTCACTCAGCTGCTGCGGCCACATCCCCAACAACCCCCCCGTTCGTGCGTACCAGCCCACCGTTTGGGCTGGCACGCCCCGCAACGCTCCGTTTCCACCCAGAAAACGGAGCTTTGCTGCCCCGCGACCGCCTCTGCCTGATTGACAGGCAGAGGCAATCATATTTTCTGTGGCCACCCTGCAGAAAATGTGGACGCATGCGCAGTAGGGCCTGCTGCGCCTGCGCCCGCGGCCCCTCAGCAAAAATCCCATACGAATCGCTACTTGCGATTCATACTGAATTGCCCCCTGGTACGCACTATTTGGAATGGTGGTGGTTTGACAGAAGTTTCACACATAGACGGCATAATGGTGATTTAAAGATATCTTTATGAGTGGAATTCACATGTATGATGTGTAAGTTGGGTACGCATTGTTTATAAGCGGGATTTGAAGAACCCTGAATTCTTGTCATATTTTTGGACATACTACACCATGATTTGTTTATATGTTCTTTTACATAATTCAAACAATCGGAGGACTGGACGAGACGTGTGACGTCTTCTAGGAGCAATTTCACAGAGATCTGACATCTTTACAGAGACTGTTTTTGGACTTAAGTATTATTATTACCATTTGAATTGGTTTATGATATATGTATAATTTTTTTTTCTTTTTTGTCTATACAGCATATTACTTTGTGGTGAACACAGTGAGCGCACGATGATTGGATAATTGTTCTTTGCGATTGTATTTCCCAAAGGGTTTAGTGGCCCTACTTTTTCCTTTCTGCTGCATAACTGCTTTGCGCCTCGGATTATTGTTAAACACCATTTTGAATGTTATTTGGCTGCTGACAAAAAACTGTATGTGTGTTCATGTGAATATTGGGGTCAATCCAATTATTTGCAAAAGGGCGAGTTGCTGCTGCTGCTTTGGTTCTACGCCGGCAATGGCACCTGAACTCAAACCCCTCATGGCCCGATTTCTGCCCAAAGTTGCTCAAAATTGCTTGCTGCCCTATGGGGCAGCGAGCACTTTTGTGTGAGATCAAGTTGCTGAAAAGTGCAGCTGCTGCCGTGATAAATCACGGGGTGAGAAACTCACAAATGTTACATCTGCTCCACTTGCAATGCAGCATGGTTTTACCAAGGTGCAAAGTTACTGTACTTGCTCTTATTTGCTTTGTTCCCAACTCAGAATAAGTCTCTTAGTGTAACTGTGCATGGTGCAATAAAAAGCGTATTCTATGTAATAAAAGGCTAACACTGCTCCTCACCTCTATGGGGGGATTCAAGTGTTTTGTGTGCCGGCAGCCACTAGAGGGCACCTGATGGAGCAATTCAAGCGATGGCCTGTTCGGGCGCGCACAGCCATTAGGCGCTGACATTATTATGTTGTCCTGACATTTTGACAGGCTGGTAACCAGTGTAATAATAATTGGACAACAGCTTCCGAAGTGGGTAATACTGTTTTGTTGTCTCTTCAAGTATTGTGCATCTTTAAATAGTTTAGTTGCATTTGCATACCTATAATGGGTGCACACCTCGCACACCATGCACCCATATAATTATACTTACCTACCCCTCCAGAGTCCTGCAGAAGCTGGTGCTGCAGATATTAATCACCAGAAAAAGGGAGTGGCGTCCATTTTCCTAGGGAATTGCTCATGCATAGTAGATATGTCTCCATGAACAAGGCACAGGCACCATGTTCCTGGAGACTTGCGCATCCTGTTTGTTGGTGAGGCATGCTTGCCTACCTGACCCTCTCCATGAGGGAGAAAATGCTCTGTTCCTGGACTTTCCTGGTAATGTATGATTGCCATCACCTGTGGTGAAACACCTTTCTTATCAATTAACTAGCTCACCACAGGGGATGGCAATCATACATTACCAGGAAAGTCCAGGAACAGAGCGTTTTCTCCCTCATGAAGAGGGTCAGGTAGGCAAGTAGGTGGTGAGGTAGATTTACTGTACTAAGGAGACCTTTGTCAAAGCCTCATAAATCAGTCTTTTTTTTTTAGCAAATATTCCTATTGACATTTTAACTTAATTTGAGAATCTGATAAACCACACCTTAGGGGGAGATTCAGTTAGGTGCGGGGTTTGATGTGCAGGAAATAGTACTGGGTGTCACGCTTAGACCTATTCTCACATTCGCCATTTTCCCAGTATAGTAAACCATGGGTTAACAAGCGTTAGCTGATATATTCTGCACAAAGTGCTGGAACCTATGGGTTTTCCTATGCGTTAAATGCAGGACGGGGTTCCTGCAGCTAAATGAATCGGACAGCATGTTCAATTAGCTGCGTGATAAACCCTGTTCCTAATGGAATTCCCCCTTAGTAAATCTACCATTTGTCAGGATTTTATGTGGATGGATCTCACTCCTTGTAGCAGTGCTAGCTACTATGTAGAAGTGAAGTAGTAGACGGGGTACATAAACTAACACCAGGTAGTTGACTAAGACCCAAAACAGGGGCACAAATTCTTACCCCGTCGATGGTATTCACCAGAGATCCCCACAAGTGAATTTGGGTTTAGCTGCGCCCAACGGTCGCCACCCCCTGTCTGTTTCACCTGGGTTAGCACTAGAAAGAAATGATTTAGGAGTCATCGAATATTGGACTTGTATCAATGGTACAGAATATCGGACTTGCACCGATGGTAGAGAATATTGGACTTGCACCGATGATGGAGGATGTTGGACTTGCACCTATGGTAGAGAATATTGGACTTGCACCAATGGTATAGGATATCAGACTTCCAGTAATTGTAGAGAATGTCGGACTTGCACGCTCACCATGGCTACATCTGCTACAGATGGGCACTCTCGTCGTGGCTAGGTGCTCCCACACCTAGCTACACCAGCTGCAAATTTATCCATCCCATTCACGGCGTCTAAGGTACAAGTGCACCCTAGACACACACACGGCACGGCACACAAGGCACAACTATGCTGAGATGTAGACATGATGAGAATGGCTACATCTGTATGAACACTGGAAAATACTGCACTTAGCAAGAATCTATGGGGGTCATTCCGACCCGTTTGCACGCAGCGGTTCTTCGCTGCAGTGCAAACAGGTCGGAAATGCGCATGCACGGTAAACGCATTGCACACGTGCGTTGTCGTCGGGCAACGTTGCCACCAGCAATAAATGTGATCGCAGCGGTGATCGCAAGAAGACGGACAGGCGGGAGGCGTTCCGGGGCGGATACTCACCGTTTTCCAGGTGTGGTGAGTCCAACGCAGGCGTGTTGAGGCATTTGGAGGGCGGATGTCTGACGTCAGGACCGGGATCTTCATCGCTTGATCCGTCGCTTTGTGTGAGTAACTGCAGGGCTGGTCTTGTTTTACGTGAAACTTTTTTAGCATAGCAGGGCTGCACAAACGTTCGCAGCCCTGCTATGCTAAAATACACTCCCCCATAGGTGGCATCAGGTTGATCGCACGAGCAGCAAAAAGTTGCTACGTGCGATCAACTCAGAATGACCCCCTATACTGGGATCAGGCTCCCCAGGAACCAGATAGGATTGATGGAGAACAAAGATGCAATGCTCACACATAGAGCTGTGTGACTTATGGCAAGGTCAACCTTGACCTTGCAAACCAGGAAACTTTATACCCAAGGATTGTTCTGGATTGGCTGGAAGTGTCAGCTGAACGCTAGAATGGGCAGGATTGGTAAGAATCATGTCACCTGATACAGGACAAAATGGTGACATCCATAAATCTCACTTTGCATATACTGTACACGTGCACAAAGCGAAGCAATCCTGGAATCCTGCTCTGTGTACCCCAGTGCGGAACCTCTGGATCTGGCTGCAGAGCGATCACCGCCACACGAATCCCGCACCTTCTGGCTGTTACAGTGCGCCGGCATCTGACCAGCGACCGACCAGGTAACATGGACTTTGGGAGCATTACCCTGAGCCGTGATACACTTTAGTCTATATTGCATACCTTCCAACTTTGTAGATCACTGATGAGGGACACTTCGGGTGCCACAGGTATCCACGCATCTGAAAAGGGGTGGGGCCTCGAGAAAAGGGGCGAAGCCCCGCAGAACACCCCTCAAATGCGGGACAGTTGGGAGGTATATTTTTTGTGCAAAGAAAGAATGTTTTCATGAATTAATGCCCAAATCCTAATTAATCCCCTAGAGAGATGAGAGTAATGGCAGGTTTTTTTTTCAGTTGATACAGATACTGCTTATTTAGTCCAGCGCTAATCTTAGTGTTAAATACTTAATATTATGCCACCAGGTAAGAGAAAGCATTCCTGGAAACGTCATATACTGTAGCTAATTCAGATCCGTCTCCATGGTATGTAACCTTTCTCACTGCTGCAGACCTTTCAACAGGATGGCCTGTGCAGCAGTTATAGAAGGCTCTGTAAATGAGAAGCCTCATGTGATGACGTAACTGTAGAGAAGTCCATTGAGATTACAAAACTAGAAATCCCAGCATATACTTCACAGGCTGCACTGGTGCCAAGGGTCCCAGGCACAGATTCTGCACTAGGGCCCTGCAGCAATTGCTTTAGTTGGAGAAAAGTACAGCAATGGTTTTGATTATACAGGACAAAAAAGTAAATAAAATGATCATAAAACTAGCTTCGTTATTATGTTAGATTAGATTACTAAATATAGACTTGCTCTCATTTATACAATGGGGCAGCTGAGTCTGATAGTGACTGATAAAAAAGTATGTGTTTTAAGTAGATTAAATTAAAATGTATAAAAAATATAGCAGTGTATACAGGGGCATAACTAGACATTTGTGAGCCACACAGCAACATTTTGAAAGGGTTCACCCATAACTGAAACATTGATTTGAATATATTTTTCTCAGAATGTTTGTATTAATTAACATGAGTGGGAGTTCCTGTCGCCGCTCAGCCTTATATTCTGAAATATCAGCCATAAATGTCCATTTATAAACATGGGAAGTTGCACAACAACATATGATGAAAGCTGCAAAAACATGTGCAAACCCCGCCCCAATCCACCCAGAATTGCCCCTTTTTGTTGAGATCCTGCCCCTTTAATGACCCATGAATTAGGACTGTTCTATGGAAATCAGGACCACAAGGAGATTAATCTTATGCCTCCTATATGTAAACAGTTGTAGTAGATGAACGTAGCTCCTGTGTGAGCTACATGCAGGGGCAGTGGCGGAACTAGCAAGCGGTGGGCCCAGGTGCGACAAAATGCTTTGGGGCCCCCCCCCCCATCCCATCCAAGTCCACCCCCTCACCCCTTGAGAGGATCTGGTGAGGGGGACCTGCTCAGGGCCAGAGAAATGGATACCTAGTAACAGTGCCGTAACTAGACATTTTAGCACTGTGTGCAAGAAACGGCATCGGAGCCCCACCCCTGCATGCAAAACAGGGGCAGTGCGCGCCGTAGACGCGCGCAAAAATACATAGTGGCGTGGCTTCGCGGGGAAGGGTTGTGGCCACAAAATAATACCAATTCCTAAAACGGTGCACAGTAGTCTCCATTCTTCAAATTACGCCGCACAGTAGCACCACTACACCAGGTAGAGACCCTTTTACACCTTACAGCGAACAGATTCCTCTTTTTACACATTACGGCAGACAGCGTCCCCTTTTTACACATTACGGCAGACAGCGTCCCCCTTTTTATACATTACGGCAGACAGCGTCCCCTTTTTACACATAACGGCAGACAGCGTGCCCTTGTTACACATAGCGGCAGACAGCGTGCACTTTTTACACATTACGGCAGACAGCGTACACTTTTTACACATAACGGCAGACAGCGTGCCCTTGTTAAACATAGCGGCAGACAGCGTACACTTTTTACACATAACGGCAGACAGCGTCCCCCTTTTTACACATTACGGCAGACAGCGTCCCCTTTTTACACATTACGGCAGACAGTGTACACTTTTTACACATAACGGCAGACAACGTTCCTCTTTTTACACATAGCGGCAGACAGCGTGCCTTTGTTACACATTACGGCAGACAACATGCCCTTGTTACACATTACGGCAGACAGCGTGCCCTTGTTACACATTACGGCAGACAGCGTGCCCTTGTTACACATTACGGCAGGCAGATTCCCCCTTTTTACACGTTGCGGCAGGCAGTCCCCCATTTTTACACATAGCGGCAGGCAGTCCACCCTTTTTACACATTGCGGTAGGCAGTCCCAACAAATAAAGAAAGAAAGAGACAGAAAGAAATAAAGAAAGAAAGAGACAGAAAGAAAGAAAGAAAGAAAGAAAGAAAGAAAGAAAGAAAGAAAGAAAGAAAGAAAGAAAGAAAGAAAGAGAAAGAAAGAAAGTAGAATCATACTTACCCTCTCCGCTGGCTCAGGCTCCTCGTGCAGCTTGACGATTCCCGGGCAGTAGACGAGGTGGAGGAGGGAGCCGCAGCAGCGCTGTGTTATTGGTGGAGGCGCTGCTGCTGCTGCCCCCCTGCTTCACTATAGGCTGTTCTCGGAAGACAGCCTATAGTGAAGCAGAGGGGCAGCAGCAGCAACGCCTCCACCAGTAACAAAGCGCTGCTGCGGCTCCCTCCTTCACCTCCGTCCTCCTCCTTCCCCCATCCGTGCCGCTGCTCTTCTCCTCTGTGGGCGGCTGTGCGCTGCGGGCAGCGGTTGCCCGCAGCGCACAGCGGCATGTAATGAGTCAGTTTGACTTATTACATGCTTGGGCCCCTGGACAGAGACGGGCCCCAGTGCAACGCACTGCTTGCCCTGCCGGTAGTTCCGCCTCTGTGCAGGGGTGTAACTGTAATGGGTCCAGGTGTGCAGCTCACATAGAACTCTGACCACGAGGTTAAGTGGGGTCACTCTTGTGGTTGGCCCCACTTAACCTCGCGGTCTCCCACAGGCCGCAAAGTTCCCACCATTGGATACAATGGAGCGCCTATGCGCTACATTGTATCTTCAGTGCGCAGCCGGACTGACAGCTCAGGAGCACACAGCCAATCAGGAGAGTGCCATGATGTGGCGCTCCCTGATTGGCTGAAGGGACCCTCTTTGACAGGAGTCACAGGGGTCCCACCAGTTGGGGAAAGGGGTCCCATGTGTAAACATGGGACCCCTTTCAGTGCGTGGATCGTGTTTTTCGTTTTTTTATTTTGCCAAGTACGTGGATTACAAACAGAAGAGGACCGATCTACACTGGATTGTTGCGAGTATAATTTTATTTACAGGTACCCCGTGGATTCTACATGGAGAAGGGGACCGACTCTTCGTGTCAACATAGGTAAGTATGTATGAATGTAGGTGGGCATGTATGTAATAAAATTGTACTTTCAAGGTGTGTGTGTTCTGTTTTTATTTGGGTATTTTTTTGTAGTAGAACTACAGGTACCAGCGGGCCCGTTTCCCCCCCGCATGCTGGTACTTGTGGTTCTCCAAGTACCAGCTTGCGGGGGAGGCTTGCTGGGACTTGTAGTACTGCTACAAAAAACAATATTCTTTTTTTTTACACTATGGCTATCAGCCCCCCATCCGCCACCCTTGGATGGGGGGGAACAGCCTCGGGCTTCACCCCTGGCCCTTGGGTGGCTGTAGGGGGGGACACCTTGATTTAAGGGGTCCCCACTCCTCCAGGGTTCCCTGGCCAGGGGTGACTAGTTGGGGATTTAATGCCAGGGCCGCAGGGACCAATATAAAAGTGTCCCCCGGCTGTGGCATTATCTCTCTGACTATTGGAGTCCGGTGCTGGTGTGAAAACTACGCGGGTCCCCTACGTCTTTTGTCCCCTGTATTTTTTACACCAGGACCAGGCGCAGAGCCCGGTGCTGGTTGTTAAAATATGGGGGATCCCCTGTCAATTTTTTCCATGAATTTTTACAACCAGGACAGGCTCAAAGAGCCCGGGGCTGGTTATGCTTAGGAGGGGGGACCCCACGCAATTTTTTTTCCTGTTTTTACAGACCCTTTCCCATAGATAACCATGCACAGATCTCACTGAACCGTGCATGATTATCCAAACTCGCCTGGAAAAAGCAGGTCTATTTTTTTGCTGCTTTTTTTAACGAATCGCAAAAAAATACACCCGCACTTGAGCATTCAGAGACTAACACCCAAATATGAATTAATAGTAAATTCCCGTGTTGTATGAACAAACAGCCGCGTTTGACCGATGGTCTATTCATTTGTATTTCTGAACTTAGCCGTGAAAACCATTAAGAATTGCACCAACACTGCCGATATTTGTGCTTGGTAAATTCCCGTGTTGGGACTTAGAAAAAAAAAACCAAATCGGACAAACACGAAATTTTAGTAAATATACCCCATAGTGTCTCACTTTTATTCACATGGTCACAACGTCCCCATATTGGAGTTAACCATCTGAGATCCCATGAATAGAAGCTACAGTGAAAACATCCAGATATTCTATGGAGACGTTCCAGATTAAAGATACCTTTATAAGCTTCGTATCAACCATATTCCTTCTCCACTTTGAGGGTTCAAAGATACCTTTATAGGCTTCACTTACCCTACAGCTATAGTGAGTGGGGTACGCCTATTCAACTTCACAGAATTTGGGGTCCACTAAGGAATTTACTAATATATAAATGAGAAGTCACTGATTTAAAGAAACCTTGTTTGGCACATTATCACCTATAATAGAGTGAGTTGGGGTACGCACTCACTCACATTTTCATCACATTTATTACACTAATCCTCCTATAGAATATTAAAATAAGAAGGATCTAATGAATATCTACATTGGGAGTCTTAAGACTGTTCTACACATGTTTATTTTTATGTTTTTCGTGTTTTAAACGTCACTAATATTGGAAACCAAGCACTGAATGACACTCGAAAAAAATAATTAAAATGGACTTCACTAAAAGGAACGTATTGTATGAAAGTTATGTTCTGTATCTGCCCAGGAGGGTGTCTCTTCAAACCTTTTTTGTATGTTGTGGTTTTGGGAATGTGGTGACATTTCAGGAGGGGACACTATCTAGGGCAGCTTATATTAGGCACCATTGAGGCAGGGATCCTCCACCTTCTTCTTTTACAGTGATAGAGGGTTCTATCTACTAAGCCTTGGAGAGGGATAAAGTAGATGAAGATAAAGTAACAGCCAGTCAGCTCCTAACTTCCATGTTATAGGCTGTTTTTAAAAAATGAATGGAGGGACTTCCGGTGGGCGGACCCGCGGCATGCTGCGTTTTAAAAGGAGCTCTCCGATCCCGGACACCTCGAACTGGATTTGAGGGTCTTCATACCGGGACCTGTGCCCCAAATTAATATTAAGGGCCAGCGGAGATACAGTGGGCAAGAGGTGATCATCCCCCCGGCTCCCCACCGCCTGGACTCACCGGAATCCGAGCTCCAACTGTGGTGCATGCTGCCCGCGGCCGCCACCTTGGAGGTGGCCGGGCATCCTACGGCTCCCGTCCCGACTCCCCGCCTGAGGCGGCCGAAGAGAGAGGCACTGCTCGGCACACAAGCCGCTGAGCCCTGTGCCGCTACCGCTGGCGGTGAAGACATCCGCGTGTGCCCGCCGGGAGAGAGAACTCGACCTGCGGTGGGGTGAGTGTGCTGAGCCGGACTCCCCCCCCCCCCCCTCCGCCCGATACCTCCACGGACAGTGCGCTGAACACACGCGCGCCACACTGAACCCCATGAACGGAGGTCACCCTGCATAGGGGAGAATCAGGCACCTCTCTGGCCCTGGATAGTGGCGCCTCCTAGGAGCGACGCAGCCACTTTAATCAGCCGCCTCCAAATACCACACGCAGGCCCACATAACGTGAGGCCCAGAGGCCCGTGACGCCTACAAGCATCGTCTGCAGGGGAGACAGAATATATTCCCACTAAACTAATCCTGCATACCTTGATTTTAGCAATATATTACACGACCTCCAGAACGTGGGCTGCTTGGTTCAGAACCCTCTACAAGCTGGATCGTATTGACCTACTGCTCTGAGCGCAGCAAGTACACGCTCAAAATTACTCCCTGCAGGGCAGGATATCTCACTATACTTATTTTCTCATTGAAAAGTGCCACTACTGCGCTTCTATGGATAAATACGTGGCCAAAACACAGAGAGGGGGACGCGGCTCAGCACCGGCAAAAACTAAAGACACCAGGGCATCCGTCTCAGCTTCCGTTAATTCGCCACCCTCATCGCCTTCGGCTAATGTCCTAGATGGCGTACCAGATTCTGCTAGATACACCGTGGACGCGGTGGCCAGAGCGCAGGAAATCTCAGACATATTATCGCCACTGCTAGACAAGAAACTTGCGGGGCTGAAGGACGCCATTGAATCCACCATGACGCAGTTAAAGGAACACAGCACACGACTTGATGAAGTTGAACAACGGGTCTCAAACTTGGAAGATGACCTGACCACCGCCCGCTCTGACATTGATTCCCAGGCGTCTTCCATCTCCGCAATACAGGAGAAGCTAGAAGATTTAGAAAATCGCAATCGTCGAAACAATCTTCGTATGATCGGCTTACCAGAATCCGTTAGACCGAAAGAATTGATGGCTCTGATCTCTTCCTGGTTGCCGGTGGAGTTAGGCTGCCTGACAGATGGGGAATCCTTGGCAATTGAAAGAGCACACCGTATTGGCCCGGACCCCCAGACAGACCGGCGGAGACCTAGACCGGTCATATTCAAATTCCTCAACTACACAGACAAAGTCAAGGTGATGGACGCATACCGCAAAGCTCAGGAACTTTTCTATCACGGAGACAAGCTGCTCCTGTTCCAAGACTTCTCCTACGGTGTGGCCATGAAGAGGAGGGAATTTTCCCCTTCCTGCAAGATCTTGTTCGATGAGGGCATAAGATTTGCCCTGCTCTATCCGGCGAAGCTCCGAGCTCAACACAACGGCAAGACGTACCTGTTTGACTCACCCTCAGAGGCAAAGACTTTTGCAGAATCTGTGCGGAGCCGCTCCTCACATGCCTCCAAGGATAGAGACTGATCACGAACTTCATCACGGAACTAACATCTGTATTGTCTCCCTTATGGAGGTCGTGATTGGTAATGTATGGCTGATCATTAATGTTCTCTATGTTTGGTTTATTGCAGTATTATCTGCCCTTGAATTTGTGAAATGCTGGGCCTTCCCGTCCTTTCATTTCCCCCCCTCCCTTTTCCTCCCTTTGCCCTTTTTTTTCCCACCCCTTCCCCTATCTCCCCATCTACTCCCTATTCTGATCGGAGTTACACTACTAGTTTATAGTGAGTCTTCCGGACCACTGTTATGGGTTCAAAAAAATGTGGAAAATGGACATACTGTAACACAATGTTTGCAATTATTTTTAGTGTCGATGTTAGGACAAGGATTTGCTGCCTTTGTTATAGGTCGGGTCCCCATGCTCGCTGGGACATGGGGGACTCCACAATTTATTTCAAAAATGCTCTATGTGTCCGTCAGGACGGGTATCGGTTAGATATACAATTAACATGACAACTTCGCTAGAGCTTAAGACGAGTCTAAAATTTCTTACATGGAATGTAGAAGGTCTTAACACTCCGATTAAACGTAGGAAGATATTGCAGCACCTCAAACGCCTGCGGCCGGATGTGGCGATGCTGCAGGAAACTCATTGGAAATCGGGGGACCCCAACGTGCTTAGAGACAGTTGGATCCAGGGTTTTAGTTCAGCATCGTATACCTCCAAGAAGCGGGGGGTAGTGATTATATTCCATAAATCTCTTAGTTATAACATACTAGATACCCTAGAAGATGTAGGCGGTAGGTTCCTATTTCTAAAAGTACAATTAGAGGGGGAGCTATACACATTAGTATCCATATATGCACCGAACTCAGATCACAATGCTTTCTTTACTGACGTTTATGTCCGACTTCAGGAGTGGGCGGAGGGCCATCTGATAATTGGCGGTGACTTTAATTCCACACTGCAGCCGGCCCTGGATAGGTCAGGTGCTCTTGGTGGACGCAACTATTCCATTCCAGCATCACTGCAATTCTGGCTGACCTCACTCCATTTAATAGATCCATGGCGACACCAACACCCAGTTGACCGGGAATACACCTTTTATTCTCACCCACATGCCACGTCTACTAGAATAGACTATTGGCTGCTACCAATGGGACTGCTCTCTAGGTTACGAGATTCAAAAATAGAAAATATTGCCATATCGGACCACGCACCTACATGGTTCACACTAAACCTAAAATCTCCTAAACAGACCTCCTTTAACTGGAGATTTCCCTCACACCTATATAATACCCCTGATTTCAAGTCGTACTTGGAGACTCACTTTCTCAATTATGCCAAAGACAATGCACAACACGTGGATGACATTGGTCTTTTCTGGTCTGCCTCCAAGCCGGTGGTGCGGGGTTACATCATTGCGTATGTTGCGGGTAAGCGTAAACGCCTTAATCAAAGGTTTCGTGACCTTGGCCTGGCACTGACGAATTCCTATGCGACGCTGTTAACCTCCCCGACGGAAGATAATCGCAGAATCTACATAGAGACTAAACATCTTTATGATACTCTATGCACAGAGAGAGCTCAATACGCTTTAGATTTCCAAAAACATAAATACTTCAAGTGGGGAAACAAAGCCGGCAAACTCCTGGCAAATGTAGTTCGTAGTCAACGACCCACTTCACGCATTCTCACCCTTCAGTCTAATGCCCAGTTATCCTCTGACCCGACTGTTATCGCTGACTCCTTTTTATCTTACTACAAGGAACTATGGGGGTCATTCCGAGTTGTTCGCTCGCAAGCGTATTTTTGCAGATTTGCTCATGCTAAGCCGCCGCCTACTGGGAGTGAATCTTAGCATCTTAAAATTGCGAACGATGTATTCGCAATATTGCGATTACACACCTCGTAGCAGTTTCTGAGTAGCTCCAGACTTACTCGGCATCTGCGATCATTTCACTGCTTGTCGTTCCTGGTTTGACGTCACAAACACACCCAGCGTTCGCCCAGACACTCCTCCGTTTCTCCGGCCACTCCCGCGTTTTTTCCGGAAACGGTAGCGTTTTTTCCCACACGCCCATAAAACGGCCTGTTTCCGCCCAGTAACACCCATTTCCTGTCAATCACATTACGATCGCCAGAACGATGAAAAAGCCGTGAGTAAAAAACCTAACTGCTTAGCAAATTTACTTGGCGCAGTCGCAGCGCGGACATTGCGCATGCGCATTAAGCGGAAAATCGCTGCGATGCGAAGATTTTTACCGAGCGAACAGCTCGGAATGACCCCCAATATACGGTACCACCAGACGACCCTATTAGCGGCATGGACTTCTTACGATCGGCAGGGGCTCCCACACTGACGGCGGAAGATAGAAACTCCCACATGTCCCCTATCACTGACCTAGAATTGATAACAGTAATTAAACAGTTAGCTAATGGAAAATCCCCAGGTCCAGATGGTTTGAGTGCAGAATATTACAAACTGCTGCTGCCCCATATCACTCCCCACCTATTAGCCCTATTTAATTCCATTTTGGCCGGCGGAGCTGCCCCGCACGCCTTTAATCATGCACGCATGATAGTACTGCCAAAACCAGGAAAAGACCCTACTTTAGTTCATTCATACCGCCCGATCTCACTACTAAACCAAGATTTCAAGATCTTAACAACACTCATAGCACACAGGCTACAAGAGGTACTGCCCATACTATTACATCCATCACAGACTGGCTTTGTGAAAGGGAGGACGTCAGTACATAATATCAGGCAGTTGGTTGTCGCTTTGACCATATCGGCCAGACTGCCAGGCGGGACTTCCTTGATAGTGAGCTGCGACGCAGATAAGGCGTTTGATCGCGTGTCGTGGTCTCATCTGTTGAGGGTGCTCCACTGGCAGAGATTTGGAGCTGATTTTGTAAAATTTTTCCGTACTATATACGACACGCCCTCTGCGTTCATCACAGTGAATGGATTGAACACAGACACATTTACACTACATAGAGGTACGAGACAGGGATGCCCCTTGTCACCACTCCTCTTCGACCTGGCATTCGACCCACTTATCAGACATTGTTATCTGAACTCTGACTGGCAGGGGATTGGAATTGGCAGTCACAGCCTTAAGGTCACGGCTTACGCAGATGATCTATTATTGTGTTTTTCAAACCCTCAACATGCATTCCCTAGTCTATTGTCTTTGCTAGCGACCTTCGAGTCGATCTTAGGGTTTAAAATTAATAAATCTAAGACGGAAGCATTGGCGTTACATCCAAAGGCCACACACGGATGGGACTTACAGTTCCCTTTCCGATGGGCGAGCAACTCAATTGTATACTTAGGCCTTCAGATCCCTGTCCACCCGTCAGACCTTTATAGATATAATTTCCCACGAATAATAACTCGAATGTTGAATGATTCTCAAGCTTGGAAACACTTGCCCCTGTCTTATCTGGGACGTTGTCACCTGATTAAAATGATCTCCTTCCCAAGACTGCTATATCCCATCCAAATGCTGCCTTTATTAATATCGGAGGCAGACATAAAGATCTTAAATAAGGCCTGTAGTGAATTCATCTGGGCACACAAAAAGCCTAGGATCTCCCTGTTTAAACTAAGTCAATCACAAAAATTAGGAGGTGTCAACCTACCTTGCATCAGAAGTTACACGCTAGCCGCGAACTATCGATACGCTATCGACTGGATACATGAGATGGAGACCTTTGCTAACTCCGGCTTGGAGCAGGCTTTCTGCCCTGAGCTCTCTCTTGTCAGTTTGCTACACATGCGTCCATCGGCCTTTCCTCCCCAGGTTAAAGAAAATATACTATTGGCGTCGACTTGCGCGGCTTGGAGGCAGACACGCTCAAGGATGGGTGTCTCCAGCTATAACACGACTTTCCTGCCCCTGACTCATAACCCAGACTTTCAGGGGACTACGGCACGCACAACATTGACAGCCCTGTCGGGAAGTGGTATTAGGTTGCTATACCAGATGATTTGTAGAGATACTCGACAGGTTATCACATACCCTCACCTTTGCGAAAGTTTCCCACAATTTAAGATACCGTTATTCATATATTTCCAGATACGTAGTTATGCAAACAAATCTATAGCCACTATGACCGCAGAAGATTGGAATAATGCCTTAGACATTACTTTGCAGTCGACGCCTAAGATACACCCCTCCACTGCATTGCTCTATACATATATCAAAAAGTCCATTGACTGGGAGTCCACACAGACAGGGTTGGTAAAATGGTTATCAGATTTCCCATCTCTTGACACCTCCACCATGCTCAAGGCTTTTAATAGGATCAATAAGACTCTTATATCAGCTTCATATGCTGAGATGAATTATCAAATCTTACATCGATCCTACATCACACCTAAATTAAGGCTTCAAATGGGAACAGCGTCTGACTCTAAATGTTTTAAGTGCGGCATGATAGACGCAGACATTTACCATTGCATGTGGAGTTGCCATGAAGTGAGCAAATTCTGGGGCTTAATACACACCTTCATCAAAGACAGACTACACCTCACCATGGATATTTCCCCGGAGTGGGTCATGTGGGATATACACCCGACGCACTCTGTCCACAAGCTGCCGACAGGACAGCGTCAGTTACTGACCAAAATAGCAGCAGCAGGCAAGAAAACCATATTATCGCAATGGATAGCCACTGACTCATTATCCATAGCTTTATTTTTACCAAGACTGTCATACCTATTCCATATGGAGTGGCTAGAAATGCTACTTGATAAAGAGAATAAAATAGCTAAATTCTTTGGCATATGGCTCCCCTACATACAGATGCTAGCTAGATGATCCGGTTAAAACTCCTCTACGACAAGCCATATCTCACACTACGTGGTATAATCTGGAAATTTTAGAACAGGGACACCCACCCTTTTAAAACGGTCACTAACATGATGCCTTAAGGTTATGCCTGATTTATCCTGTCACGGTTGAATTGTTTCAAATATGTAATATGTTGTACGATGTCCTAACATGTTTATATATACCATGCGACAATGTATGTAAATGTTACACAGATGTCCAATAAACTATTTTTTATTTTTTTTAAATGAATGGAGCTGATTGGCTGGTATTTTATCTCCATCCACTTTATCTCCATGCAAGGCTTAGTAAATAAACCCCAGAGTGTACTCGGCACATGCACCGGCATGAGGGGGGCTCTGCAAAAAGACTGTGCACCACCCTTCTCCACTCTTAAAATGACCCTGCAAATATATAGGAGTAAATTTACTAAGGTAGGAGTTTTTTTTAGAACTGGTGATATTTGCTCATAGATTCTACTTAACATTTATCTAGCAGCTTCTTGCTTCTAGAAGATAATAGCATTTGATTGGTTGCTAAGAGCAACATCAACAGTTCTAAAAAAAATCTCCCACTTTAGTATATTTACCCCATAGTCATGACAGTCAACAGGAAGATCTGTGGCAGAATGTTATATAAAGGTGATATATGACACAGAAAAACACTTTTCCTAGACTAAACTAAAATAAATATTTCATTTTCTTTCTTAAATAGCAATATGTTTTCAAGAGAAAAAGTACAATCTTGTTTCCACTGGTTTTATCTAGATCACAGGTTCTCAAACTCGGTCCTCAGGACCCCACACAGTGCATGTTTTGCAGGTCTCCTCACAGAATCGCAAGTGAAATAATTAGCTCCACCTGTGGACCTTTTAAAATGCGTCAGTGAGTAATTAATACACCTGTGCACTTGCTGGGTTACCTGCAAAACATGCACTGTGTGGGGTCCTGAGGACCGAGTTTGAGAACCACTGATCTAGATGCACCTCATTTCTTCTTGAAGTGCAATAATAATAACAACAGGACTGGTTATTCAGGGACAGGTTATACATCTCAAATGGACTGTAGGACTGCACCATTTATTTCTGTATCATTGTGCGAATGCAAACCTCCTCTTCTGTATATCACTGTATGCCTATGCTTTGATTGTGCGGGTCTTTGTGGATGTGTGACTATTGAAGAAATTGATTTTACATAGCTGTTTCCTTTACTCGCTGGGGTCATTTCACAGACTAAACACAGTTTCTTCTCTTTTTGTCATGTTATACATTTATTTCTGCTGTACTGCACCCAAAGCCGGCCATAGGCATAGGCAAACTAGGCAATTGCCTAGGGCATTTGATATGCCTATGGGCATCATCAGCTTCTGCTGATTAAAATGATATGCGGCATGCCTATATTCTGTATGTAGCATTTCATATTCAGATACAGCCACAGTCTCACACAGTATATAGGCATGCTACATATCAGTTTAATCAGCAGAAGCTGCTTGTGCATCCTAGCCACATAGCAATGCAAATAAGATGCATTTTCATTAAAAAAAAGGTGCCCGACGTTAGTATTGATGCAAGATTTGTGAGGACACATCTGTATCCAAGCAGAGGCAGAGGTTATAGTGTTAGTGGAAGTGTGAGTGCTGTGTGCATGTGAGTGGGTTGGTTGTGCTGTAGTGTTCGGAATATGTGTAAGGAGCATTATGTTTCATGTAAAAATGCATTAATAATGTGCAACATATGTGTAAAGGGCCACTATGTGTGTCATTATGTGTATAAGGGCATACATAATGTGGGGCATATGTGTAACAGGGTACTACTGTATGTGTGTCATTATGTGTATAGGGGCACTAATATTGTGCAGCAAATGTGTAGGGGGCACTATGTGTGTCATTATGTGTATAAGGGCATTAATAATGTGCGGCATATGTGTAAGCGACATTATGTGTAAAAGGGCATTAATAAATGTTGTCATAATGTGTAAGGTGCATTATGTTTATAAGGACATTAATGTGTCTCATATGTGTAAGGGGCATTACTGTGTGGAATTGTGTATAAATGCATTACTAATGTGTGGGATTATGTGTATAAGGTGCTCTACTATGTGGCATTGCATATAGAAAGGGCACTACTGTGTCGTCTAATGTGAATAAAGAGCAATAAGGTGTGGTGTAATGTGAATAAGGAGCAATTCAGTGTGATGTAATGTGAATAAGGGGCTTTACTGTGAGGAGTAACGTTTATAAGGTAAAGTGATACCACTGTGGGATGTAATATGAATTATGGACACTATCGCAAGATAAAATGTGAATAAAGTTGCAGTACTGTGTGGCGTAATTGGAATTGGGGTTACTATTGTGTGGCCATGCCCCTTCCCAGCAAGAAGATGCCCCTTTTTGGGCTGTGCATCAAATGTGGTAACTGTTCCTATTTAAAATATAGGGGGTACAAGGACTGCTATGGGTGAGGGGTGATGGTGCTGGGAAAGAGGTGCAAGGTCAGAGGCAGAACCAGTGGTGGTGCTAGGGGGCACCAGACAAAATCTTGCCTAGGGCATCATATTGGTTAGGGTCGGCTCTGACTGCACCTGCTCTTCTGGGTATGTGCGTGTCCAGATGACTGTGACTGTAGAGGAAGCATTGATTTGCTCCTTCTGATGAAAGGAGAAGGCTGGACACAAGTGAATCGGACTGTTCTATCCTGATCGTGGGCTAGTTGCCAGATACTGTAACAATACATGTCAAAATAAATCATATAAAAGGGGAGGAGATTGCATACAGTATTTTAGGAGTCAGTCCCAGGTACACCAAATTATTTAACATTAGGCCATTCCCTGAGATTGTGGTGTATGGTCAATAAGAGTCTGGTGAACATCGTTTGAACCATATATACACAGTGTATGACTGTATAGAGTTTGGTAAATACATTTGGCTAAATTTCAGACTGTGAGTGAGGCCAATCACAATGCATCAAGTGGAATAATATCCAACCACCAAATGTCACAGGACCATAGCCTTATAAAAGGAGCGCACAGCCACACTGACACAGTAGGGTTGGCCATCGGTGGTTTATGGTTTATAACCATTGGGGGGGGCCACATCAATGATTAAACTATTGATGATTCAGGTCTGAACCTGTGCTATTGAATGGGAACTGGCCGCACATACACAGAAAAGCGAAGAGATTGTGTCATCGGACTTCCCCCATCGATGGTAAAACCACTGACCATTGGGGGAAAACCATCAATTGTTGCTAACCGTTGATGATCACAGGCTATCTCTATGCCAAGTCTTGCTGAATAGTACTATGGAATATATATCTGTGCCTCATATTGTGGATGATATTTGTGAGGGTGACTGTTAGTATCCAGGGACACTGTTCAATATTATGCACACTACATATGCTGAACACCATAGCTGTATAAGCAGTACTTCAGTATTGCCTGGTTTATACCAGTACTTCAGTATTGCCTGATTTATGCCAGTACTTCAGTATTGCCTGGTTTATGCCAGTACTTCAGTACTGCCTCGTTTATGCCAGTACTTCAGTACTGCCTCGTTTATGCCAGTACTTCAGTATTGCCCGGTTTATGCCAGTACCTCAGTATTACCTGATTTATGCTTGCCCTTTTTCCCTTTACACCTTTTACATCCTCTCTACAATCCACTGGCCCATGTGAGACAGATTAAAGGACTCAGTGGTCTATTCATGAAGCAGTGAAAAGAGTGGAGATGTGAGCCAATGGAGAAGTTGCCCACGGCAACCAAGCAGTGCAGAAGGTACCATTTATAAAGTGCATTCTACAAAATTATATGTAGTAACTGATTGGTTGCCATTGGCAACTTCTTCACTGGCCCACTTCGCAACACTTTTCACTGCTTCATGAATAGACCCCACATTCTTAAACAGTGGACACACTGGGGGTGATTTGGGGGTGAACACGGGGAAGCCATTGGTTTCCTTTTACACATACATCCAGGCCACGATGGTTAATGCACAGACGCAGATCTTAACTGCATGCAAATCCATGCATTTGTTGGGCATATCTGGCTGGAAACTGGGGAGAAAGTGACAACCTGAAGCGGAGGTGTCTCAGATGTGTCAGTTTAAGCGACTGCGCCTGAAGACATATTTGCAGTGACACTGGCAGTTATAGTAAGTCGGAGATTCTGCTTCAAGTGCAGTGTCTGATGCTGCAGCCAATGGTGTACCGATAGTGCGTCTATTCTACAATAAGAAACCCATCAGACGCAGCATTAGCATAAAGAGGCAGCAGCCGCTGTGACAAAAGCCGCACACGCTACTGCAGTAGCATCCACCTCTAAATATCCCCTAATATTCTCTTACCTACCAGTTACACCTGCGATAAAACGCTGAGCTAGCTGCTTAGATGTAAAACCCTTGTGGCTGACATCATGGGGACGATTCAAATGTTCTGGGTGCCTGCTGGTCATCTATATGAATGTGCGTCTATCACAGCAATCCAGTTGTTGCTCCGATCAGATGCCCATTGGTAGTTAACGCACTTTAAAGCTCCGGGTTTAAACCTGTCTAAAGTTCTTGATTGGGCGTCTAAAGTCCAAAGTGCCCAAACTACGGACTTTTTAGACATTTTTTCATTGCACCTCCGGAGGCTGCGAGAAACATGTGTCTGCCAAGGCTAATGTGCGTCTGATCGAAGCAATAATTGAATTGGTCCTATAGATGCCCATTTCTTTAGACACCCAACAGGGTACGCACAGAACATTTGAATGCCCCCACCCCCTCCCCGTACTGTATGTCTCAATTTCACTTTGTAGAGCACGGTTATTAAAAAAAAAAAAGATAAAGTGGCAGAAAGTGGAAGTTTTTGAGACCCCCTTTACTGTGTGGAAGGCTGCGATCATTTGCACAAGCTGGAAGCACTAAACAGCAGAATACAGATCAGAGTGGTGAAATGGAGAAATTTGCCAGTGTGCCTATAGAAAACATGATTTACGCACTTTTTTATTTGGAAGTATGCATCCAATTTCCAGCACATGCATGGCCAATAGAATTTCTGGAGTGTCATAGATCTCTGTTTATAGATAATAAGTTTACTTTAAACACAACGGAATACATTTGCACCCTTTCATTCCCCAGTACACTCCAGAGTTTTAACTATAAAAATAATTAGGATAATACAAAGATGATATAAATATCTTTGTATAATTCTAAATATTTGTATAGTCAAATCTCACCGAATTTGCAGCGCTCGGTTGGACACACAAGGAGAGGTGAGGCAGCTCTAATACTAGCCAGTGCCTCCCGAGGCATTGACCTCACTGCACCTAACTGCTTGACAAAACACATTTTAATATAAAAATACAAATGTGACACAATATAAAACTCTCCTGATGTTTCCTACTTCTTCAGGCTTAGCTGAAACATCTCTGATGCGGAGTATTTTAGGGGATCAAAAAGTTGTAATTTATTATGGAGTGGTTGAACAGTGACAGTAGGCAGATGCTTGGCAATGCTGTACAAATAATGTATGTCAGAGGTTTGTGAGGCCTGCGGGTGTGTATCGTCCTCTGCATATGATGTTTACACAACTGTTGTCACTGTCCTTTAGGCAGAGGAGGATTGTTTGTCACCGCACGTCATTACAGTGACTAACAGGTGCCTCACACGTCTCTGTCACCACATGAATACTGTGAGCCTGCACGCTTCATCTCATCCCCCCAACAGTCACTGATACTGACTTCTCATGAGAGACGCTCTGTTTATACCGTAGCTCCATCTACATAAAAATATCCATTGCAAACCTAATATTCTATAATATTATGATTCTTTGATTTCTTCTTACCTCCCTAAGGGGGACATTTACTAAGCAGTGCTAAGAGCGGAGAAGTGAGCCAGTGGAGAAATTGCCCCAGCAACCAATCAGCAGCTCTGTATCATTTTATAGTATGCAAATTATAGATGTTACTTCAGTGCTGATTGGTTGCCATGGGCCCGCAGTGAACATGTGCTGGATGTTACTACAGCCCTGATAGCCGTGCACCGTATGCCACAGCATGATGGACATGTTGCAGACGTTTGGGGGGAGAAGACAGAGCGTTCCTCAAAACAAAGGAATGTAGTCTCCATTTTAGGGGCATTTCAAAACTAATAGCTGCATTTTCAGACACAGTGTGGAGATAAGAAGGCCCTGCTCGCAAGCTTACAATCCATACTTGCCTACTCTCCCGGAAGCTGCGGGAGGCTCCAGTTTTTTGGGGTAGCCCCAGTGTCGGACTGGGGAATGAAGGGCCCATCGAGGGGATGCTGTTCTAGGGGCCCATGGTGTGGCCAGCCACCACAGAGGTTTGGCTAACCATTACAGAGTACATGTTCTGTGCCCCTTGGTAAATATATAATAAACCATGTTCTTGTGAAGTATAATGTAACATATGTATAATGCATACTGTAATTCATGTGCACTAGGATAGAGACTGGAACCTGATCCCTAGAGGAGGAGGAGGGCCCACAGGCAGTGGGGCCTACCAGTGGTTTCCCCTGTTCCCCTGTTGGCAAGTTCACCCCGCTCCCCCGGAAGAGTAGGCAGGTCTCCCGCATCCTGCTCGCACCCTAGTGATGCGGGCAGGATGAAGATATACACTCCCATATTCGCGAGTCCGTGTGGTGGGGAAGGGGTTAAAATGACACATATCGTGTCATTTTAGCTCCGCCCCCTTCCTGCGGACCCGTGAATCGCTGCATTTTCCCGATGTGGGGGCGGGGCTTAATGATGTCACAGCCCGGCCCCGGAGAGGTGATATTTTAAGTAAGCTAGTATGTTACAATCTATAGGAGTTTCCTGAGTAACCAGAGGATATTCTATAAAATAATCGGATTGATTGCTAAACCTATTCTTGTCCTCTTTATAATAGTCAATAAATCAAACCCCTATAATAACATACCTCACAACTGTCCTGATTTTTTGGGACTGTCCCACTGCCCCATGGGCTGCAGTGTCCCGCGGTTGGAGGGGGGGGGGGGGGGGGGGCGGTTGGGAGGCGCCTGTCACTCGTTGCCCTGCTTAGCAGAGCAGTGGGGAATAGAGGCTGTGTGCACGTGCACAGCGTCTATTCACGAGAGACAGAGGGACTACAGCTCATAGAGCGCTGGGCATGCCATCCACAGTAACGAAACACGATTGCAGCACACCCATGGAGCCCCTTTTCCATAAGTCACGCCCCTTATCAGCAGGGCGGTTGTCCCGAGTTTCATTCCATAGATGTTGGGAGGTATGTAAAGAGTAGAGATGAGCGGGTTCGGTTTCTCTGAATCCGAACCCGCCCGAACTTCATGGTTTTTTTCACGGGTCCGAGCAGACTCGGATCCTCCCGCCTTGCTCGGTTAACCCGAGCGCGCCCGAACGTCATCATGACGCTGTCGGATTCTCGCGAGACTCGGATTCTATATAAGGAGCCGCGCGTCGCCGCCATTTTCACACGTGCATTGAGATTGATAGGGAGAGGACGTGGCTGGCGTCCTCTCCATTTAGATTAGAAGAGAGAGAGAGAGAGATTGACCTGATTTACTGGAGCTTAGGAGTACTGTAGAAGTGTAGAGAGTGCAGAGTTTACTAGTGACTGACCACAGTGACCACCAGACAGTGCAGTTTTGTTTTATTTAATATATCCGTTCTCTGCCTGAAAAAAACGATACACACAGTGACTCAGTCACATACCATATCTGTGTGCACTGCTCAGCCCAGTGTGCTGCATCATCTATGTATATATATCTGACTGTGCTCAGCTCACACAGCTTATAATTGTGGGGGAGACTGGGGAGCACTGCAGTGCCAGTTATAGGTTATAGCAGGAGCCAGGAGTACATATTATATTAAAATTAAACAGTGCACACTTTTGCTGCAGGAGTGCCACTGCCAGTGTGACTGACCAGTGACCTGACCACACTGACCACCAGTATAGTTAGTAGTATACTATATTGTGATTGCCTGAAAAAGTTAAACACTCGTCGTGTGACTTCACTTGTGTGGTGTTTTTTTTTTATTCTATAAAAAACTCATTCTGCTGACAGACAGTGTCCAGCAGGTCCGTCATTATATAATATATACCTGTCCGGCTGCAGTAGTGATATATATATATTTTTTATATCATTATTTATCATCCAGTCGCAGCAGACACAGTACGGTAGTTCACGGCTGTAGCTACCTCTGTGTCGGCACTCGGCAGTCCATCCATAATTGTATACCACCTACCCGTGGTTTTTTTTTCTTTCTTCTTTATACATACATACTACTACATCTCTTTATCAACCAGTCTATATTAGCAGCAGACACAGTACAGTACGGTAGTCCACGGCTGTAGCTACCTCTGTGTCGGCACTCGGCAGTCCGTCCATAATTGTATACCACCTACCCGTGGTTTTTTTTTCTTTCTTCTTTATACATACATACTACTACATCTCTTTATCAACCAGTCTATATTAGCAGCAGACACAGTACAGTACGGTAGTCCACGGCTGTAGCTACCTCTGTGTCGGCACTCGGCAGTCCGTCCATAATTGTATACCACCTACCCGTGGTTTTTTTTTCTTTCTTCTTTATACATACATACTACTACATCTCTTTATCAACCAGTCTATATTAGCAGCAGACACAGTACAGTACGGTAGTTCACGGCTGTAGCTACCTCTGTGTCGGCACTCGGCAGTCCGTCCATAATTGTATACCACCTACCCGTGGTTTTTTTTTCTTTCTTCTTTATACATACATACTACTACATCTCTTTATCAACCAGTCTATATTAGCAGCAGACACAGTACAGTACGGTAGTCCACGGCTGTAGCTACCTCTGTGTCGGCACTCGGCAGTCCGTCCATAATTGTATACCACCTACCCGTGGTTTTTTTTTCTTTCTTCTTTATACATACATACTACTACATCTCTTTATCAACCAGTCTATATTAGCAGCAGACACAGTACAGTACGGTAGTTCACGGCTGTAGCTACCTCTGTGTCGGCACTCGGCAGTCCGTCCATAATTGTATACCACCTACCCGTGGTTTTTTTTTCTTTCTTCTTTATACATACATACTACTACATCTCTTTATCAACCAGTCTATATTAGCAGCAGACACAGTACAGTACGGTAGTCCATGGCTGTAGCTACCTCTGTGTCGGCACTCGGCAGTCCGTCCATAATTGTATACTAGTATCCATCCATCTCCATTGTTTACCTGAGGTGCCTTTTAGTTGTGCCTATTAAAATATGGAGAACAAAAATGTTGAGGTTCCAAAATTAGGGAAAGATCAAGATCCACTTCCACCTCGTGCTGAAGCTGCTGCCACTAGTCATGGCCGAGACGATGAAATGCCAGCAACGTCGTCTGCCAAGGCCGATGCCCAATGTCATAGTACAGAGCATGTCAAATCCAAAACACCAAATATCAGTAAAAAAAGGACTCCAAAACCTAAAATAAAATTGTCGGAGGAGAAGCGTAAACTTGCCAATATGCCATTTACCACACGGAGTGGCAAGGAACGGCTGAGGCCCTGGCCTATGTTCATGGCTAGTGGTTCAGCTTCACATGAGGATGGAGGCACTCAGCCTCTCGCTAGAAAAATGAAAAGACTCAAGCTGGCAAAAGCAGTAGCACCGCAAAGAACTGTGCGTTCTTCGAAATCCCAAATCCACAAGGAGAGTCCAATTGTGTCGGTTGCGATGCCTGACCTTCCCAACACTGGACGTGAAGAGCATGCGCCTTCCACCATTTGCACGCCCCCTGCAAGTGCTGGAAGGAGCACCCGCAGTCCAGTTCCTGATAGTCAGATTGAAGATGTCAGTGTTGAAGTACACCAGGATGAGGAGGATATGGGTGTTGCTGGCGCTGGGGAGGAAATTGACCAGGAGGATTCTGATGGTGAGGTGGTTTGTTTAAGTCAGGCACCCGGGGAGACACCTGTTGTCCGTGGGAGGAATATGGCCGTTGACATGCCTGGTGAAAATACCAAAAAAATCAGCTCTTCGGTGTGGAACTATTTCAACAGAAATGCGGACAACAGGTGTCAAGCCGTGTGTTCCCTTTGTCAAGCTGTAATAAGTAGGGGTAAGGACGTTAACCACCTCGGAACATCCTCCCTTATACGTCACCTGCAGCGCATTCATAATAAGTCAGTGACAAGTTCAAAAACTTTGGGTGACAGCGGAAGCAGTCCACTGACCGGTAAATCCCTTCCTCTTGTAACCAAGCTCACGCAAACCACCCCACCAACTCCCTCAGTGTCAATTTCCTCCTTCCCCAGGAATGCCAATAGTCCTGCAGGCCATGTCACTGGCAATTCTGATGATTCCTCTCCTGCCTGGGATTCCTCCGATGCATCCTTGCGTGTAACGCCTACTGCTGCTGGCGCTGCTGTTGTTGCTGCTGGGAGTCGATGGTCATCCCAGAGGGGAAGTCGTAAGACCACTTTTACTACTTCCACCAAGCAATTGACTGTCCAACAGTCCTTTGCGAGGAAGATGAAATATCACAGCAGTCATCCTACTGCAAAGCGGATAACTGAGGCCTTGGCATCCTGGGTGGTGAGAAACGTGGTTCCGGTATCCATCATTACTGCAGAGCCAACTAGAGACTTGTTGGAGGTACTGTGTCCCCGGTACCAAATACCATCTAGGTTCCATTTCTCTAGGCAGGCGATACCGAAAATGTACACAGACCTCAGAAAAAGAGTCACCAGTGTCCTAAAAAATGCAGCTGTACCCAATGTCCACTTAACCACGGACATGTGGACAAGTGGAGCAGGGCAGGGTCAGGACTATATGACTGTGACAGCCCACTGGGTAGATGTATGGACTCCCGCCGCAAGAACAGCAGCGGCGGCACCAGTAGCAGCATCTCGCAAACGCCAACTCTTTCCTAGGCAGGCTACGCTTTGTATCACCGGTTTCCAGAATACGCACACAGCTGAAAACCTCTTACGGCAACTGAGGAAGATCATCGCGGAATGGCTTACCCCAATTGGACTCTCCTGTGGATTTGTGGCATCGGACAACGCCAGCAATATTGTGTGTGCATTAAATATGGGCAAATTCCAGCACGTCCCATGTTTTGCACATACCTTGAATTTGGTGGTGCAGAATTATTTAAAAAACGACAGGGGCGTGCAAGAGATGCTGTCGGTGGCCAGAAGAATTGCGGGACACTTTCGGCGTACAGGCACCACGTACAGAAGACTGGAGCACCACCAAAAACGCCTGAACCTGCCCTGCCATCATCTGAAGCAAGAAGTGGTAACGAGGTGGAATTCAACCCTCTATATGCTTCAGAGGTTGGAGGAGCAGCAAAAGGCCATTCAAGCCTATACAATTGAGCACGATATAGGAGGTGGAATGCACCTGTCTCAAGCGCAGTGGAGAATGATTTCAACGTTGTGCAAGGTTCTGCTGCCCTTTGAACTTGCCACACGTGAAGTCAGTTCAGACACTGCCAGCCTGAGTCAGGTCATTCCCCTCATCAGGCTTTTGCAGAAGAAGCTGGAGACATTGAAGGAGGAGCTAACACGGAGCGATTCCGCTAGGCATGTGGGACTTGTGGATGGAGCCCTTAATTCGCTTAACAAGGATTCACGGGTGGTCAATCTGTTGAAATCAGAGCACTACATTTTGGCCACCATGCTCGATCCTAGATTTAAAGCCTACCTTGGATCTCTCTTTCCGGCAGACACAAGTCTGCAGGGGTTGAAAGACCTGCTGGTGAGAAAATTGTCAAGTCAAGCGGAACGCGACCTGTCAACATCTCCTCCTTCACATTCTCCCGCAACTGGGGGTGCGAGGAAAAGGCTCAGAATTCCGAGCCCACCCGCTGGCGGTGATGCAGGGCAGTCTGGAGCGACTGCTGATGCTGACATCTGGTCCGGACTGAAGGACCTGACAACGATTACGGACATGTCGTCTACTGTCACTGCATATGATTCTCTCCCCATTGAAAGAATGGTGGAGGATTATATGAGTGACCGCATCCAAGTAGGCACGTCACACAGTCCATACTTATACTGGCAGGAAAAAGAGGCAATTTGGAGGCCCTTGCACAAACTGGCTTTATTCTACCTAAGTTGCCCTCCCACAAGTGTGTACTCCGAAAGAGTGTTTAGTGCCGCCGCTCACCTTGTCAGCAATCGGCGTACGAGGTTACATCCAGAAAATGTGGAGAAGATGATGTTCATTAAAATAAGAATTTACTTACCGATAATTCTATTTCTCATAGTCCGTAGTGGATGCTGGGACTCCGTCAGGACCATGGGGAATAGCGGGCTCCGCAGGAGACAGGGCACATCTAAAAAAGCTTTTAGGTCACATGGTGCGTACTGGCTCCTCCCCCTATGACCCTCCTCCAAGCCTCAGTTAGGTACTGTGCCCGGACGAGCGTACACAATAAGGAAGGATCTTGAATCCCGGGTAAGACTCATACCAGCCACACCAATCACACCGTACAACTTGTGATCTGAACCCAGTTAACAGTATGATAACACAAACGAAGTAGCCTCTGAACAGATGGCTCACAACAACAGTAATAACCCGATTTTTGTAACAGTAACTATGTACAAGCATTGCAGACAATCCGCACTTGGGATGGGCGCCCAGCAACCACTACGGACTATGAGAAATAGAATTATCGGTAAGTAAATTCTTATTTTCTCTAACGTCCTAGTGGATGCTGGGACTCCGTCAGGACCATGGGGATTATACCAAAGCTCCCAAACGGGCGGGAGAGTGCGGATGACTCTGCAGCACCGAATGAGAGAACTCCAGGTCCTCTTTAGCCAGAGTATCAAATTTGTAAAATTTTACAAACGTGTTCTCCCCTGACCACGTAGCTGCTCGGCAAAGTTGTAATGCCGAGACTCCTCGGGCAGCCGCCCAGGATGAGCCCACTTTCCTTGTGGAATGGGCCTTTACAGATTTAGGCTGTGGCAGGCCTGCCACAGAATGTGCAAGTTGGATTGTACTACATATCCAACGTGCAATCGTCTGTTTAGACGCAGGAGCACCCAACTTGTTGGGTGCATACAATGTAAACAACGAGTCAGATTTTCTGACTCCAGCTGTCCTTGAAATATATATTTTGAATGCTCTGACAACGTCCAGTAACTTGGAGTCCTCCAAGTCGCTAGTAGCCGCAGGCACCACAATAGGCTGGTTCAAGTGAAATGCCGAAACCACCTTAGGGAGAAATTGAGGACGTGTCCTCAATTCTGCCCTGTCCGAATGGAATATCAGATATGGGCTTTTGTATGACAAAGCTGCCAACTCCGAAACTCTCCTGGCTGAAGCCAGGGCCAACAGCATGGTTACCTTCCATGTAAGGTATTTTAAATCTACCGATTTTAAAGGCTCAAACCAATGAGATTTGAGAAAATGTAGAACCACGTTCAAATCCCACGGTGCCACTGGAGGCACTATTGGGGGTTGTATATGTAGTACACCTTTGACAAAAGTTTGTACTTCAGGCACTGACGCCAATTCCTTCTGGAAGAAAATTGATAAGGCCGAAATTTGAACTTTAATGGACCCCAATTTGAGGCCCATAGACAATCCTGCTTGCAGGAAATGTAAGAATCGACCCAATTGAAATTCTTCCGTTGGAGCCTTCTTGGCCTCACACCACGCAACATATTTTCTCCAAATGCGGTGATAATGTTGTGCGGTCACTTCTTTCCTGGCTTTAATTAAAGTAGGAATAACTTCCTCAGGAATGCCCTTCTCTTTTAGAATCCGGCGTTCAACCGCCATGCCGTCAAACGCAGCCGCGGTAAGTCTTGGAACATACAAGGTCCCTGCTGAAGCAGATCCCTTCTTAGAGGTAGAGGCCACGGATCCTCCGTGAGCATCTCTTGAAGTTCCGGATACCAAGTTCTTCTTGGCCAGTCCGGAGCTACCAGTATTGTTCTTACTCCTCTTTTCCGTATAATTCTCAGTACCTTTGGTATGAGAGGCAGAGGAGGGAACACATACACTGACTGGTACACCCACGGTGTTACCAGAGCGTCCACAGCTATTGCCTGAGGGTCTCTTGACCTGGCGCAATACCTGTCCAATTTTTTGTTGAGGCGAGACGCCATCATGTCCACCTTTGGTTTTTCCCAACGGTTCACAATCATGTGGAAAACTTCTGGATGAAGTCCCCACTCTCCCGGGTGAAGGTCGTGTCTGCTGAGGAAATCTGCTTCCCAGTTGTCCACTCCCGGGATGAACACTGCTGACAGTGCTACGACATGATTCTCCGCCCAGCGCAGAATCCTTGCAGCTTCTGCCATTGCACTCCTGCTTCTCGTGCCGCCTTGTCGGTTTACGTGGGCGACTGCCGTGATGTTGTCGGACTGGATCAACACCGGCTGACCCTGAAGCAGCGATTTTGTCAGGCTTAGAGCATTGTAGATCGCTCTTAGCTCCAGTATATTTATGTGAAGAGACGTCTCCAGGTTTGACCACACGCCCTGGAAGTTTCTTCCCTTTGTGACTGCTCCCCAACCTCGTAGGCTGGCATCCGTAGTCACCAGGACCCAGTCCTGTATGCCGAATCTGCGGCCCACTAACAGATGGGCAGTCTGCAACCACCACAGGAGAGACAACCTTGTTCTCGGTGACAGTGTTATCCGCTGATGCATGTGCAGATGCGATCCGGACCATTTGTCCAGCAGATCCCACTGAAATGTTCGTGCATGGAATCTGCCGAATGGAATCGCTTCGTACGAAGCCACCATCTTTCCCAGGACTCTTGTGCATTGATGTACTGACACAGTTCCTGGTTTTAGGAGGTTCTTGACAAGTTCGGATAACTCCCTTGCTTTCTCTTCCGGGAGAAATACCTTTTTCTGAACCGTGTCCAGAATCATGCCCAGGAACAGCAGATGTGTTGTCGGGGTCAATTGAGATTTTGGAAGATTTAGAATCCACCCGTGTTGCTGAAGCACTACTTGTGTTAGCGCTACACCGACTTCCAGCTGTTCTCTGGACTTTGCCCTTATCAGGAGATCGTCCAAGTAAGGGATAATTAATACGCCTTTTCTTCGTAGAAGAACCATCATTTCGGTCATTACCTTGGTAAAGACCCGAGGGGCCGTGGACAACCCAAACGGCAGCGTTTGAAACTGATAATGACAGTCTTGTATCACGAACCTGAGATACCCTTGGTGTGAGGGGTAAATCGGGACATGTAGATAAGCATCTATTATGTCCAAGGACACCATGAAGTCTCCTTCTTCCAGATTCGCTATCACTGCTCTGAGTGACTCCATCTTGAACTTGAATTTCTTTATGTACAGGTTCAAGGATTTCAGATTTAGAATAGGCCTTACCGAACCGTCCGGTTTCGGTACCACAAATAGTGTGGAATAATACCCCTTTCCCTGTTGTAGGAGGGGTACCTTGACTATCACCTGCTGAGAATACAGCTTGTGAATGGCTTCCAAAACCGACGTCCTTTCTGAGGGAGACGTTGGTAAAGCAGACTTTAGGAACCGGCGAGGGGGAGACCTTTCGAACTCCAGCATGTAACCCTGAGATACTATCTGCAGGACCCACGGGTCCACTTGTGAGTGAACCCATTGATTGCTGAAAATCTTGAGTCGACCCCCCACCGTTCCTGAGTCCGCTTGTAAAGCCCCAGCGTCATGCTGATGGCTTTGTAGAAGCCGGGGCGGGCTTCTGTTCCTGGGCAGGGGCTGCTTGCTGCCCTTTCTTACCCTTTCCTCTGCCTCGCGGCAGATAAGACTGTCCTTTTGGTCGCTTTTTATAGGAGCGAAAGGACTGCGGCTGAAAAGACGGTGTCTTTTTCTGTTGGGAGGGGGTCTGAGGTAAAAAAGTGGATTTGCCGGCAGTTGCCGTGGCCACCAGGTCCGAAAGACCGACCCCAAACAATTCCTCTCCTTTATATGGCAATACTTCCATATGCCTCTTGGAATCCGCATCACCTGACCACTGTCGCGTCCATAAACTTCTTCTGGCAGATATGGACATCGCGCTTACTCTTGATGCTAGAGTACAAACATCCCTCTGAGCATCTCGCATATAAAGGAAAGCATCCTTTAATTGCTCTAGAGTCAATAAAATACTGTCCCTATCCAGGGTATCAATATTTTCAGTCAGAGAATCCAACCACACTACCCCAGCACTGCACATCCAGGCTGAGGCTATTGCCGGTCGCAGTATAACACCAGTATGTGTGTATATACTCTTCAGTGTAGTTTCCAGCCTCCTATCTGCTGGATCCTTGAGGGCGGCCGTATCAGGAGACGGCAACGCCACTTGCTTTGATAAACGTGTGAGCGCCTTATCCACCCTAGGGGGTGTTTCCCAGCGCGCCCTAACCTCTGGTGGGAAAGGGTATAATGCCAATAACTTCTTGGAAATTAGCAGTTTTCTATCGGGGTTAACCCACGCTTCATCACACACGTCATTCAATTCCTCTGATTCTGGAAAAAATACAGGTAGTTTTTTCACCCCCCACATAATACCCCTTTTTGAGGTACCAGCAGTATCAGAGATCTGCAAAGCCTCCTTCATTGCCGTGATCATATAACGTGTGGCCCTATTGGAAAATACGTTTGTTTCTTCACCGTCGACACTAGATTCATCTGTGTCGGTACCCGTGTCGACTGACTGAGGTAAAGGACGTTTTACAGCCCCTGACGGTGTCTGAGACGCCTGAACCGGTACTAACTGGTTTGCCGGGCGTCTTATTTCGTCAACTGACTTTTGTAATGTGCTGACATTATCACGTAATTCCATAACTAAAGCCATCCATTCCGGTGTCGACTCCCTAGGGGGTGACATTACCATCATCGGCAATTGCTCTGCCTCCACACCAACATCGTCCTCATACATGTCGACACACACGTACCGACACACAGCAGCCACACAGGGAATGCTCTAATCGAAGACAGGACCCCCTAGCCCTTTGGGGAGACAGAGGGAGAGTTTGCCAGCACACACCAAAAGCGCTATAAATGTATATAAACAACCCTAGAAGGTGTTGTTTACTATATATGCGCTCTTAATATATAAATATCGCCAATTTATGCCCCCCTTCTCTTTGTTACCCTGTTTCTGTAGTGCAGTGCAGGGGAGAGACCTGGGAGCCTTCCTCACCAGCGGAGCTGAGCAGGAAAATGGCGCTGAGTGCTGAGGAGAATAAGCTCCGCCCCTTTTTCGGCGGGCTTTTCCCCGGTTTTTAAGAAACTGGCCTGGGTTAAAATACATACATATAGCCTTAATGGCTATATGTGATGTATTTATTTTGCCACTAAAGGTAATTATATTGCTGCCCAGGGCGCCCCCAGCAGCGCCCTGCACCCTCCGTGACTGAGTCAGTGAGCCGTGTGACAACAATGGCGCACAGCTGCCGTGCTGTGCGCTACCTTCAAGAAGACTGAGGAGTCTTCTGCCGCCTGCTTTCCGGACCTCCGTTCTGCCGTCTCTTCAGCGTCTGTAAGGGGGATCGGCGGCGCGGCTCCGGGACGAACCCCAGGCTGACCTGTGTTCCGACTCCCTCTGGAGCTAAGTGTCCAGTAGCCTAAGACTCCAATCCATCCTGCACGCAGGTGAGTTGGAAATCTCTCCCCTAAGTCCCTCGATGCAGTGATCCTGTTGCCAGCAGGAATCACTGAGATTGAAACCTAAAAAAAAACTTTTCTAAACAGCTCTTTAGGAGAGCCACCTAGATTGCACCCTCTCGGACGGGCACAAAAACCTAACTGAGGCTTGGAGGAGGGTCATAGGGGGAGGAGCCAGTACGCACCATGTGACCTAAAAGCTTTTTTAGATGTGCCCTGTCTCCTGCGGAGCCCGCTATTCCCCATGGTCCTGACGGAGTCCCAGCATCCACTAGGACGTTAGAGAAAATGAATTATAATCAATTCCTCCGCGGAGACATTGACCAGCAGCAATTGCCTCCACAAAGTACACAGGGAGCTGAGATGGTGGATTCCAGTGGGGACGAATTGATAATCTGTGAGGAGGGGGATGTACACGGTGATATATCGGAGGATGATGATGAGGTGGACATCTTGCCTCTGTAGAGCCAGTTTGTGCAAGGAGAGATTAATTGCTTCTTTTTTGGGGGGGGTCCAAACCAACCCGTCATATCAGTCACAGTCGTGTGGCAGACCCTGTCACTGAAATGATGGGTTGCTTAAAGTGTGCATGTCCTGTTTTGTTTATACAACATAAGGGTGGGTGGGAGGGCCCAAGGACAATTCCATCTTGCACCTCTTTTTTCTTTTATTTTTCTTTGCGTCATGTGCTGTTTGGGGAGGGTTTTTTGGAAGGGACATCCTGCGTGACACTGCAGTGCCACTCCTAAATGGGCCCGGTGTTTGTGTCGGCCACTAGGGTCGCTTATCTTACTCACACAGTCAGCTACCTCATTGCGCCTCTTTTTTTCTTTGCGTCATGTGCTGTTTGGGGAGGGTTTTTTGGAAGGGCCATCCTGCGTGACACTGCAGTGCCACTCCTAGATGGGCCCGGTGTTTGTGTCGGCCACTAGGGTCGCTAATCTTACTCACACAGCTACCTCATTGCGCCTCTTTTTTTCTTTGCGTCATGTGCTGTTTGGGGAGGGTTTTTTGGAAGGGACATCCTGCGTGACACTGCAGTGCCACTCCTAAATGGGCCCGGTGTTTGTGTCGGCCACTACGGTCGCTAATCTTACTCACACAGCTACCTCATTGCGCCTCTTTTTTTCTTTGCGTCATGTGCTGTTTGGGGAGGGTTTTTTGGAAGGGACATCCTGCGTGACACTGCAGTGCCACTCCTAGATGGGCCCGGTGTTTGTGTCGGCCACTAGGGTCGCTAATCTTACTCACACAGCTACCTCATTGCGCCTCTTTTTTTCTTTGCGTCATGTGCTGTTTGGGGAGGGTTTTTTGGAAGGGACATCCTGCGTGACACTGCAGTGCCACTCCTAAATGGGCCCGGTGTTTGTGTCGGCCACTACGGTCGCTAATCTTACTCACACAGCTACCTCATTGCGCCTCTTTTTTTCTTTGCGTCATGTGCTGTTTGGGGAGGGTTTTTTGGAAGGGACATCCTACGTGACACTGCAGTGCCACTCCTAGATGGGCCCGGTGTTTGTGTCGGCCACTAGGGTCGCTAATCTTACTCACACAGCTACCTCATTGCGCCTCTTTTTTTCTTTGCGTCATGTGCTGTTTGGGGAGGGTTTTTTGGAAGGGACATCCTGCGTGACACTGCAGTGCCACTCCTAAATGGGCCCGGTGTTTGTGTCGGCCACTACGGTCGCTAATCTTACTCACACAGCTACCTCATTGCGCCTCTTTTTTTCTTTGCGTCATGTGCTGTTTGGGGAGGGTTTTTTGGAAGGGACATCCTACGTGACACTGCAGTGCCACTCCTAGATGGGCCCGGTGTTTGTGTCGGCCACTAGGGTCGCTAATCTTACTCACACAGCTACCTCATTGCGCCTCTTTTTTTCTTTGCGTCATGTGCTGTTTGGGGAGGGTTTTTTGGAAGGGACATCCTGCGTGACACTGCAGTGCCACTCCTAAATGGGCCCGGTGTTTGTGTCGGCCACTAGGGTCGCTAATCTTACTCACACAGCTACCTCATTGCGCCTCTTTTTTTCTTTGCGTCATGTGCTGTTTGGGGAGGGTTTTTTGGAAGGGACATCCTGCGTGACACTGCAGTGCCACTCCTAGATGGGCCAGGTGTTTGTGTCGGCCACTAGGGTCGCTTAGCTTAGTCATCCAGCGACCTCGGTGCAAATTTTAGGACTAAAAATAATATTGTGAGGTGTGAGGTATTCAGAATAGACTGAAAATGAGTGGAAATTATGTTTTTTGAGGTTAATAATAATATGGGATCAAAATGACCCCCAAATTCTATGATTTAAGCTGTTTTTTAGGGTTTTTTGAAAAAAACACCCGAATCCAAAACACACCCGAATCCGACAAAAAAAATTCGGTGAGGTTTTGCCAAAACGCGGTCGAACCCAAAACACGGCCGCGGAACCGAACCCAAAACCAAAACACAAAACCCGAAAAATTTCAGGCGCTCATCACTAGTAAAGAGGACTTTTTATTTCCTCTCCACTAAGGGGAAACAATGTTTATTTCTGCATCAGTTGTATAACAGAACCATTGTCATATAACTTCTTTGGAAAGTCGAATGTTAAACAAGCAAAGACTGGTAAGATATTATATATATATATATATATATATATATGTGTGTATGTTATACTGCATTTAAAGAGAAAAAATGAACTTGCATATTTAATACTGTACAGTAGAAAACAATATGCGTAAACATGTATTTCTCGAGTTTTTGGGTGAGTCACCACCTAATGCAGCACTTTCAAATGTTTTCAGAAATGACGAAGATACTTTATGCCTGTCACAGGCATCTACGTTTCATGTGTTTGTTTACAGTTGTTGCAAAGGGATATCGATTGCATGTATTGCAGATATGTTTCAGAATCTATTCAACCTATTCGGAGAGACACTAAAAGGGGCATAAAACCTAAACTCCAAGCACTCTCAGACTTTCACAGCTCTTGATATATTTAACACCACTTTCCATTTCCTGCAGAGGCTGCTGTGTGCGAGTTATTACGCTCAATTATCCCTTTCAGACAGCGGGAAGCCGGCTGGGCGCACAAACAAAAATCCCCCCCCCCCAGCCCCCCCGCAGTCACAGCTTTACCTGAAATATCTGTATCTGTAATAAGCTGCAGATATGTTTTCAGATATTTTTGTAATGAAATTAGAAAAAAGAGAGTATTTATTACAGCTTTACAAGCAGTTATTTGGTAAACATTTACACACTTTAAAAGTTCCTTGGTATACTTTTATAGGTGATAAGAGGTTAGAGATAAGGAATTACAGTATTATCTCACACCGGGGGACAGGGCTAAAAATCGTTGATTCACACCATTTAGATCCACCTCTTCCCCACAAACTTGCAATTCACTGCATTTTATCACAAGGCGGCAGAGGCTAAGGGCGGGACGTATTAAGATACATCGCCGCCTCTCGCCGCTTATCGCAGCGATGTTGATCGCATATGTACTAACATATGCGATCAATATCGCAATGCGGTGACAGAGGCCCCCCGCGATACCTGTGAGGTTGTCTGCGTGGGGTCTCTGTCACCTCCCAGGGGTCTCCACACTGCCCGCACACCGGGAAGCAGCAGCAGGCTGTCCCCGGCGCCTCCACCTCCCTCCTGCAGCCGGAAGGACCTCCGGCTGCGTTGCTAGGGGGAGGAGGAGATTACCTTCCAGTACCAGTGCTGCCTGGAGGAAGGTATGTTGGGGGGAGGCGTCTACGGCGTGTTGCGGCGGTCGGCGATAAGAAGCCTGATACCCTGGACGGCGAAAAACCGGCGGTGGGGTCTTAGTACATATGAAAATGCGGTAAAACACCCGTTTTCGGGGGTTTTACCGCATTTTTCCTTTAGTACATCCCGCCCTAAATATGAAAAGAGCCTGGCTCCATCCCCAATATGGTCAGCTGCATTTCCCTCTCCAACTTCTACCGGAGAGGAACAACATAAAGTCAGAAAGCATAATGTCAATTCTGATTCAAATTTGGGACGTTGCATTAATAAATCAATCAGTTCTTTGGAGCATACTTACCGACAATCTGGCTGCCCCCTCCGGGAGGTGCAGCGGTGGGGCGTGATGCAACAGGGGCATGGCAAGGATGGCGGATGATGCATAGAGGGCGTGATTAGGGGCGTGGTGGTACAATTGAGTCATCGTGGCCCCTGCTATGAAATGCAGAGATTATCTGCATTGCTAGGCAGGGGGCAGAGCTGCGATGGCGTGAATCGCATCATCTGACCCCCTAGGCCGCCCACTTTGGACAGCGGCGTCGGGGGATTGCCAAGGGATGCAGGGGGTTGCAGGCGGCTGGTGATCTGCCAGGAAACTTACCCACTCTTCCGATTTTCAGAACCTCCCGGCCATTCCAGGAGAGTAGGCAAGTATACTTTGGAGGTCAAGGGTAAAATATAGATGCTTCAATTGAAGGCAAGGCTGTCTGGGGGAGAGCCGAGCAGCAAGCCATGGCAACCATAAAATGCGAGGATATGAAAATTTGATAGATAGCAATCCATAATGAGCCAGCATTTACGTCTCCTATGCTGTAAACTTTAATCATGTGGTGAAATCTGTCAAGGGACTGCTGCTATAGTCCAGTAAGACCGAGGGCTTTCATAGTTGTATTTAAAGCGGCAACAGAAATAAATTGTAAACCAGCCTTTTTCATAGATCAGGGTTACTGTAAAAAGAGCTGACAGCATAAGATAACCAGCATCATGTAAATGCTCCTGACCACCTTATATAGAACCTGGACCAAACCACTGACCTCCCACAGGCCTTTAAACTAACAAAAGCACAAATATACACGGCCGGACTGGCCATCTGGCATTTCCTGCAATGCCAGAAGCGCCGATGGCCTGCTGGGCCGTTCTGGCCACACAGTGAGACGGGTTGGCTGAGCAGTGCTGCCTTCCTATGCTCTGCTGCCCAGCATGTGAAGATGGTCTGGATGCATAGCCAGATTAAGGGGGAATGCAGGGCATACTGTACCCCGGGCAGCCCTCTGTCAAGGCACCCTCCCAGCCAGAGCACACTGACATCACTAGCTCTCCCTCTTGTGCAGCAGCAGAACCAGGCTGCAAGAATGTGAGCAGGACAGTATGCATTGCAGGCATAGACACAGGAGTATCAGGTTAGATACCAGAGATACCAACGGAGCTTCTTGACCAGAGGAGAGATAGCAGAGGGGAGAGAGCTGCAAGTGACCCAGGGATCCCAGCTTCTCCTCCCTATTCCCACTCGTTTGGTGGCATGGAACCACCAACTGAGTGGGAAGTATGGGTGGGTGTCAGGATGCCGGCTGCTGGTTTATCGGCGGATGTCGGTATTCCGGTTTCGGTCTCCTGAATGCCGGGATTCCGACAGCCGGGTGTGAGATGAAGCAGCTAATTCATCACTAAGCTGCACAGAAAAGTTCATTGCTGGGCGAACACACTGTTTATATGGCCTGCAGCGCATTCATCTAAAGATCTATCTCTAAAGTTGCACAGACACACTGCTGAGTGGAGTCTTTATCCGGACACATTGTTATTTTCCTTTTTTGGAATAATGCACAGTTGCTAAGTAGAATATCCGTTGGCGGACACAAATAACATCTATCTTCCAGATAAGGACAGCACATACTGTAGGAGGCATCAGCAGCCAGGAGGCAATTGGACCGGACCACAGACTCCCTACGGGGGACAGTCCCCTTTTTTTTGGGCTGTCCCGCCCGGTGGGGGGTGGGGCAGTTGGGAGGCTCCTATCACTCGCTGCTCTGCTTAGCAGAGCATCGGTGAATAGACGTCTATTGACGAAGACAAGAGGGATTGGCGGCATGGCCAGCAGCTCACACAGCACTAGCCATGTCCTCATAGTAACGAAAAATGGAGGCATGGGTTGCGATCTCTGCATTACTGCAAAGCCACGCCCCCATTTTTCATCACAACTGAGGCCACGTCCCTTTTTTCCGGGCGCCCGCGGCTACGCCGGGCCGGAGTCCCGCTTGCTACCTCCAAAAAGTTGGGAGGCATATGACTGTGCCAAACCAATTTTAAGGCTATACAAAGGCTTTTTAAATATATACAAGAACTTCAGCCCCACAGGGGTTCTGGTTATATCTCTTAAAAGTCTAATACCGATATTAAGAATAATGATTCGGTGAAGACAAGAGTGTACCAGCAGCAGCTCATTCTGTGGAGAGCAATTACAAAAGGAATTCATTCCAGAGTTAGATATATGTTTACACGCAATGAGGATAATCCTCTTACACATATAGAATCATACTAATTGTTTTATTACTACTTGTGCCGGCCAAGTCTAGTTTCCTGTTTATATTATATGTTCTTTTATATATATTATATATGTTTATTTTAAAGAAGGTAACGTTTTAATATGAATAAATGGTAAATACCAGCACTTTCTCTTTCTAATATCCTAATAACTGAATCTGTTTGCCGATTATGGGCCTGATTCAGAGTCGGACGGATCTTGCCCGTTACTGTGTTCATGTGAGATGGGCATTTCAGGGCAGGAACAGAGCGATGACAAGGCTATTGCACGGAACTGTTCAAGGCTATTGCACTGAACTGTCTTGTCTTGTGAGAGTGCCTTGGGATTGTCGTGGACGTGTCGCTTGAGCTCTGCGCTGTTCTGATTTATGCACTTGGGAAGCCTTTTACAGAGGGGTCCCAGCATGGGCTGCCAATACTAATGATGGCGATTGTGGCTACGGATGGAATAAAAGTGGGCGGACCGGCTTCCTGCTTGAAGCAGTACGGATCCTCGCATTGGTCCTACATAAATTAGCATCAGGGAGTAAATCTGGCTGCCGTGGCATTACGCAAGTGCAATCACCTTGCATCCAACTCAGAATCAGCCCTAATGTGTTTGGCCATACTGGAAACAGATTCTGTCATCAGGCCAACAGCAGGATCTGAACATGTGTGGCTAATTTAATGGGATATGAAAGAGGCTCACCTGAAAGGAGATTTCTTGACGAGAGTCTGCCCCTTGTGGAAGGCATCAGAAGTACACTTTCCAATCTCTGCTTCCACTTCCTTTTGCTTGGCTGACAATTCAGGCAAACTTAGATTGTGCATCTTAAGGTGTCTCAGGTAAGTCTCGATGCCTCCCAGCTTGTCAAAAGCCTGTGAAAAGTATTATACATGAACAACCATTTGAAACGTAATGTTCATACCTTCCACAATACCATAACATACTGTAGTTAACTATAATGTTATTGGAGAGATCCTCTTTGTCCATCCTTCTTCATCCCACCTTCTTTCCATACTGCATTACTGTCACAGTTAGTAGATTGCTGTTCTATTCTTTAAGATAACTCCAGTTTGTGTGTTTGTTTCAATGGTAAAATACAAGGGCATTTTGTTTTGCTGGATTCAAACTGACTTTCCAAACCTTCCAAACAGACATGTGTTATACTGTAGTTCATATCACTATATTACGAACCACTGCAGTAGAAGACATTCTTGTTTCAAGAGAAGACAGATTAGTGCCCCATCTTCTGTCCATTTCAGGATACTACAGGTACATACGGTACTTGTTGTGAGTGTACACTTACTATATACTGTATGTAAGCACTATTAAGGTAGGGCTACTTAAACAGGGTAGCAGCTGTCAAAATTACACATTACAAAGTGTCCACTGTAGTTTGCATTTTCCTTACTTTTTGTAATGGCTGTGTTGTAAATAGGGTGGAATTTAATATACGGTATAGTTTATGGAATCAAAACTGAACCCTAAATTTAAACTGAAGGGGAGTTCCACATTTAGAGAATTCTATTGTCCAGATATTGTCTAGATGGGTGCTTTTTTTTTTTTTTTTTAGCTATTTTAGTATAACAACAACAACAGATAAGCTCAGGTGTGTACTCTGGATATAGGGCCTAATTCAGACCAGGTCGCAGCAGCAAATTTGTTCTCTAATGGGCAAAACCAAGGGGGTCATTCAGACCCAATCGCACGCTGCCTTTTTTCGCAGCTGTGCGATCGGGTCTGAACAGCGCATGCGTATGCACGGCAATGCGCAGTCGCGTCAGTCGCCAACTACAGGGATCGCCGGACAGCGACAGAACTAACGAAGAAAGCGTTCGCACCGGCAATCGCAAGAAGATTGATAAGAAGAAGTCGGCATTCGTGGGCAGCAACTCACCATTTACAGGGAGTGTTCGGAAAAACGCAGGCGTGACCAGCCGTTCGGGAGCAGGATTTCTGACGTCAGCATCGGCCCAGATCGTTGCAGCGGCTGAGTAAGTCCTGGGCTGTGCAGAAGCTGCACAAACTTTGAATGACCCCCCATGTGCACTGCAGGGGGGGTGGGGCAGATAAAATATGTGCAGAGAGAGTTAGATTTGGGTGGAGTATGTTCAAATCTAAACTGCAGTGTAAAAATAAAGCAGCCAGTATTTACCCTGCACAGGAACAAATCTAACTCTCTCTGCACATGTTATATCTGCCCCTCCCCTCCCCTGCAGTGCACATGGTTTTGCCCATTAGAGAACACATTTGCTGCTGCGATCAGGTCTGATTCGGCCCTTAGTTATATCTACATGGCAGGTCACATGTTATACTCTACAATGATTGTGGGTCCTTTCCAATTTTCAGAACTTTTGCATGAAAATTATCTTAAATGTGTTCAAATCTTTATCTAAGTAGTATATAAACAAATATAGGGGCATATGCATCAATGTTCGGAGAGTGATAAAGTGGAGCGAAAGTACCAACCAATCAGCTCCTCTCATTTTAAAACACAGTAACATGGCAGCTAGGAGTTGATTGGTTGGTACTTTATCTCTCTCCACTTTATCTCTTTCCAAGTATTGATGCATATGCCCCTAGGGCCAGTGGTAGTGTCCTGTCTCATCAGTCATTCCAGTCATTCCTGTACCGCATATTGGTGGTCATTCCGAGTTGTTCGCTAGCTGTTTTCGGTCGCTGCACAGCGATCAGGCAAAAAAAGGCACTTCAGCGCATGCGTATGGGGCGCAATGCGCACGTGCGACGTACTTTCACAAAAGCCAAAGTAGTTTCACACAAGGTCTAGCGACGCTTTTCAGTCGCACTGCTCGCCGCATAGTGATTGACATGAAGTAGGCGCTTCTGGGAGGTAACTGACCGTTTTCGGGGAGTGTGTGGAAAAACGCAGGTGTGTCAGATACAAACGCAGGCGTGCCGGGGAAAACGCAGGCGTGGCTGGCCAAACGCAGGGCGTGTTCATGACGTCAAAAACAGGAACTAAATAGTCTGAAGTGATCGCTAGGTAGGAGTAGGTCTGGAGCTGCTCAGAAACTGCACAATCTTTTTTTGTAGCCGCGCTGCGATCCTTTCATTCGCACTTCTGCTAAGCTAAGATACACTCCCAGAGGGCGACGGCTTACTGTTTGCATGGCTGCTAAAAGCAGCTAGCAAGCGAACAAATCAGAATGAGGTCCATTGTCTCATATAACTCCCAAAATATAATGGAGAACAAAAATTTTAAGAAGAAAATAGGGAAAGATCACGAAGAACCACTTCTTCCTAGTGCTGAAGCTGCTGCCACTAGCCATGACATAGACGATGAAATGCCATCAACATCGTCTGTTAAGGCCGATGCCAAATGTGATAGTAGAGGGCGTGTAAAATCCAAAAAGCCAAAGTTCAGTAAAAAGAACCAAAAAAATAAATGTAAATCATCTGAGGAGAAACGTAAACTTGCCAATATGCCATTTACGACACGGAGTGGCAAGGAACGGCTGAGGCCCTGGCCTATCTTCATGGCTAGTGGTTCAGCTTCACATGACGATGGAAGCCCTCATCCTCCCGCTAGAAAAATTAAAAGAGTTAAGCTGGAAAGAGCACAGAAAAGAACTGTGCGCTCTGAGATGGTATCACAAATCCCCAAGGAGAGTCCAAGTGTGTCAGTGGTTGCGATGCCTGACCTTCCCAACACTGGACGGGAAGAGGTGGCTCCTTCTAAATGCTGGAAGGAGCACACAGAGTCCAGTCTCTGATATTCAAATTGAAGATGTCACTGTTGAAGTACACCAGGATGAGGATATGGGTGTTGCTGGCGCTGAGGAGGAAGTTGACGATAAGGATTCTGATGGTGATGTGGTTTGTTTAAGTCAGGCACCCGGGGAGACACCTGTTGTCCTTGGGACGAAGAAGCCCATTGTGATGCCTGAGTAAACTACCAAAAAAGCCACCTCTTCGGTGTGGAATTATTTCTCCACAAATCCGGATAACAGGTGTCAAGCCATCTGTTGCCTCTGTCAATCTGTAATAAGTAGGGGTAAGGATGTTAACCACCTAGGAACATCCTCCATTATACGTCACCTGCTGCGCATTCATCAGAAGTCAGTGTCAAGATGTGAAACTTTGGGTAAGAGCGTAAGCAGTCCACTGACACCTAAATCCTTTCTTCCTACTGTACACAAGCTCCTACAAGCCACACCAACAACTCCCTCAACGTCAACTTCCTCAGTCAGGAACATCCGTAGTCCTACAGGCCATGTCACTGTCAAGACTGAGGAGTCCTCTCCTAACCAGGATTCCTCCATAGGATCCTTGAGTGGCCCACCTGCTGTTGCTGCCGCCGCTGCTGTTGTTGCTGCTCGGAGTCGATCGTCATTCCAGAGGGGAAGTCGGAAGGCCACTTGTACTACTTCCAGTAAGCAATTGACTGTGTAACAGTCCTTTGTGAGGAAAATGAAATATGACAGCAGTCATCCTTTTGCAAAGCGGATAACTGAGGCCTTGACAGCTATGTTGGTGTTAGAGGTGCATCCGGTATCCACCATTAGTTCAGTGGCACTTAGAGATTTGATGGAGATAATGTGTCCCCGGTATCAAATCCCATCTAGGTTCCACTTTTCTAGGCAGGCGATACTGAGAATGTACACAGACGTCAGAAAAAGAGTCACCAGTGTCTTACAAATTGCGGTTGTTTCCAGTGTCCACTTAACCACGGACATGTGGACAAGTGGAACAGGGCAGACTAATGACTATATGACTAACAGTCCACTGGGTAGATGTATGGCCTCCCGCAGCAAGAACAGCAGCGGCACCAGTAGTAGCATCTTGCAAACGCCAACTCGTTCCTAGGCAGGCTACGCTATGTATCACCGCTTTCCATAAGAGGCACACAGCGGACAACCTTTTACGGAAACTGAGAAACATCATCGTAGAATGGTTTACCCCAATTGGACTCTCCTGGGGATTTGTGATATCGGACAACACCACCAATATTGTGCGTGCATTACATGTGGACAAATTCCAGCATGTCCCATGTTTTGCACATACAATTAATTTGGTGGTGCAGATTTTTTTTAAAAATGACAGGGGTGTGCAGGAGATGCTGTCGGTGGCCCGAAAAATTGCAGGCCACTTTCGGCATTCTGCCACTGCGTGCCGAAGACTGCAGCACCAGCAAACACTCCTGAACCTGCTCCGCCATCAACTGAAGCAAGAGGTGGTAACGAGGTGGAATTCAACACTCTATATGCTTCAGAGGATGGAGGAGCAGCAAAAGGCCATTCAAGCCTATACATCCACCTACGATATAGGCAAAGGAGGGGTAATGCACATGACTCAAGCGCAGTGGAGAATGATTTCCGTCTTGTGCAAGGTTCTACAACCCTTCGAACTTGCCACACGTGAAGTCAGTTCAGACACTGCCAGCTTGAGACAGGTCATTCCCCTCATCAGGCGTTTGCAGAAGCAGCTGGATAAATATAAGGAAGAGCGATTCCGCAAAGTATGTGGGACTTGTGGATGGAGCCCTTCATTCGCTTTGCCAGGATTCAAGGGTGGTCAATCTGTTGAAATCAGAGCACTACATTTTGGCCACCGTGGTCGATCTTAGGTTTAAAGCCTACGTTGTATCTCTCTTTCCAGCAGACACAAGTGTGCAGAGGTGCAAAGACCTGCTGGTTAGTAAATTGTCATCTCAAGCGGAACGTGACCAGTCAGCGGCTCCTCCTTCAATTTCTCCCGCCACTGGGGCTGCAAGGAAAAGGATAACATTTCCTAGCCCACCCGCTGGCGGTGATGCAGGGAAGTCAGGAGTGATAGCTGACATCTGGTCCGGACTGGAGTACCTGCCAATGATTACGGACATGTCTACTGTCACTGCATATGATTCTGTCACCATTGAAAGAATGGTGGAGGAGTATATGAGTGACAGCATCCAAGTAGGCATGTCAGACAGTTTATACGTATACTGGCAGGAAAAAGAGGCAATTTGGAGGCCCTTGCACAAACTGGCTTTATTTGACCTAAGTTGCCTCCCCCCCCCCCCCCCCCCCCCTTGGAGAGTGTTTAGTGCAGCCGGTAATCTTGTCAGCGATCGGCGTAGGAGGTTACTTCCACTAAATGTGGAGAAGATGATGTTCATCAAAATTAATTATAAATTCCTCCGGGAAGACCTTTACCAGCAATTGCCTCCAGAGAGTACACAGGGACCTGTGATGGTGGATTCCAGTGGGGACGAATTAATACTCAGTGAGGAGGATATACACGGTGAAAGGAGTGATGAATCAGAGGATGATGATGAGGTCGACATCTTGCCTCTGTAGAGCCAGTTTGTGCAAGGAGAGATTGATTGATTGATTGATTGATTCTTTTTTTGGTGGGGGCCCAAACAACCAGTCATTTCAGCCACAGTCGTGTGGCAGACCCTGTTTGTTAAAGTGTGCATGTCCTGTTTATACAACATAAGGGTAAGTGGGAGGGTCCAAGGACAATTCCATCTTGCACCTCTTTTTCTTCTTTGCATCATGTGCTGTTTGGGGCCTATTTTTTAAATCTGCGATCCTGTCTGCCACTGCAGTGCCACTCTTAGATGGGCCGGGTGTTTGTGCCGCAGACTTGTGTCGCTTAGCTTAGTCATACAGATACCTCATTGCACCTCTTTTTCTTCTTTGCATCATGTGCTATTTGGGGCCTATTTTGTAAATCTGCCATCCTGTCTGTAACTGCAGTTCCACTCCTAGATGGGCCAGGTTTTGTGCCGCACACTTGTGTCGCTTAGCTTGGCCATCCAGCTACCTAACTGCACCTCTTTTTCTTCTTTGCATAATGTGCTGTTTGGGGACTAGTTTTTGAATAGTGCCATCTTGTCTGCAACTGCAGTGCCACTCCTAGATGGGCCCGGTGTTTGTGCCGCACACTTGTGTCACTTAGCTTAGTCATACAGCCACCTCGGTGCAACTTTTAGGCCTAAAAACAATATTGTGAGTTGTGAGGTGTTCAGAATAGACTGGAAATGAGTGGAAATGATTGTTATTGAGGTTAATAATACCGTAGGAGCAAAATTACCCCCAAATACTGTGATTTTAGCTGTTTGGATCATCTAGATCCAAAACCAAAACACGAAAGGATCGTTTTGGCAAAACCAAGCCAAAACACGAAAATGGAATTAGAACCAAAACACAAAACATGAAAAGTGCCCGCCGCACATCTCTAAATTGTGAACGCATTCCTCAATCAAAGGAGACCTCAGAAAAACGAAAATGCAAATGATCATCAGGCTGGAAAAAATTCTAATATGGTATCTAAAGATTTTGGCTTTTACCGTTCCACTGCCAGACAGATGGAGAAAATTCAACACCATCATTACTCTTCCAACAAAAGTAACTCCAAGACCAAAGGATTTCTAGGTCTCTCTTGCAATGACTAATGTCAGTGTTCATCAGTCTACCCTCATACAAACACTGAACAAACATAGTGTAAATGGAGGTATAGTAAGGAGAAAGCCACTATCTTACAAAAGAACATTGCTGGCCACTTGTAGAAGGCTACTAGAAGAATGTTTTGTGGATGGATAAATCTCAAATAGAACTTTTTGGCTTAAGTGGCAATTGCAAGATTTCTCAAGGGGTGTTTCCAAATGCAGTCCACAAGCTCCCACTTTGTGGAACATTAGAGCAAGTGTGGTAGTCTGGGGGAGCGGTAGAAGAACCTAGTAATAATAACCCTGGACATTAATGGTCTTTTTATACACTGGATATTGGCCCTCATTCCGAGTTGTTCGCTTGCTAGCTGCTTTTAGCAGCTTTGCACACGTTAAGCCGCCGCCTACTGGGAGTGAATCTTAGCTTTGCAGAATTGCGAACAAAAGATTTGCATAATTGCGCATAGAAATTTCTTTGCAGTTTCTGAGTAGCTCGGGACTTACTCTGCCACTGCGATCAGTTCAGTCAGTTTCGTTCCTGGTTTGACGTCACAAACACACCCAGCGTTCGCCCAGACACTCCCCCATTTTTCTACAGCCACTCCCGCGTTTTTCCCAGAAACGGCAGCGTTTTTCCGCACACACCCATAAAACGGCCAGTTTCCGCCCAGAAACACCCACTTCCTGTCAATCGCACTCCGATCACCAGAACGAAGAAATTTCTTTGTTAAGCCGTGAGTAAAATACCTAACTTTTTGGCAAATTTACTTGGCGCAGACGCACTGCAAACATTGCGCATGCGCAGTTTGCGACAAATCGCTCCATTGCGAAAACCATTAACGAGCGAACAACTCGGAATGAGGGCCATTGTATGGAATACAGTATAAACATTTAATACTGTAGATGGTTTATAGTATAGGATGTATCAAACATTTAAATAATATAAAATAAGTGATCAGGAAATTATTAAACATCCTATAATAAGTACAGGTTGAGTATCCCATATACAAATATTCCAAAATACGGAATTTTTTGAGCGAGAGTGAGATAGTAAAACCTTTGTTTTCTGTTGGCTCAATGTACACAAACTTTGTTTAAATCACAAGTTATTAAAAATATTGTATTAAATGACCTTCAGGCTGTGTATATAAGGTGTATATGAAACATAAATGAATTGTGTGAATGTACACACACTTTGTTTAATGCACAAAGTTATAAAAAATATTGGCTAAAATGACCTTCAGGCTGTGTGTATAAGGTGTATATGAAACATAAATGCATTCTGTGCTTAGACTTGGGTTCCATTAACATGATATCTCATTATGGTATGCAATTATTCCAAAATACGGAAAAATCCGATATCCAAAATACCTCCGGTCCCAAGCATTTTGGATAAGGGATACTCAACCTGTAATTACACAAACATAATCGAACCAGTGCAGCACTTTCTAAGATCACATTCTCCCACCTCATGGTAAGGCGCCTGTCTCTTCTTCCTGGTAGCTACTCTCTGGTCCAGTGCACTGACTGAGGAGTCAGATTTACACACACAGCAAACTCAGTAGAAGAAGCTGCTACCACTGGGCTTGTGCAGCAACTCTGCTCTGTCCCTTAAACTGCATGATGTTTCTGCAGCACTAGTAATCTAATCATATTATATACCAATACTATTGTTGCCATAATTTGAGCCATTTGCCAAGTGGAGGGGGGTTTCCAGGCAACCAGAACCTCTCTCCCCTCCCCCCCAGCATTTGCCTATGATTAGAAACATTATGATTGGAAGAAATCAAACACTGCATGCCAACATAAGTGCCTCATGCCATCAATGAAATACAGTGGCGGTGGCAATTCTGCTGCCACAGAACAGCAATGGCACTATGAATTCTGAATTGTAAAGGTAAATTCTACAAGATAATTTCATGGGAATCTGTCCATAGACTGAAGCTCAACAGAAGGTGTATTAAGACACTGACCCTAAACACACGTCAGTCTTCAAAAAGATTTTTTCAGCAAAAGAGATTTAGCATTTTGGCAGTGCCCATGTCCAGAGTTTAATCAAACAGAATTGTAGTTGCAGGACCTGAAGGAAGTTCTTCATGCAAGAAAGTCCACCAACATCCATGAGTTGAAGCAGTTCTTCAAGAAGGAATGGGACAAAATTCCTCCAAAACTAATGTGCAGGACTGACCACCAAAAACTATAAACAGCTAATAAATCCTAGAGACTTACATACTTCTGCAAAACATTTTTTTAAAGAATTTTAAATTGGGAGCATTCTCCACACCTTTTGGTCCTGCCCCCTTCTTCAACCACTATGGCGGGAAATTTTTGATTTACTATCAACCATATTGGGTTATAGTGTCCCATTTGAACCCCTGATTGCATTATTTCATTATGCTTATCCACATATTGTTGAATCTGATGTTTATCTACTGGGACATGTACTTATTGCTTCCAAGGCGACTATAGCTCAGCAATGCAAATCAGCAACGATTCCTGTTCTTCAGAGTACTACAGCCAAAATCCATAAACATTACATATTTGAAACAGCCCCCAGTGTATACACTATCTCTATATCCCCTACTCCTTATAAATGGGCTAAGTGGACATCATTTGTCAATGGAGGGGGTGTGTTGGGCCTCAGATCACAGGGATTTGTGCTTGGGAGTTTAGACTCTCCTCCTCCACCTGTATGAATATTTGGATTATTTCCTGATCACCTATAAGGGGCTCACTCTTCTTTCACTACCGCTTATATGTCTCAAGTCCACAATATATTCGATTCATTATACGCTGTCTATAACTGTATTTGTTATATGTGATATTATGTAAGGCTCTCCCCCTTTTTTTTCCTCTCTTTCTTCCCTTTTTCCTATTTTATTTTCTTATGTATATCTGCCTAAAGTGTTGGTATATTTTACATTATGCTTGTCATCCTTAATTTTCAATAAAAATGATTAATGAAAAAAAAAAAGAATTTAAAGTTGGACCATTGTGATCATTAAATTAATGAAACAATATTCTTTTTGCTGTATATGATTTAATTGGTTCTGTCTATTTTTATGACTATAGTGTGGTGCTCATCAGTCTCTGTCTACATACTGTACCTTGTTTACACATTTGAAAAAATCATTGGCCTCCTGTAAAATCACTTGTCTCCGGTCCATCAGTTGCCAGAACTCAGCATGGAGAGAGTTCAAGGTTTGATTGGAGTGGTTTAGCTCCTCTCTATGTGCACAGTCCCTCACTGCAGCTAATTGTTGAGCTTCTGTTTTCAGCTTTGCAATGGCTAAATTCCAATCCTAAAAAATAAAAAATCACAATAATATACAGATGGAGCCTCCATTATCTTTGCTGTTTCTCTTCCTAAACTGAGGTTTAGTCGCACCTAGGCACGACTACATACTCAGCATACAATATACAGTGGGGATCGAAAGTTTGGGCACCCCAGGCAAAAATTCATTTTAATGTGCAAAAAGAAGCCAAGGAAAGATGGAAAAATCTCCAAAAGGCATAAAATTACAGATTAGACATTCTTATAACATGTCAAAAAAAGTTTGATTTTATTTCCATCATTTACACTATCAAAAGAACAGAAAACAAAAAATGGCATCTGCAAAAGTTTGGGCACCCTGCAGAGTTAATACCTTGTACTGCCCCCTTTGGACAGCTGAGACCTGGCAGTGTCATGGATTGTTCTCAATCATCGTCTGGAAAGACCAGGTGATGTCAATCTCAAAGGTTTTAAAAGCCCAGACTCATCTGACCTTGCTCCAACAATCAGCACCATGGGTTCCACTAAGCAGTTGTGTAGAACACTGAAACTGAGAATAGTTGATGCTCACAAAGCAGGAGAAGGCTATAAGAAGATAGCAAAGCGTTATCAGATGCCCATATCCTCTGTTCGGAATGTAATTAAGAAATGGCAGTCATCAGGAACAGTGGAAGTTAAAGCAAGATCTTGAAGACCAAGAAAAATATCAGACAGAACAGCTCGCAGGATTGTGAGAAAAGCAAATCAAAATCCACGTTTGACTGCACGATCTCTCCAGGAAGATCTGGCAGACACTGGAGTTGTGGTACACTATTCCACTATAAAGAGATACTTGTACAAATATGGTCTTCATGGAAGAGTCATCAGAAGAAAACCTCTTCTACGTCCTCACCACAAAAATCAGCGTTTGAAGTTTGCAAATGAACATATAGAAAAGCCTGATGCATTTTGGAATAAAGTTCTGTGGACCGATGAGGTTAAAATAGAACTTTTTGGCCGGAATGAGCAAAGGTACATTTGGAGAAGGAAGGGCACAGAATTTAATGAAAAGAACCTCTGACCAACTGTTAAGCATGGGGGTGGATCAATCATGCTTTGGGGTTGTATTGCAGCCAGTGGCACAGGGAACATTTCACGAGTAGAAGGAAAAATGGATTCAATAAGATTCCAGCAAATTTTGGACACTAACTTGATGCCATCTGTGAAAAAGCTGAAGTTAAAGAGAGGCTGGCTTCTACAAATGGATAATGATCCTAAACACACCTCAAAATCACGGTGGATTACATCAAGAGGCGTAAACTGAAGGTTTTGCCATGGCCTTCACAATCTCCTGACCTCAATATAATTGAAAATCTATGGATAGACCTTAAAAGAGCAGTGCGTCACAGACAGCCCAGGAATCTCAAAGAACTGGAAGACTTTTGTAAGGAAGAATGGGCGAAGATACCTCAAACAAGAATTGAAAGACTCTTGGCTGGCTACAAATAGCGTTTACAAGCTGTGATACTTGCCAAAAGAGGCAGTACAAGGTATTAACTCTGCAGGGTGCCCAAACTTTTGCAGATGCCATTTTTTGTTTTCTGCTCTTTTGAAAGTGCAAATGATGGAAATAAAATCAAACTTTTTTTGACATGTTATAAGAATGTCTAATCTGTAATTTGATGCCTTTTGGAGATTTTTCCATCTTTCCTTGGCTTCTTTTTGCACATTAAAATTAATTTTTGCCTGGGGTGCCCAAACTTTCGATCCCCACTGTACATCTCCACCACTGGGTGGCTAATGCTCCAGTAATCCAGTACTTTAGAGCGAATAGCGGTGGACTGATCTACAAGCTCTGGCAAATGATCAGTGACGAATGTACGTACTGCATACTGTACACACAGCCCAATGGTCAGACGGAGAGAGTAATGAAAAAAAAGTTTACAGAGACGCAAACGAACGTGTTAAAACACTTGTCCTTTGCCGTGGAGTGTGGACTCAGATACAACAAATGTGTTAATAAAGCAATACTGTAGTTTATACAGATGCAAATCATGATATACAGTACTGTAGAACGTGTTACAAACTATGGTCCATTAACGATAGGGATACAGTATGCTGAAGCATCCAATATGAGCGTCCAAGTCCCATACACAAAAACTAATGCAATGGAATCACTGCTTACAGTACATTTACACATGAGCTTGTGCATCTATCATAAGCCGTCGTGTCCGAGGGGTGAGGTGTGCCGCTTACCATGACAAGAGTCCCGGGTTCGATCCCCAAAATGCGCATACATGTTTATTTTTTTCTGACACTTTATTTTTTTTTTTTGTAATCTATAGTAATATACCTTCACATTCAATAGAAGTGTGCACACAGATTTTACATAAATCAAGACAAAGCTGCAGGAGCATGACATTCCACTATTTAAAATACACAGCGGCTATGGGGATAAGTGAGCTCCATGCGCCGTACGGTACACATACAGTACAGTAGCAGGCCAGACTCAATCACAGAGCGGGTTTACAAAATGGATGCCATTTGTGACCCAGCGCCTCACGGAAGCCCACAGTAACTGCATGGAGCGAGCAATGGTATCGATATTGCAAGAATCAGGACAATGCCGAAGGAGCGTCTCTATACACTAGTTAAAATATACTGTATACACAGCGGCAATGAAGTCCCGCAGAATGAGCAATTAATAAAAATAATATTTTTTCTGACACTTTATTACATTTTTTGGGGGGGTCATCTATTGTAATAGTGCCTTCACATTCAATAGAAACATGCACACGGAATTTACATAAATCAGGGCAAAGCTACAGGAGTGTCTAATTCCGCTATCTAACATACACCCGTAGACATATCAATAAATATAAAACTACAGTAGTGTATGCAAACGCAACTACAGTAAGTGTTCGAGCAATACTGTACTGTAATTCTTTGAGATTAGAGAATCTGTGCTGTACTGTATGAGAAGGGTCACAAGAGCTCGTGTCTGCAATTCTTATCAGCTCTTCATTTACATACTGTATATATTAGTACTGTGTGGTCAATTTATTGTAACCTGACCTCCCTGTCTGTCTGTGAAATGAGCAGGGGGAAGTGGGATGGGGGTGGGAGGAGGTGTTGGCTAAATACCATGTTATGCAGAAAGTATTCATTCTCTCATCTGCTGAAGCATCTAATATGAGCGTCCAAGTCCCCTACACAAAAACCAATGCGAAGGGATCACTGCTTACAGTACATTTACACATGAGCTATCATGAGCTGTTGTATCCGAGGGGTGAGGTGTGCTGCTTCCAATGCTAAGAGTCCCGTGTGAATCGTTTATTTTTTTCTTACACTTTATTTTATTTTTGTAATCTATAGTAATATACCTTCACATTCAATAGAAGTGTGCACACAGATTTTACATAAATCAAGACAAAGCTGCAGGAGTGTCACATTCCGCTATTTAAAATACACAGTGGCTATGGGGATAAGCGAGCTCCATGAGCCATATGGTACACATACAGTACAGTAGCAGGTCAGACTCAATCACAGAAAGATGGGCTGGCCCAGGCACCCAGCACCCTGGCCAAGGAAACCAGCACCCTGGCCTAGGAACCCGGTACTACACTCGAGGTAAACTATATTAATGCTTACAGTACAGTACCTCTACAGCATACAGGAGTGTTCTATTTACTGTAGTGACAATACAGTACAGTACATCGTGAATATACAGTACTGTATTACCACTTCTACACTGTACAGTATATTTGTGTTGTAATATTGTCCATACCACCCCCCCACCCCCCCACCCCCCACAGAACAGCTGCAGCTGGTCCTCCAGGCCCTCCGTTTGATGGTCCACATGATTGTGGACCAATTTTAAAAATGTATTATTAAGATCTGTTTAAATTTTAGTTTTTTTGTTACATTTTTCCCAAAAAATTCTTGGTTGAACTCTGTTGTATCTTTTTAGTTTTTACTGCATGGGACAGTACTGTACCTTACCTAACTTACAGTACTACTGTATATGACAAATCTCAGGTCATTTAGAAGCTCCTGTACAGTAGGCATACTGTACACCATACAATTATCTTACAGTTGGGAATTAAATTCTGGTAATGGATGAGATTACCAGAATTTTACCAACCAGCCAATCAATCAATGTACAGAGGCAGCTGATAGGCAGAATTCTCCATTTTATCATTGTTTCAGACTGTACTGTACAGTACATCTACCCCAAAGTTTGCTTTACACAGAGTGCAGAAAGGTGCATCAAGGGACATGGCAGCAGTACAATGCAAGGGACTAGGACACTATCATAGATTGAACACACTGTACTGTACATTGTAGCAATACAATCTCCCAACCACTCTTATTTGAATTTTCCCTATACAGTAGTACTAATTTATAGAGTACAGTATATGAGGCAATTGGGAATACAAAAATTGGACACCACATCAGGTTTATTTTAAGAAACACTTTTTATTTACAGCAGAGGACGTGGGACAAAATCACACATACTATATGGTAATAAAAAGATAACATCACAAATAATATCAACTTTAAAAGTTTTAAAATATTTTTTTTTGGGGGGGTAATGCATATTTTTTGGTATTATTTTTTATTTTAGTTTTTTGAATTTGGAACACTGGTGCATACGGAGTTTGCCTACCCTCATGGATATTGCAGGAGTCTCCAAATTGCAATTCTTATCTCCTAATCGCCTGCATCATACAGTACAGTATTTCAAATGTCCCAAAATGTTAACCGCAGCCTGGGTTACAGCAAGGAATTTGTAAGGACAGTGATTTGCGCCAGTCAATACATGTACAGTGTGACTGCTACTGTACAGTATTTGTGCAAAGCAGTCCTGACTCTAAGCAACCCCCTCTTTGCCCCCCCTACGGTAGAGAACATATCCTGTGTACCAGCAAGCTTCTTACTGTTCTGTACAGTATCTCAATATCTGCTAATACTCTGAAGTGTGAGGTGCAAATGTTGTATTAGTAATACAGTAGGTACTGTACAAAGAAACATAGATTTTGACAGAAGATACTGTAAGAACCACTTAGACCATCTAGTCTTCAGTTAAACAGACAAAAGACTTTGGACAAGGTTATTGCATTTGGAATTGAATGCATACAGTAGAGCTCTGTCCACACTGTACTGTACATACTGTACAGTATTTACTTTATCCTGCCATATACAGTATGGCACGGCTTGAAATCTCAGACTAAGATTTACAGTACAGTAGCCATGCTTTGTGATTTTTATTAAGTTGCTTCTTTAATATGGTACTTTATACATATTCTACTGTATTATGGCAAATAAAATTGTTGGGTGTACAGTAGGCTGGTCTATAAATATACTGTACAGTAAGTCAGTTTCCAGAGAAACACTGTTCAATACTGTACATCAGGGATGGGAAACCCTCAGTCCTCCAGCTGTTGTTGAACTAAACATCCCAGCATGCCCTGCAACAGTTTTAGCATGGCCAAACAGCAAAACTAGCAAGGCATGCTGGTATGTGTAGTTCGTTCAACAACAGCTAGAGGACAGAAGGTTCAGTGTATAGTGTGAAGTAAAAAGAAATAAATAAATGGATCAGTAAAGAAAATGCTCCATGTACAGTGCTGTACAAGACTGTACAGTCTTTTCCACAGGAAATGTGTCTTATAGGTACTGTATACTGTATACACTAAATGTACAGTCATTTTTTTTTATTACAAACACACAAATGCATCCCAGACACAAATCTGCTGTACTGTACAGTACAGCAGAAGCTTATGGTGACAGGACTCACTTACTGTATCCCCAGCCACAGTCGCGGTGTATTTTAGATAGCGTAATGAGACGCTCCTGCAGCATTACCCTGATTTATGTAAAACCTTTGTGCATACAGTATTTCTATTGCATGTAAAGTTACAGTACAGTATATTACAATAGAAAAAAAATATAGCGTTAGGGGGAAAAAAGGCATGCGCACTCCTCCTGACAGATACACAAGCTCATGTCTAAATGTACAGTAAGCAGTGATCCCTTACCATTGGTTTTAGATTATGCACTAATGGCTACTGGACTTGGCTGCTCACATACTGTACTGTACTGTATCACTGACTTGAATGTATCATACTGTACTGTAGCTTAAGCTCCTTGTTTTGTGCCTGTATACACTATATTTATTAATTGATCATTCTACGTGACCTCATTGCTCTTGTGCATTTTAGCTAGGGTATTGAAAGGCTCCTTCAGCATTGCCCTGGAACTTGCAAAACCTATGCCGTTGCTGGCTCCATAGCTGACGGATTCCACGGGGCAAGGGATCACGGGCAGCAGCCATTTTGTCAACTTGCTATGCGATCGAGTCCGGTGTATCGTAATGTGCACAGAGCTCGCTTGCTTGTCCCTATCACCTCGCTTATCCCTATCACCCAAGTGTATTTTAGGTAGGGGATTCAGACGCTCCTTCAGCATTGCCCTGTAGCCTGCACAACCTATGCCATTGCTGGCTCCATAGCTGACGGCTTCCACAGGGCAACGGGTCACAGGCAGCAACCATTTTGTCAACTTGCTATGCGATCGAGTCCGGTGTATCGTAATGTGCATGGAGCTCGCCTATCCCTATCAACCCTGTGTAGTTTAGCTAGGGTATTGTGACGCACCTTCAGCATTGCCCTGTAACTTGCAAAACCTATGCTGTCGCTTGCTCCATAGCTGAGGGCTGCCATGAGGCAAGGGGTTACGGGTGCTAGCCATTTCAATCGAGTCTGGCCTGCTACAGTATTGTATATGTACCGTATGGTGCATAGAACCTTATCCTCGTAGCCGCTGTGTATTTTACAGCAGATATGATCCTGCAGCTTTGCCCTGCTTTATGTAAAACTTGTGTGCACACGTCTATTGAATGTAAAAGTATAGTACAATAGATACAAAAAATAATAATTAATACAGTGTCACGAAAAAATTAACATGCATTCGCACTTTGGGAATCGATCCCGGGACTCTAAGCATAGGAAGTGGTACACTTCACCACTCGGACATGTCACCCCATGACAGATGCATAAGCCCATTGGTTTTGATTATGCCGTAATGGCTACGGGATTTGGACGCTCACATATCTCTAACATCAATAGGCCAAGTGTACCTGTAACATGTTAATTTGCATCTGTATACATTACTATTTTTATTTGTTGATTTGTCTGCGGGACTTTTACGCTCACATATTCCTACCATCAATGGACTATACCATGGTTTCCCAAACTGTGCGCCGCGGGTCCCTGGGGTGCCGCAGCGCTGTCACAGGGGTGCCGCCGCCGCAGCCTGAAGTTAGCCGTTGACGGAGGATGGAAGGGGAGACTGTGTGCTGCAGGAGCGGCGCGCGGGCAGTGAGTAGTCCGATGGGGGGGGAGTGCGGGCGGCTGTCCAGTATGTAGTTAGCCGGGGGGCGGGGGGGGGGGGAGTGCAGCAACAAGTAAGCAATCAGCGTGGGGGCGGAGCACGGCCGGCTGGAGGGGCCGTCTAGTAAGCAATGTGTAATCAACTGGCGCCGTGAGGGGGGGGTGAGGGACGGAGAGTGCGGGATGTCTGCGGCTAGGTACAGCCGAAGTCAGCCAGTTGATCGGCTGCAGGGGGGGGATGTTGTGCTCTCAGGTGCAGGGGAAGGGGGGAGGATGTTGTGCTCTCAGGAGCAGGGGGGGGGGGGATGATGTGCTCTCAGGTACAGGGGGGGATGTTGTGCTCTCAGGTGCAGGGGAAGGGGGGAGGATGTTGTGCTCTCAGGTGCAGGGGGGGGATGTTGTGCTCTCAGGTACAGGGGGGGGTAACCGGTGACTGGAGTCACCTGGCAGGTAAGGGGTGGTGTTATGCGGGATGTGCTTGTGTGCAGGGGGAACCTGTGAGTGTAATAATCAGTGGAGAGTGCGGCTGCAAGCAGGCTGGAGTGGCGAAGGAGCTGGCTGAAAAAGTGAGTAATGCTGCATTGGGAAATCTATAGGAGGGGGTGCCTGCTGTAAGTGACTTAAGGGCCCTACACACTCGGCGACCCGCCGCCGAGCTGCCTGACGGCCGATATGGCCGTCAAACGACCCGGCGGTGGAGGGGGAGGTGATTGGGGGAGTGAAGTTTCTTCACTCTCCCCGTGACCCGGCTCCATAGCCCTGCATGCTAATGTGGACAAGATTGTCCATATTGGCCTGCAGGTATGAACGAGCCGGCACCAACGATGGACGAGCGCCGGGCCGCACAACGTTCATCGGTGGTGCCTACACACTGAAAGATATGAACGAGTTCTCATTAATGAACGAGAACGTTCATATCGTTCAGTAAAATCTTTAAGTGTGAATGTAGGGCCCCCTTACATGACGCTGGGGGGCTGGTCTTGGTGCATGGATGCACAGGAGCCTTTTTAGATTGATTTATTTGACTGCAAAAAAACCTGTTATTTTATACAAAGCCTGGGTTTTATTTTTTTAATGGATGCAGGTGTTCGCTGCGCGGCGATGAGGCTAAAAAAACGGCACTTCTGCGTATGCATCGCAATGCGCACGTGCGACGTACTAGTACAATGACCGATGTAGTTTCACACAGGTTCTAGCGATGCATTTCAGTCGCAATGGCCGCCGCAGAGTGATTGACATGAAGTGGGCGTTTCTGGGTGACAACTGACCGTTTTCAGGGAGTGTTCGGAAAAACGCAGGCGTGCCAGGGAACACGCAGGCGTGGCTGGGTGAACGCAGGGCATGTTTGTGACGTCAAATCCGGAAACTGAATGGTCTGAAGTGATCGCAAACGCTGAGTAGGTTTTCAGCTGCTATAAAACTGCACAAATTATTTTTGTAGCCGTTCTGAGATGAAAGCATTCGCACTTCTGCAAAGCTAATATACACTCCCATAGGGCGGTGGCTTAGCGTTTGCACGGCAGCAAAAAACTGCTAGCGAGCGACCAACTCGGAATGACCCCCATAGGGGAGTATTCATGTACACTACGGAAAATAAATTGATACTTATCACTATACATCGTAAATATTTTGGCGTAAGGGTGCCATGAAAAAGTCGGGGAGACACAAAGGGTGCCTTGGACTAAAAAAGTTTGGGAACCACTGGACTATACTGTGGCTTTATCACATTCGTTTGCGTCTGTATATACTGTACTACTGTATTTGCGTCTGTACACTGTAATATACTGTATGACATACTGTAGCATATTGTAGTGTAATGAGACGCACCAGTAAAGTAGTTCTTATCCTGTAGTTTGGTATTGTATTTTAATGGAGACCACACGTATGTACAATGGTGATTTGGTGGATGATCGCAGGTATTACACTTAAAGGTAACGCCAAACGCGCTGTGTGCCTCCCTACGACTAGGCAAGCCTCCTTGCGCTCAGGCACACTGCGTATGCCCGACCGCAACTAACGCCTCAGCCAGCAAAGATAACGGAAGCTCCGCCTGTACAGCAGATCAACTCAACACCATGACTGGCAACAACAAGAAGGGGTGGTATCAGATAGCTAGCTATGGGGATAATTTAGACTGCATCGCTGCAGCGGCAGCGATTGCAGTCTGAATTACTTTGTGGAGTGCGCACGCGCAGTGTGGCCACTGCACGTGCGCACTCCACAAAGTAGTTCAGACTGCAATAGCGAGTAGCGGCGTGCCAACGCATGCGGGGCTGACTAGCCCTGTGCTGGGCATCCCCCCGCATGTCTGTGAAACTGATACTGATCGTAGATGTGCTAAATTTAGCACATCTATAATCAGATCTGAATTCGGCCCATAGAGTAATTCAGATCTGATCGCTGCTGTGTGTTCTCGCGCAGTGAGCGATCAGATCTGAACTGCGCATACGTATGCACCGCAATGCGCAGGAACGATGGATGGCTGCAGAGGGGATCGCCGGTCAGCGACGGGTTTGTGCGAAGGATTCATTCGCACGGGGGATCGCAAGGAGATTGACAGGAAGAGGGCATTTGTGGGTGGCAACTGCCCAATTTCAGGGAGTGTTTGGAAAAATGCAGACGTGTCCATGCGTTTGATGCAGAGCCGGCGCTACCCGCTCAGCAGCTCCTGCGCAGCAAGGAGGCGCTGGTCAGAAGAGGCGCTCTCCCCGCTCTGCTGTTGCTGCTGGCTCCCGGCTGCCGCTGCATCTGTCACACTGTATGACAGACGCAGGTCCGTGAAGCGCGGCTCCAGCTCAGTCCCTCCGGCTCCCTTCCTTCTGTTTCCACCCCCTCCTCCCCACTGCACTTTAGGCAGCGGTGCCGGCAGCACTCTCCCACACAGAACCGGTGCTCTCCCGCTCAGCAGCATAAAGCGCGTCTCCAGCTTGGTCCCTCCAGCTCCCTCAGTCCTCCACACTGCACTTTAGGCAGTGGCGCCGGCAGCACTCTCTACGGATCTGTGTGCGGTAAGTACCACACACCACCTCTATCTCCTCCCCTCCGGTTCACTTAAGTGTAAGGGGCATTAATTGTTGCACTACTTCTGTGGGCATTCTGTGTGGCACTAATACTGTGGACATTATGTTTGGCACGACTACTGTGGACGTTCTGTGTGGCACGACTACTGTGGGTGCTCTGTGGATCACTACTGCTGTGGGCATTATGTGTGGCATGTCTACTGTGGGTGCTCTGTAGGGCACTACTGCTGTGGGCGCTCTGTGTGGCATGACTACTGTGGGCGCTCGGTGTTGCATGACTACTGTGGGCGTTCTGTGTGGCACGACTACTGTGGGCGTTCTGTGTGGCACGACTACTGTGGGCATTATGTGTGGCACGACTACTGTGGGCATTATGTGTGGCACGACTACTGTGGGCATTATGTGTGGCACGACTACTGTGGGCATTATGTATTAGGCACACTATCATTGTGGGCATTTTGTGTGGCACTACTACAGCGGGTGTTATTTGTATAAGGGACACTACTGTGGGTATTGTATATAAGGAGCACTACTGTGTGTCGTAATGTGAATTAGGTACACAACTATTTGGTGCAATATGAATCAGGGGCACTACGTGTGGTATAATGTGAATACGATTGTGATACTGTGTGGCGTAATTTGAATTGGGGACATGCCCCTTCCATGTAAGACCACGCCCCTTTAGCGAGCACTGTCCCTTTATTATATATGGGAGGGAGGGCGCAAATGTATTGTTTGCAAGGGGGCGTCGGACAGCCTAGCACCGGCTCTGGTTTGAAGGGAGGGTGTCTGACGTCAAATCATGTCCCGGACAGGCTGATGTGATCGCAGGCGGCTGAGTAAGTCCTGGGCTGCGCAGAGACTGCACAAAATCAGTTTGTGCAGCTCCACTTCACATGCGATTGCACACTTGCACACCGAAAATACACTCCCCCTGTAGGCGGTGACGATCTGATCGCAGGGCAGCAAAAATCGCTGCTCAGCGATCAGATCTGAAAGACCCCCCCATCGCCGCTACATTTATTGCATAAAGATGGCACCATCGTGGGCGATTTTGACCCGTGATCGCTTACATGTGAACAAAATAAAAATCACATGGACAGAAAATGTCAACAACATGCATGACAATATAGACTGCGAGCAACATGAAAATCTATAACAATGAAAAGATTTATATTTATTTTACAAGTTTTTCTGACACAGGTTTAGGGGTATATTCAATTAAAGTCGGATCCATTCCGACATGCATTTGTCGGAATGGATCCGACAACCCCTATTCAAATCTCATCTCAATTCGAATTGAGATGAGGGACCCAGAGGGGGAGAGGGGGAGAAGGGGGGGGAGCCGCAGGGAGACCAGCGGGGACAGCCGCCGGAGATCAGCGCTACAGTAGCGCTGCAGGAGGATGTCACATAGCCGCCCGACCTCACGGCAGTGTCCACCCAGCTCCAGCAAGCGTGACCTCACTTGCTGAAGCCGGGTGGAAGCTGCTGTGAGCGGCGCGGTTGTGTGACATCCTGCTGTAGCGCTGTGCTGTAGCGCTGCTGTCCCCTGTATGCCCGCGGCTGTCCCCCCATCTCCCTGCGGCTCCTCCCCCTCTCCTCCTCTGGGTCCCACATCTCAGTCCGATATTTTTTTATGTCAGACTGAGATGGTCGAAAAGGGGGACAAAACCTGTCGGTTTGGCCCCGTTTTCGACAGAAGCATGTGGATCGGCAGCTATTCCGCCGATCCACGTGCTTTTCGATAAGTCGAATTCCTTGACTTGTCGAAAAGCACTGAATAGGTCGAATCACGTTTCGACCTTAAAAAGTCGAAAACTGCCGTCTTTTCGACAGACGGCAGTTTTCGACACCAAATGAATATTCCCCATAATGTATGAACCCGGGAGAAATATATCCCTGCAATACATTTCATTATGTGATTGCAGCACATGCTAAGTCCCCCTGCTACGAATGCACTCTGTAAAGTTGCCCTGTACTTTGTTGGTATGCATTTGCTATCGCCACGACTTGAACTCATTTAAATAGCTTATCCCACTAAATGAAATCTCGTATTTGTTTGTAGGTGCAAAAATAATAATTTTACGAACGTCACTTTTTAATATGTTGGACAAATAGATTTAGCGTAAGAGTGATCCTCCGTAGAGCAGCTTAGTAACCACCTTCCTACAGCTGTGGTGTATTTTGTTGACATTTTGACATTCATAGTGTCAACTAGAGATGTGCACCAGACTTTTTTCGGGTTTTGTGTTTTGGTTTTGGATTCGGGTCCGCGGCCGTGTTTTGGATTCGGACGCGTTTTGGCAAAACCTCCCTGAAAATTTTTTGTCGGATTCGGGTGTGTTTTGGATTCGGGTGTTTTTTTTCAAAAACCCCTCAAAAACAGCTTAAATCATAGAATTTGGGGGTAATTTTGATCCCATAGTATTATTAACCTCAATAACCATAATTTCCACTCATTTCCAGTCTATTCTGAACACCTCACAATATTATTTTTAGTCCTAAAATTTGCACCGAGGTCGCTGGATGACCAAGCTAAGCGACCCAAGTGGCCGACACAAACACCTGGCCAATCTAGGAGTGGCACTGCAGTGTCAGACAGGATGGCACTTAAAAAAAATTGGCCCCAAACATCACATGATGCAAAGATAAATTAAAGAAAAAAGAGGTGCAAGATGGAATTGTCCTTGGGCCCTCCCACCCACCCGTATGTTGTATAAACAGGACATGCACACTTTAACAAACCCATCATTTCAGTGACAGGGTCTGCCACACGACTGTGGCTGAAATGACTGGTTGGTTTGGGCCCCCACCAAAAAAGAAGCAAAAATGTCCGTCCACCTCCTCCTCATCTTCCGATTCCTCACCCCTTTCACTGTGTACATCCCCCTCCTCACAGATTATTAATTCGTCCCCACTGGAATCCACCATCTCAGGTCCCTGTGTACTTTCTGGAGGCAATTGATGGTGAATGTCTCCACGGAGGAATTGATTATAATTCATTTTGATGAACATCATCTTCTCCACATTTTCTGAAAGTAACCTCGTACGCCGATGGCTGACAAGGTGACCGGCTGCACTAAACACTCTTTCGGAGTACACACTGGAGGGGGGGCAACTTAGGTAAAATAAAGCCAGTTTGTGCAAGGGCCTCCAAATTGCCTCTTTTTCCTGCCAGTATACGTACGGACTGTCTGACGTGCCTACTTGGATGCGGTCACTCATATAATCCTCCACCATTCTTTCAATGGTGACAGAATCATATACAGTGACAGTAGACGACATATCAGTAATCGTTGGCAGGTCCTTCAGTCTGGACCAGATGTCAGCACTCGCTCCAGACTGCACTGCATCACCGCCAGTGGGTGGGCTCGGAATTCTTAGCCTTTTCCTCGCAGCCCCAGTTGCAGGAGAATGTGAAGGAGGAGCTGTTGACGGGTCACGTTCCGCTTGAGTTGACAAGTGTCTCACCAGCAGGTCTTTGAACATCTGCAGACTTGTGTCTGCCGGAAAGAGAGATACAACGTAGGCTTTAAACCTAGGATCGAGCACGGTGGCCAAAATGTAGTGCTCTGATTTCAACAGATTGACCACCCGTGAATCCTGGTTAAGCGAATTAAGGGCTCCATCCACAAGTCCCACATGCCTAGCGGAATCGCTCCGTTTTAGCTCCTCCTTCAATCTCTCCAGCTTCTTCTACAAAAGCCTGATGAGGGGAATGACCTGACTCAGGCTGGCAGTGTTTAAACGGACTTCACGTGTGGCAAGTTCAAAGGGTTGCAGAACCTTGCACAACGTTGAAATCATTCTCCACTGCGCTTGAGTCAGGTGCATTCCCCCTCCTTTGCCTATATCGTAGGTAGATGTATAGGCTTGAATGGCCTTTTGCTACTCCTCCATCCTCTGAAGCATAGAGAGGGTTGAATTCCACCTCGTTACCACCTCTTGCTTCAGCTGACGGTGGGGCAGGTTCAAGAGTGTTTGCTGGTGCTCCAGTCTTCGGCACGCGGTAACTGAATGCCGAAAGTGGCCCGCAATTCTTCGGGCCACCGACAGCATCTCTTGCATGCCCCTGTCGTTTTTTAAAAAATTCTGTACAACCAAATTCAATGTATGTGCAAAACATGGGACAAGCTGGAATTTGCCCACATGTAATGCACGCATAATATTGCTGGCGTTGTCCGATGTCACAAATCCCAAAAGAGTCCAATTGGGGTAAGCCATTCTGCGATGATGTTTTTCAGTTTCCGTAAGAGGTTGTCAGCTGTGTGCCTCTTATGAAAAGCGGTGATACAAAGCGTAGCCTGCCTAGGAACGATTTGGCGTTTGCGCGATGCTGCTATTGGTGCCGCCGCTGCTGTTCTTGCTGCGAGAGGCAATACATCTACCTAGTGGGCTGTCACAGTCATATAGTCCTGAGTCTGCCCTGCTCCACTTGTCTACATGTCCGTGGTTAAGTGGACATTGGGTACAACTGCATTTTTTAGGACACTGGTGACTCTTTTTCTGACGTCTGTGTACATTCTCAGTATCGCCTGCCTAGAGAAATGGAACCTAGATAGTATTTGGTACCGGGGACACAGTACCTCAAACAATTCTCTAATTCCCTATGAATTAACGTGGATACCGGACACACGTTTAACACCAACGCAGCTGCCAAGACCTGAGTTATCCGCTTTGCAGCAGGATGACTGCTGTGATATTTCATCTTCCTCGCAAAGGACTGTTGGACAGTCAGTTGCTTACCGGAAGTAGTACAAGTGGTCTTCCGACTTCCCCTCTGGGATGACAATCGACTACCAGCAGCAGTAGGCGTTACACTCAAGGATGAATTGGTGGATCCCAGGCAGGAGAGGACTCGTCAGACTTGCCAGTAACATGGCCTGCAGGACTA